>NW_027526408.1:963202-1305702 GCF_048455015.1 Haemaphysalis longicornis | reverse complement strand
GCCGTGTCCACGTAGTAGGGTAGCGGCTTCACTTTCGTTGAATCGGCCGTACGCCTTACGATGTATGCACTACAGCCGCACCTTTCCGAGGCATTGTCAGGCTTCTCTCGCGATGATGACTTCATGTTGTTGTCTGTGGGATTTGTCTCGATGGTTTTAATTAGCCCATCGCCATCTTGTTCCGCATCTTCCCTCTCATGAATTACCTTTCGCATAACGCCTGCAGGGAGGCTCACGGCTGGATACTCAAAAGCATGGCTATACTCAATAACTTGAGGTATGTAGATTTCACTGGCGGCAACTTCGAAAACTACCTCACCATCAAGGATGTTTTCGTTTGGTGCTGATGTGGCGGAAGCATATTGCGTGCGCCCCTTATGACCTGCTTTCAGCTCCTGGTTTGCAGTTTCCAGTATCGTCATATTTTCAATTCTGAGAGGGATACACAGTGGCTTGGCGTACATCAAGCGCTGTTTTATCTGAGTCGTAATTCCTGGGAGCACACGGTGTAGTTGGGGTTGTTGATGCAGGGACGTTTGAGCACTTTCGTGATCGATGACTGGTTACTGGAACACCCATCGATGTCGTTGAAATCGTCGGCTTCATGGTGGTTGCGGTCTCTTCCTCAGGGTCTGTACTCTCACTTGTAGGACTCGACTCGTACTTTCGTAGGTGTTGCTTTTTTTCTTTTACGAAACGTGGATTGTGAGGAGTATGTGCAATTCGTCCGTAAAGTATTTGTTCTAGGTAGCGGATAATTATGTATGCTTCTTTAACGAACTGTAAGGAATCGTTGTGTTGGCCGTCAATTGTGGTTTCGGAAGCAAGGACATCCAGCTTCTCGCAGACAGCAGCAAGTCGGTCGACGCTGTGCTGGAGCCTCGCAATCAAAACAGCAGCCTCGACGTCTCTGGCCTTCTCAAGAGTGGGCGTCAGTCCAGCGATAAGCTTTCGATAGAATTTGAGACGGCTTTTCTGGGCAATCCGGAGCCGGTTCTGCTGTCTCGACGCCTCCTCCTGGCTTCGGGTTGAGCCTGGCGGTCGAAGACTTGAATTCCGCTGCATGGCTCACCTCGTCGTGTCGCTTGACGTCACGGGTTTTGGCACCGCGTGGGAAACGTCCAGGGAGGCAAAAGAGGAGGCCGGCGTCTAGGAAAATGCAAATATATTTACATTATGTACAGGGAACCATCTCAAAGCAGCCATCTCGTCGCCTCGTCTGGTCATCTTCTTCATCTCTGGGTGTGTTGCGTGCTCTGCTTGCGTCGTTCTTATCGTCGTCGAAAGTTCCAACAGTCATAGAAATAGATGAAGCATTTTTTGAGACAGAAAGAAAGTAATGAAAAAATGCCCGCCGGGTGGGATCCGAACCCACGACCAGACGCTTAATCCGCCAATTTTCCGGAAGCAGAAAATTTCCGGAAATTTTCCAGCGCGACCGCATAGTCACTGGTCTCTCACCGCAGCGTGTACCTCTGACTGGGGCCACAAACATTGTCCAAGCCATGGCGATGGCAAAATGGAAGCCGTACTGGGAGCCATGTACGTTCTCTGGGAACGAAGGGGACGACGTCGACGAATGGCCCGTTCGCTACGGCCGGGTGAGCAAGTTTAACCTCTGGGATGCAGCCGCTAAGCGGGCAAACATCGAGATATTCCTTGAAGGGAACTGCGGTTACGTGGATGTGGAACCACGCGGCAAAGCTAACCACTCAGTATCGGCTGGTAAAGGTTAGAAGTGTTTTAGGGATCCAATGGCAAACAAGGAGCGACCAGAGCAGCCGCAACATCAGCGAGCACAAGTGGCTGGAAAGTCTTGCACGACCTACATCGAAGGAGTATTGAGATTTCGCAAGATTGTGCATCACGGAATGTCCGAGGACGATCGAGTCGGACACGTTTTATTGGGTACGGCTGAAGACGTCTATGCTTTCCTCCTTAGCGAGGAGAGCCTGGACAGAGTAGGTGACGTCATACGACATTGTCAGACATTCGCCTTCCTGACGACCCGTCGTATAGCAACAGAATTTGGTAGCTTGCCAAACGTAACCACTATACCCAGCGTAGGTGACACCAAGGCCATGAACTTGTTATTCACGATAAGGCAAATACTTCGGGAAGGACTACATCGACATGACGAATGGGTGCGTCACATCGACACCACTTGCAACTGCCATCCGCCACACAATGCCATAATGCGACGTGCACCGGTCGACAGGCCTACAGACCTCACACACAGTCCACTGCGTTCGCGCAATCCGACATGATTGTGCGAAGGCATAATTAGCCGAGCTGGCTATTACTCAGGTAATAGCCAGCCTAAAACCTGCGTGGTACTGGTGTGTATTATCACTAGAGGCCGGATTTTTAGGCACTAAAAAAGCACGTTTTAGGCGCCAAAAATAGGCGGCAAAAACAACGTTTTAGGCACTAAAAAGAATAAAATAGGCGCAATAAATTTTGATAAATGCTAATAATTACAAGTGAAGACGTGAGCGAACTGTAAGCACGACAGGAAATCCAAAAATGTCATTGCAGTGAGGCCACAACGGCAGTAACAGTTCAATTTAATTCAATTCAATTCTTTATTTTTCTCTCATAACAAGTTCTATACATTGACCTTAGACGTGGAATTGCCTCGTAATACCTCTGGGCTAATGACGATCAATTGGCTTAATTTCACAAGCGCATTGCTTACATACATGTTCAGATGCGAAAGTCACTCAAGCGTCGCATATTGCGAAACAGGCAGGAGAAACAATACTTGAAATATGGCAATACTGATTTATAAAAGCGCGAAGTTATGTCTGCCTGACGCAATGAAATTACAATAAAGCAAAAAAATAATAACTGCAAGATAGACAAGGTTTGTTAAGAAATTAACATGTTGTTACGTGAGAACTTACGTACAAACTTTAGCAATTTTCTAGAGGTACCTTAATTATACAGGCAAGACCTTTCAACACTGCCAAATACACATACGCTCATTCGAAATATAAATATTAAGAATTGTGTTTGGACAGAACGCGGAACCTAGTTTAAGAATCACTATGAAAATTATAGAAACAATAGGTAACTACCAGCATCTCCAGATTTCCGGGTTCAAAAATGTGCCTCTTGTCGCTGAGAATGAGTTTGTACGCGGAGAACGAACGCTCGACGTCGACAGATGTGATTGGTGCGTACTTATACTTGGGAAGATTCGATGGGTTAATTGACACTGGGAACCTACAGTGCTCAGCAGCAAGGAGTTCTGAAGCTTCTTTAAGTATAGAAATCCCCTTGTTTTTGTCCAAGACCGATTGCAGCTTCGCACGTGCCTTTTCGGCGACGGGTCCTTCGGGAACGGTGTCGATTCTTTCCTGTGCGTGGAGAATTAGCGCAACGTTCGTAACAAGAGTTTCTCCCGCACTTTCAAGTTTTTTGATAGAATCCGCTAAGAACGTGAAGTTGGCGCAGAGGTACGCGAGGTCTCCTGGAAGGCTATTCACGGAGAGAACAGCTTGAGCCTTTGTGACTGCAACACTCTCGTCAATTGGAAGGACGTTGATCACGGCCTTGATGTCCGAAAAGTAGCAGTTGTAGTACTCAACAGCTTCTAGCCACGTTCCCTATCGTGTGACGACGGGTTCTGGCGGACGGGGCACATCAGGCAGCATCTCCTTGAAGGCGCGCACGCGAGAGGGTGCCTTCAGGAACACGGTCTTGGCTGAACCAATAAGCTCGTTGAAGTCAGTGAAGTACTTCCTCAGTTCCTCGCAAACATGATGAAGCGCATGCGCTAGGCAGGTGACATGGAGCATCTGCGGGTAGAAGGCCTTCAGGCGATGAGCGGCCTTGTGAATGTAGGCTGCAGCGTCTGTGTAGAGCAACAGAACCTTGGTAGCCTCGAATCCTGTAGGGTAAAGAACCTTTAGGGATTTGTTTACAAAGCATGCTACAGACTCCCCATTTGTTCTCTCCAAAGGTTTCGAACACACGAGGAAAGCCCTTGTCTTCTCGTGCGCCGCAAGCATGCCAGCAAGCAAGTGAGCGACAAAGCACCAATTGACGTCTGTTGTTTGGTCTGCGGAAATCCAAATGCAGGAGTCGCCAAGCTCTTCTCTGATTAAAAGGAGGACCAGGTTCAAACCCATAGAATTCAGAACAGTAAATATTTCCAGGTAGAATGAATAAAGGTATCAAATTGCACTCGAAAGCGAAACTTGATGCTACATAGTGCTGATTTAGGCGCCAATTTGAGAAAAAAGGCATTTATAGGTATTTATCGGAGTTTAGGCACCAACACCCAAAATAGGTATTTATAGGCATTATAAAACCACCATAAAAGCCATCCTTGACCTCAATTCGTGCTCATATATCGGAATGGGGCGATAGGAACGCAAGGAAAAAAATAGGCATTTGCCTAAAATCCGGTCTCTAATTATCACATCATATTGCAAGGTTTTGCTGTCGTTGTAGCGAAGATTAAACACAGAATTCCTAGTACTCTGCTTCAGGACCTTCTAACCACGCTGTCAAAAGTCACGGGTTTCAGGTCCCGCTTTCCGCCAACAATTTTCACCAGTTCGCATCGCAACACTTCTCCGGGCACCTCCGATCGCAGCGTAACACCACTCGCTGGACGCAAACGCCGATCCCCATCGCCTGGGCGCCGCGGAGCAACCCCTTCACCGGGAAACTAGCCAGCACAACCGATGGGGGTGAGGCTGCCGGACCGCGTTCGATAGATAAACAACCTCTGCCAGTTTTCGTGATGACGAAACAAGTTCAAGTGCTCGTGGATGGTGCTTCTATGTTTCTACAGTGGCTTTATTTGACACTGGTGCAACGGTTTCAGTAATGAGTAATGCATTTAAAGATCGCCTGGGGCGTAAAGTGATATTCAAATGATACAATGGAACTTCGTTTCGTGGAGTCGGTGTGGAGGCGCTGCACCGTCTTGGTGTGTGTACAGTCAATGCTTCTATCGGAAGACGGACGTTCAAAGCGGATTTCGAAATTCTTGCCAAATCAACCCATGACGTTAATTTTGGGCATCCACTTCTTGAGTGACTGCGGTGCCACTGTTGATTTCGCGATGGGCGAACTTACTGTTAGCAGCTTAGGGTACTCTTCACTCAATGATCAGCCACATCGCAGTAAGAATGCTGTTACTTTGCGTGTTTCTGAGGACACAGTTATACCTGCGTGGTCTCTGCCGGTCGTACTAGTGAGTGCTGTAAGTGATACCGGTATATTTGACGCTGTAGTGGAACCACTCTCCCCGAACTGTGCGAAGAAAGACCTGTTGGTGCCCCATTGTGTTGTATCTGTTGAACGAGGACGTAGCTATTTGTGCGCGCAGAACGTTTTGGTGCTACCGCAAGATCAGCTGGCCGTGTCCGAGATCACTGACCAAATAGCAGTCGTGTCGCTTTGTGTGCTGTTGGGGCTGCTCCTGCTGACACTGTTTTCGCGAACTCAAAGCTTCTCAGCATGTTTAGCAAGTCACTCTCCTGGAATGAACGGAACTCGTTGGTCGACATCCTTTCCGGCCATGCCTCTGTCTTCAACATCTCACTAGATGGTTCTCAGTCGACACTTTCAGCCTCCCGCACTCATCACGTCAGATACCGGATCGGCGTACCCCACTCGGCTGAAACCACTGCGTGGCACCATCTTAGCGCAAGATAATCTCTGAGCAAGTCAAGAAGACATTACAAAAAGGTGTCATACGGAAGTCGACCAGCCCATGGGCAGCGCCTGCGATCCTCGTACAAAAGAAAGATGGCACCTGGAGGTTTTGTGTCGACCACCGATGTTTCAACGCCACCACCAAAAAAGACGTCTATACGCTGCCCAGAATTGATGATGTTATAGATTGCCTGCACTATGGATCTTATTTCTAGTCAATCAATTTAAAATCTGGCTATTGCCAGATCCTCATGAACCAAAGCCACAGTGAAAAAAAAGCATTCGTCACTACGGACGGTCTTTTCGGCTTTAACGTGATGCCATTCGGCCTCCTAAACGCCCCAGCGACATTGGAACGGTTCATAGACACAATTCTGCACGGTCTGGAATTGTATCTAAGTCGGTGCTACCTCGATGACATAGTCGTGTTTAGAAGAACTTTTAACGAGCACAACGCACGACTAGAGACAGTCCTGAGCTGTCTAAAAGGTGCTGGATTAGTGTTGAACTCCAAGAAATATCGTTTTGGTGAGCGTCAAACGCTGGTTTTGGGATACCTTGCTGATAAGGGTGGCGTGAGACCAGACCCTCAAAAGAAACGTTTTGCCGCTATTTAGAGCTTTAAGCCACTACAATCAGTACAAGAGCTTCGTAGCTTCTTGGGGCTTTGTTTATACTTCCGTCGTTTTGTGCCCCAGTTTGCATATTTTGCGTCTCCCGTCACTAGCCTCCCGCACAACGACGCTGCCGTTACCTGGACCGCCGATTGTGAAGCTTTGTTTTCCCACCCTAACTATTTTCTCACGTCGGGCACCATCCTTCGCCACTTTGACCCTACCGCTCCCTACTTGACCCTACCCTACATATGGACGCTACCGCTTTTGGACTTGGTGCAGTGCTCGTACAGTGGCGTAGCACTGCCGAGCATGTGATCTCTTACGCCAGTCGTTACCTCGGAAAAGCTGAGCGCAATTAAACAGTCACCGAGCAAGAATGTAAGGCTGTGATCTTCGAGATCAGTAAATATCGTTCATACCTGTACGACCTCCCGTTTACAATCATTACCGACAACGATGCGGTTTACTGGTTGATTGTCGTTTGTGACCTTGACGGCTGATTCACGGTGGGCCTTAAAGCTACAAGAGTACGACTTTGTTGTCACATACACGAGTGGACGTCGGCACGCAGACGCTGATTGTCTTTCCCTGCTGCCAAATGCGTGCACTGATCGTGAAGAAGATCACTTCGACGACTGTTTGCAGCTGTGGAGACAGAATTCCCAGGTGTTGCTACTTTGCGTTCAGAAACGCCGAAAGATCGAAGCATCCAGCACCTCTTCGCTGCCACTGCTGATCCTACGGCTCCTCGGCGCTACTCGTTTTATGAGGGGCTTCTCTACAAATTAACTACATGCCTTGGGGAGCACGTTTTCTTCTTGTCGTGCCAAAACCTTCGCATGCTACAGTTTTACGCACCATGCATGACGATGTTACGGCCGGTCATATGGGTTACGTAATAACATAGTACCCAAGAAAGATTCTTGTGGCCGAAAATGCGTCGTAAAGTTCAACAATATGTGTCGAGTTGCCTCCAATGTTTGCCCTACAAGCGCCCTACGAGTATTCCATCTGGGCGACTCCACCCCTTAACACCTTCTTTTTTCCTCTTTCACCAAGTCGGCATTCATTTATTCGGTCAGTTTCCACGCTCTTCGACCGGTAATCGCTACACTATTGTCTGTGTTGTTCACCTGACGTTTTATGCAAAAACTAGGGCTATACCACCTGCGCAGGCAGACATCGTCTCGACATTCCTGCTAAGGTTCGTCGTACTTAGGCATGGTGCTCACCGTGTGATCATCAGCGAACGCTGACGTCAGTTCGTCGCTCACGTTGTGCCAGACTCGCTGGGCCTTTGTTCGACTAACTTTCGCAACTCCGCACCCTACCATCCACCTACAAACGGCTTGACCGAGCGTACTAACAAAACTCTCACCAACATGATTTCGATGTATGTTGACTCTCGCCACAAAAACTCGGATGAGATTCTGCTGTTAATCACATACGCCTATAACAAGGCCCAACGATAGACGACAGGCTACAGCCCTTTTTTTTTTGCTCTACGCCTGTGCACCTCCTAACACCCTGGATACAATATTGCCCTTCTTTTTGAAGCACGAGAGATCCGTTTCCAGCACACTGTGTCTCGCTCGTCGCCTGACTAGTTTACGTACCCTGGCCTCCCAGCGCGCTCAAACTGGCTCTACGATAGTCAGCACCATGCAGTTTCGCACGCTAAATGCGACATGGTATTGTTGTGGACGCCTGTACGCAAACGGAACCTTTAAAGCACGTTGTCGTATCATTACATGGGTCCATACGTTGTCGTCGATTGTTTGAGTGATGTAACCAACGTTATCTATCGCTGAAAGACCGCTTGACGAAGAAGCAGCAACGCTGAACGCGCCCACGTCGCCCGTTTGAAGAAATTCCACCGTCACCTGTGACTTCCTCTTGAATCGGCGGACAGGCTTCGCTTACGAAGGGGGAAATGTCACGCTGGAACCTGTACAGCGCGACTTTTAAACTGGTCGCAACCAATCCCCAACCAGGGTATGTGTCAAGGGGTGGAGCAGAAGGGGAAGTAGAGAAGGAACCACACCCGTAATGACCGCAACCAGTTGTCCCCATTTACGACTGTAGATAAACCCTTTGCACAGGAAAAAAATATTTATGAACAAAAACATGTGCCTTCATGTGTATACACGAGTGTTGATCGAATGGCTAAACCTTTGGAGATTGAAAAGTGCAAAGTAATTGTATGGGATAGTGGGAGGAACACCTCCAATAACGAAACGTCGATCCGTTGGTGGGGTAATAACGTTTAGAATGGTTAAGAATGACATTGTAATAATTACTTTTACTTATGTAATTTTGTTAAAAGGTCTTGAAGAAGAACCAGTATACAACACGAAAGAAAAATGCCCACCCGAGGGCCAATGGGAACTTCTCATGGAGGGAGAGGTAAGTCAGAAAAAAAGTCACTCATCGCTTTAAGTGATTCTCATATTCTAAGCAGGGCTTAGGTAAATAATTTTGACTTTGCTCTGTATTTGTGAATCAGGAAGACATTCGGAGATGAGTTCTCGCCGTTTCCGCGTCCGGCTTACTTAACTTTGTACACTCAATTATGAGCACAACTAACCAGCCCGTTCATTATTTTTGCTATCTTGAATAAAAAAGCCCTAAATAGGTGTTTTTTTACTCACGTGTTGTCCTTTTTTTTGCATCTGCTAAACAGAGACGTGAATCACCATTATTTATGTTTTTAGTTGACACCTCTTGTTGTAACATCATCTCTGCATTACACAGAACTTTAAAGTGATAGATACAAAAATACCATACACAGCAACGAGGGCTCTTAAATTATTTAGGCTTGAAGAAATGTTAAGTATGAGTTACAAGGCGTTTTGAGTATTCGCCTGTAGTGCTTTTTTGGCAAAACATACGCGCCAGTTAGCCATCTATAACGACCGTTGATCACGCTATACGGCATACTAAATATACGACTGCTTTACAAAATGTTGCTTCAGAGTAGGTTATTTTGCCAATATTTGCTACAAAACTGCCAGATTGGTTTTGTAAAACTTGGGATTGAAAAGTTTGCCTAGCAATAAATAATATAAAGAATTATTTGGACAAAGATGACACTTTGGCCAGCTTGGGAAAACGTTAGAGAGGGGTTCGTTACATACGCAGGTAAGTTATATGCGGGAATAAAAATTTTAAGCTTAAATTTGGAGGTGGTGGAGGAGGGTGAGAGAAACTTCTATTGGAGCGGGAAATGCTGTCGTGCGTGGCCTTTCTGGATAGCCATGAATTAGATGATCTTGCCCGAGTCCCGAGGTTAAGATGCATCTCCAGCAGGCAGGGTCGTCTCACACTCACACGGCTCCAAGTAGGGCGAAGAGATATAGGGTTTGTGTGGAAAAGGCAAGCCAGACTAGGGGATTTATGTTGGCGTTTTACAAGATGGGAACTCGTAGCGGTACATAATTGGCTACATGTTTTGTAGAATTAATGTCTTGTAGTTTGTCTTGGTTTGTAGTCGTCGCCAAAGGCGTTTGTTATTGGTGCTGAGAGACGGATGAGGGTAGGAGCAAATTAGAAAATTTTATCCCGAATGGTAGATGATGCAACTGTAACGACTTTGGACTGGGAGGTGGTTAATGAATTCCTACGGGTCTAATTTGGCTTCTGCAAAGGCCCTAGTAGGCTATTTCGGGAACAGCGGCCTGTGCCGCCTCATTTTCTAGTAGCTCGGCGTGGCCTGGTGTCCACACGCTGTAGATCGAGGGCAGCTTCTGTATACGTCGTATAATGTGCTTCAGGCGAGATAAATTGGTAATGATGATGATAATGAATAACTCTCTCGTGGCTGTGGTTGCAGCTATGCGTATGGGACTGTTTTCTGCGGTCGTGGAGGTGGTGGTAGGTAGTGTGACGGACATGAGGGTTCTTCGGTGTTAAGGGCTACCCGGGAGTGAGCTTGGTGTTTAAGGTATGTAGCTGTGTGGGTGTATCTGGTGTCGTTATTCTTTGAATGGTGTCTCTGGAAACAGTGGATTCGCACTACTCCTTGGTTTTTCTTGTAAATGTGGTGCATGTGGCGTAGAATGGAAGTACTTGATTGTTACCACGGGTGCTGGGAGGTGTGCAAGTGGGTCGTTCTGTCTCTTGTTATGAGCAGGATGGCACCGCAAATTCAAACAGAATTAGAGGCCCGCAGAGTCGGTGCAGAGCGCCTCGTCTCAATGAGCTGGGATGCAGCGAGAACCTCGTTGTCTCATTTTCTCACGCTACACGTGTTCTCTATGTCCCGTTATCTCCCCCTCTGCATTCGTTTTTTCTGAATTTTTGAAACAATCAGACAAATACTAGCTTTCAGTGTGCGACCTCACGAGGGCTGGTCTTTGTCCCTTGATAACATTCCCGTGTGCATTGAACGAGGCATTGTGAATGAGACTTACAATAAAAGGCCAACTGTATTAAACATTTAGACATGAGGAACATCTTTTTGCTTATACCCGGCCAAAGACTGAAAGATGCACTATAAAAGGTAAAATAGCCGGATGCTTGCCCCAAGCAAACAACTCAAATAAGCGATTGCAAAACCGAAATTGAGAAGACAAAGATTATTATGTGCAGGCTGAAGTGATGTAGAAGCCGCCTGTGAAAGCCTGCGCACCCCCTCATCGTGAAGCCCCATTGCAGTCTCGGAACAAGCGCGGCTGGCATAGTACGGCCAATTCTTTAGCGGCTTGGCTGGCTGGTCGACCAAGCAAGCGGCTGGCCAGCCGGAAATTCACCTTAGCGTCACTGTTGCCGCGATTTTTCGGCAGCAGTAGTGTCGTCTTCTACGGAGCCTACTGAGGACCTACAGCAGGCCTGAGGAGGCTGTTGAGGATATTGACACCAAATCACACGGCAATATCACAAGGGTAGCAGTCATGTCCAACAATTTTGGAGTATGTAATGTTCGTGCTAAATAAATTTTGTTCAATAAAGTTTGCTTCCGCTGGCCTTTAGGATGGCCGCGGAAGCGTCGAAGAAGCAGGAAAGAACTGCCCCATGCCATCCGTGGTGGCGACACCAGGAAACCAAAATACGGCACCCACATGCAGAGCGCACTGCCACCTTACTTCGCGTGCTGGCATTGGAGATTTTATCGTCAGGGTGAGCTGCCTCCTGCCTTCGTTCTGCTCGTCCACAAGCAGGGGCGGTATTCTCGTAACTCTCTCTTTGAAAACGTCCCTTTTGCGTACCTTTCATCGAGACGTAGTTCCGGTTAAGCAGTGAGCCTTTGATTCAAATACTTTACCTGTGCTTGCAAACGCATTTTAGAGAACTAAACCATATCAGAGTATCTTTTCTGTGTTTATTTGTACGTATTTTGAAAAACTAAACGCGTTAAATTTTTTTTAATGCGGAGCATTTCTTAGGCTCGCCTGGTCCTCCGTCGTTGATTGCGGCGCCGTCCACATGCTCACTGAGCATGCGCAACTCTCCTCCTTACACCCACAGCTCCGCGATACTACACTATAAAAAAAGAAACAGGTAGTGGCGCCCGGTTTCGATCCCACGACTCTCTGGCCGCAACGGGAGGTACGCGGTGCTCTTCCCACTACGCTACAAATACGGGACAGGAGCAAGTGCTACGAACGTGCCTTATGTCCTTGACTCATTCAAACTACTTCAAGAAGGTACTGATACAACGAAGGCACGCGAAGCTGAACGTCAAAGGAAACGACGAACTGAAAACTTTAGAGGGGGATGCTGAATTTCCCGCGGGAAAGCTGTGGCGGGAAGCGCCACGCGCCTTGCAGCTCAACCAGCCCCGTCCGCAGCGCCTCTGATGCTGATTGTGGCAGGATGCTCCTAGGGATTGGCCAACCAAAGAATCCATCACGAGATAGGTTCGCGTTCAACCACCATCGTCATCTTCCCGTAGGGGAACCGCCGAAGAAGAAGAAGAACGAGAAGACAAAGCTGCGAAGAGGATGGCGTGTACATTGCTCTCAGCCGGTGCACCGATGTCAACAACCTTTACCTCGCCAAAGCTGACGGAGACTACCGATTCCACCACATAGACAACATCGACAAGAACATGATGGACGAGTTTCGGCGCTTCGAGAACCACCGCCTACTCACCGTAACACAACAGCACTTGCGTGCCTTTGCCACCGGTGTAGACCCGGACGCGGAATTCCCTCTGGCGCTAGTAAAAACCAGATCACTCAACATAACGGCAACACAATGGAACCACACGGAACCGCCACGATGCTTCGCATCCTCATCAGGGTTCCCCACGGGAAGATGGTGTAATTTTTTTGTTACGACATTGAAAGTTTTCACCGCAAGGGGGGGATCGTCCAAAGATGGCAGCTGCAGTCAACTGTTTCCTTGTGACGGTGAAGTGTAAACAATGCTGAGGCTACGCAGTTTTTCGCCGTTGGACTCCGTTTTGAGGTCCGTGACAATGCCCGTGCATGAAGATAACCGTCCAGTTACGTATTTTGGCATCGAAGCACTTGTGGCATGCCGACGTGGGCTTTTCCAAGGACCTGGAATGGTGCTTTACGTCGTTGACATTGTCGTGGTGCTGTACGAGTGAAAAAATGTGTAAGGCAGGGGTGGGGTATTTTTGCTTCCTAACGACGTACCTGTTTCGCGTGAAGTCTACGAACGTTAAGCTGGTATGTGCATGCGTAAAGTACCAATAAAATGTTGTAAATGTCTTGCGGAGTGCTTGTGTAATTTTGGTCGTCTGCTCGACAGCTATCAAGCTCGCAGACGATCGTTTATTCCATTGCACCTGGTGACCGTTAGCTTGCTCGCAGACGATCTTTTATTTCACTGTGGGGTGGCAGCGTATGATGCACAGGCTCACGGAGGCCTGCGACAGAGATATGGTTTCTTCGTTACCTGCCTCTGACAGAAAGCCACCGGTAGCGAAGAAACGAACCGCGCATAACCCTTGCTCCTCGACGCCGAGCCCGTGCGTCCGCCGAGCAGGTTTGCCCCGGAGCTGGTCGCACAGCCACCACACGGCCCTCTTTGGGAGGCGGAAATGCTGGCGGAATGCTCTCGGGGCATATCGAACGAATGTACATTGCTTGTCGACCGCTTGTTCCGCCGGTGAGCCAACAACAAGGTGATAATCGGCGCATTCGTGACAGCGTCCAAAAACCGTCGGTTTGACATTCAAATCGCCTGTTCGAAGAAGCCGCGGTTAAACGCAGTAGGTCCGCCGCGCTTGCGTTACGCCACATCCGGTAGTTTGATGTTTGCCAATCAGGGTTCCATCAAAAGGTACACTATTGTAAGGGACGCAAAAGGGAAAAAACACAAGAATACCACCCCGGGTCAAATGATACACCTTATCCGACGCATTTCACAAATGTCTCGTGGCTCCTGCTTCAAAATGGCCCGACTCTTGGTGCGGTCAGTACTTAAGCCTGGACTTGTCTACCAGGCTCAATGTCAGTATATTACTCAAACGGAGTGGGCCCGAAGTTGAAGCAATTAATAGAGGTGCAATGCGGACTATCACCTGCCTCCCTAAAATAAGCCCTATACCATCTCCTCAGGCAGAAGCTCAACCTAACACCCTGGATGAGCTTGTATATCAACGCCGCTCCGCCCGCCAGCATAAAATTAATTTTGTTCCGGAGACAGCGGCGTTTGCTACGTACATGGGCCCTCCTCTACCCAGCTTACCAGCCCACCCTGTAGCATTGCCATCCTGGCTGTACCATCAAGGGACCGACAACCGGCCGCTCATTCGACTCCACAGTCCGTCGACGGGAAACGCAGTTGGGCAATCCGCGGGCGTACAATTACAAGAGACTGTGAACCAGCCCCAGGTTGTACAGGTATTTGATGACGGTGAAGCCCAAGACAGTGTTTTTACTACGGCTATCAAATACCCCTCTCATTTAGAAGGGATCCAAAACTGCGCTTATAAAACACTCCGCACCCGGCCTTCTATGCCGGGGGAGCTTACAGCCATCCGGGACGGAGTGCAAGCGCTTCTACCGGCACTGCTGCAACCTCCTGCTAGTTTTACTGCACAAATTTACACGTACTCAACGGCGGCCATACGGGATTTGCGACGTGTAACCTCCAGCTCACCTGTCTCAAGAGACAATAATGACCTACTGGACACGTACCCCTGCCCTCTTCGACTGACGTGGATCCGGCGTAAACTATCACCGCTCATATTGCGGCGGATATTTCCTGTCACCTTACGTCGGTTGCACGGCCCCTGCCCTTTCTGACAACTGAGCCACATGAACAATTTCTCCAACTAAAGGAACATCTGCGTCGCCCCACACGCGGTCTCATCCCCCCGTGTGGAACATACCTTCCCAATGGGATAGCTCGCTGGGAGACGGTCCTGCTGCGTAGGTTTCGAGTTGTGGTGGCCCTCTCACCGACGGTAACCTGGGCGTTGCCACCGCGATACCATGCCCCGTTTACCATCAACTGCCACTTCTGTACGGCTCCTGCCGAAGACGCTGACACCAATAACCGACTATGGACGTGCCCTTCCCTGCGTGCAGCGAGATCCAGACACCTTCGCGGCACAGGCCTGCATCCCGGGAGACAACCCGATCTTCCGCGATCGCTGTGGGGATCCCACCACCCCTGTCTTATAGGCTTCCTCCGAGAAACGGGTGCCCACTTGTACTGTAGAACCTTATGCCAAAGGGCATAAGGTCCTACAGTACAAGGACTCTAAGGCAATTAAAAAAGTTTCGATGGTGACTACTGCTGCAGTAAAACTGGTGAATAACATACCGTTGGCCATCGTGTGAATACAATAAAGCATCTGATAAGTATGCAACACGTTCAATCAGGAAAACAGGTTCAGAGTATAAATGTTCCCGTCTGTAAAGTGTGCGCCTGAGAAACGGAATGACGAGAGAGAAGTCACCTTATACATCTGGATCTTGACTCGCTGCCGTGGCGTGCCTGTGCGTGCGGACGGGCACACGTTAATATTGACGAATGACCACAACTGCAGTGGAACCCCGAGAATACCACTTTCAAGGGACCGAGAGAAATCGTCGTATGACCAGAGGTCGGCAAACTCACTCATGAGTCCACTCACTCAGACTCATTTGGACTCAAACTCACGCGTGAGTTTGAGTTTGAGTGAGCGCGAGGCTAGTGTGGCATGGTGAGTTTGAGCTTGAGTGAGTTTGAGCCGAGTGATCACGACTGAGTTTGAGTCCGATTGAGTTTGAGTCCATTTTGAGTTCTGAGTACATTTTGAGTTTGAGTCCATTTTGAGTTCTGAGTACATTTTGAGTTTGAGTCCATTTTGAGTTCTGAGTACATTTTGAGTTTGAGTCCATTTTGAGTTCTGAGTACATTTTGAGTTTGAGTCCATTTTGAGTTCTGAGTACAATTTGAGTTTGAGTCCATTTTGAGTTCTGAGTACATTTTGAGTTTGAGTCCATTTTGAGTTCTGAGTACAATTTGAGTTTGAGTCCATTTTGAGTTCTGAGTACATTTTGAGTTTAAGTCCATTTTGAGTTCTGAGTACATTTTGAGTTTGAGTCCATTTTGAGTTTGAGTTCATTTTGAGTTCTGAGTACAATTTGAGTTTGAGCTCATTTTGAGTTCTGAGTCCATTTTGAGTTTGAGTCCATTTTGAGTTTGAGTCCATTTTGAGTTCTGAGTACATTTTGAGTTTGAGCACAGTTTGAGTTTGATTACATATTGAGTTTTGAGTACATTTTGAGTTCTGAGTAAATAGGAGTTTTAAGTTTGAGTACATATGAGTAGCCTAGCAGACAGCTTTGGTTGGCTGTTAAGTTTCATGCGTCACTGTGGGCTCGGAATTCAAGTTACCTGCGGGTATGGCACCAATCGCGATCTGCATGATCGGTTGGGAGGGAGGTGGTGTCTGATTTTTTTTAGTTTCTTGTTGAATTTTTATGGCCATAAGCACTTGCTGTATACCTAATTTTCGCGGCTGGGCGCGTGAGTGATAATTGACTGGTGAGGTCATAAAAAAGGGTTGTCTTAACTGTTCCTCTTGACGGATCCACTAAGAGCGTGGGAAAGGGTGGTGGGAAAGCACACGGCGGCGCTGGCGTGCTGGTTGTTCGCCTGCTACTGTTAACGGCTTGATATACTAGGGGTCACAAAGGAAGAGGTGAGAGCCGGGGGGAAATGGGGGTGGGGGCTGTCCTTTCTACTGTTTCAAATGAATTAGCTGAATTGACTGGGCAGCGCCCCTTAAGACAGAATAATGACCACATTAGATTGGGTGAAAAGTGAAACTGATGAGGCTAAGGCGTGTAAGGTATCAAATGAAAGGTCCGGATTAACGGAATCACGCGGGGTAAATAAAAAAAATTCTTCCTGATTGTAGTCATCAGGCAGTCATAATGAGTCATAGATTGGGTTAAAATTCAAAATGACGCTGCGAGGGCATGTGGGGAATCAAATTCAAGGTCTCGATGTGGGGAATCATTCGGGACGAACATGAGATATGGATATATCATGACGTAGTCATGGTAAATCAAAGATTCGGTTAAAATTCAGGTTCATGACGCTAGGGCGTATCAAATTAAAGGTATCGATGAGGGTAATCACGTGCTTCCTGATTATTATCATGACATAGTCAAAATGGGTCATAAATTAGGTTAAAATTCACAATGATGCCACTGGGTGTCCGGGGTATCAAACTGAAGGTTCCGATAAGGAAAATCACGTGGGACAAAAATGTGGTAGGGCTATATCATGAGATAGTCATGGTTAGTCATTGATTGGTTTAACGTTCAAATTGATTCCGCTAGGATGTGATGGGTATCAAATCAATGGTCTTGATGAGCCGAATCACGTGGGAGAAATACAAAAATGCTTCCTGGTTATAACCATTAGATTGTCATGGCGAGTCTTATATTGGGGTAAAATTCGAAGTGACCCCGCTAGGGAGTGTAGGGTATCAAATTTACGGTCTTGAAGAGGGGAATCACGTGGTACAAATAAAAAAAAGGCTTCGTAGTTCGAATCATGAGATGGTCATTATGAGTCATAGATGGGGTTAAATTCAAGGTGAGGCCGCTGAAGCATGTGGGGCGTCAAATTGAAGGTTCCAGTTAAGGCCGATCCACACGGCGGACCAAAACAATTATTTGGACCGCGGTCCGCGCATCACGTGATAGGACGTCACCAGTTCGCGCGGAGCGCCAGTGGACCGCGCAGGACCGCGGCCCTCGCGGTCCAAATATTCGCCGAGGCCTTTCGGTCCGCGGTCTCGACGGCGAACCGCGACATCAATCAGCGTGGTCTGACAGCTCCCGCGCCGCGTGGGCGGAGCCGGGTCCAGTTGCGCCAATAGAGAACGGCGCAGGCAGCGCGGTTGTTTCGAAGCGCTCGAAGGAGCCTGTCAATCACCCCCGCTGGGATAGGCGGCGGGCTACGCTTACAATCGCAACGCATACTTCATCCGCGCTTTTACTGGCGAGTCCTACGACTCTTACTAATGCAATGCTAGCCATCATTATCACTTTGTTTCACGCATGTCGACCTCAATGTACGGGAAGCGTTCGGTTCCAGCGAGCGGTGACGAGCCGTATGCAGCCCGCATCACCCCGCCCTCGCCGCTCGTAGTGTCGCCTTCGTGCGAACGACGCCGGCGGCTGCGTGAGCGCGCCCGCCCGGCTGGCATGCGGGTGGCTGTTACTGTGGGGATGAAACGTTTCGTGCAGGCTTGTGCGTTACAACATGTTGTCGCGGCCAAACGGCGCCTGTGTTCAACCTTCCAGCTTGCGTGCTCAGACGGTCGTCCATCCCCGGTCCGCTCAGCCGGCCCGCCGTGTCGATGCGCTCTGCTCTGGATTCCGCACGCCACAACTTGGTTCCGCAGTCCCAGCTCTTTTCGACACATCCACTTCTTAACCTAGCACGACCTTTTCGGCGCAGGGTAGTCTTCTTCATCAACGTACAAAGCTAACGCCATAGCGGCCAGACGACGCTTGCGCTCTGTTTCCATTTCGACTGCTCCAAAATGCGCGCGGAACCGCGAAACCAAGCGCAAAATACACATAAAACATGTGCGGCGCGGGCGCGAGCCGTTCGTATGGGTTCGCGAGTTCGTCTGGTTGGAAGCACTGTGGTGGAGAGTGTTGCTGGTTGGACCGCTCTGTCGTCTGCTACGGCGGTCCGCCGTGTGGATGCTCTCGGCGCTGCATCGGACCGCGGCGGGCCGTGACGCGGCGTCACGTGACCGATCGGACCGCGGACTCGGTCCGTCGTGTGGATCGGCCTTTAGGGGAATCATGTCGGACACCTAAATAATGCGTCCTGGTTAGTCATGAGTCATGGTTAGTTTGACTGGTATGAATTCCATATGACCCTGCTAGGGTGTGTGGGGTATCAAATTAAAGGTCTCGTCGAGGGGGTCACGTGGGACAAATATCAAAATGCTTTCTGGTTATAATTATGAGGATATCGCAAAAGGTATACAGCAAAAGGTAGACACTCTCACTCTCACTCACACTCACATTCACACTCTCACTCACACTCACACTCTCACTCTCACTCACACTCTCACCCTCACTCTCACTCTCACTCTCACTCACACTCACACTCTCACTCACTCCCACTCTCACTCTCACTCACTCTCACTCTCACTCACACTCTCACTCTCACTCAGTCACACTCACACTCTCACTCACACTCACACTCTCACTCTCACTCTCACACTCTCAATCTCACACTCTCAAACTCTCACTCTCTGACTGTCTCAATCTCTGTGAGGCCATGTGAGTTCTGAATTCATTTTGAGTTCTCAGCCCATTTTGAGTTCTGAGTTCATTTTGAGTTTTGAGTCCATTTTGAGTTTTGAGTCCATTTTGAGTTTGAGTACATTTTGAGTTTTGAGTACATTTTGAGTTTTGAGTACATTTTGAGTTTGAGTACATTTTGAGGTTTGAGTACATTTTGAGCATTGAGTTCACTTTGAGTTTGAGTCCATTTTGAGTTTTGAGTCCATTTTGAGTTTTGAGTTCATTTTGAGTTTGAGTACATTTTGAGTTTTGAGTCCATTTTGAGTTTGAGTTAGTCCATTTTGAGTTTTGAGTTCATTTTGAGTTTGAGTACATTTTGAGTTTTGAGTCCATTTTGAGTTTGAGTTCACTTTGAGTTTGAGTACATTTTGAGTTTTGAGTCCATTTTGAGTTTTGAGTTCATTTTGAGTTTGAGTACATTTTGAGTTTTGAGTCCATTTTGAGTTTGAGTACACTTTGAGTTTGAGTCCATTTTGAGTTTTGAGTACATTTTGAGTTTTGAGTCCAAATTGAGTTTGAGTACATTTTGAGTTTTGAGTCCAAATTGAGTTTTGATTACATTTTGAGTTTGAGTACATTTTGAGTTCTGAGTACATTTTGAGTTTTGAGTCCGAGTGAGTTCTGAGTTTTGAGCTCAATGTGAGTTTGAGTTTGAGTGAGCGCAGATGTGCTGCCCAGCATTGAGTCTGAGTTTGAGTGAGTGGTGATTCGAAAAAAAAAATTGTGAGTGAGTTTGAGTGAGCCACGCCAACTTTGCCGAGGTATGCGTATGACCAACGTGTCGTAGACCGGGGTGCGGGTAAATGCCGGCCCAATAGACGGTCACACGCGAAAGGTGGGCTTACATCTTTTTTCAACTACTATATTTAGCGCGTTATCGGGTGATTCGGAAACCTTTAGCTGATATCCCAAGTTTAAACTATAAAGGAAATCCTATATTGTGACTCCCTACCCTGCATAGTGCTCAGCTAGCCCGCCAGCGAAGCACAGCACGCTACCCCGCACCCCCGGGCCGTCCGCCGCCATTTATAGGCCGCCGGCCCCGCGCCTTGGATGCGCGAGATAATACCGACGTGGTCGAGCAGATTGACAGAGGAAAATTCTAGTGTGAAGGTCCCTAGGCCAAGCGAAACGAACAATATTACAAAGCGGACATGAACAAAAAACAGCATTGCTGTACATTATGACGACACCCTTTGAACTGTCCCGGGCTGTCACTATTGGGTGATAGTGCTCAACAAATAGCTGTTTTCGCTTCTCACAAGACCCAGCAATGCGAAATAGATAAGATGATTGAAACCTCGCGAGTAAACCATATTGAGACGAAAATTAAGCGCGGTCTTGCTACAGTGACGTGCTACGGCGGCCAGGCAGTGACCCAAAATGGCGGTCCTAACGGGTACGCGTCTCCACAGTGTCGGCGGACGCGCGTGATTTGGGGCACTCTAGCAACGAAAACAGTGAATCGAAAACGCGGCTTCGAAAGACATTGCTAAGCAGGGGCAGAGATATGGGGAGTAAGAGGGTCGTGAAAGGAAGAAAGTTGGATGAAGCAGGAAGGTAAAGCGGCTTGTCGGTCGTCGCCGTAGGGTGGCGTTGCATGTGTTTTGGCATTCGTGGGCAGCTCGACGGGAACTTGGAATTTATGGCCCCTCAGCCACCTGAACTTCGGCTTCTCTTGGTTGGCCGTTGGCGTACTGCTGCCACATGGGGCCATCGCAGGTCAACTCCCGCTCCCGGTTTACTTGCGTCTCTTCAGTACGTTGGGTGCCCCGAATGCGGACATTTGCACATCAAGCAGAGTCAGACGGGGGTTAAGGGTGAAGAAGGTCGAGACGAGGCGGCGAAGCGGCGAAGCGGTGTAAAATACGGGAAAAGCAACGCGTGCACCCGAGCGTCATAACATCAGGGTTTTTAATGCATTGTTTCTATGGGGAGTTTGAGGGACCACGGTAATCCATCGTAAGAAGCGGGTCATCGTACGCCCAGGGGACGTACCAGCAGGGTTCCCCTGTGGCGTGCTTTATCAGACCGCTCGATCGCTCGGACGCCAGGGTTAAGCTTGTCGTTCACAGGGTCCTAAGGAACAGGACAAAAACAGTGGACAGGTAGCTTCGGCACATGCAAGTTTCCATGCCACAGCTTACAGTATCCAGAAATAAACTGTACACGAAGTCGGTTCCTGGGGTGGGGAACGGCTTTTGTGTTGTTAGGGGCCGGGCGTCTACGCGATAGGTTTCCAGGCAAAGCAGTTTAACTATCGCGTATCACACAAAATGCACGAAATATGGTTGTGCTCGAAACGACTCCACGTGGTTGTGCAAACGTTCAATTATAAAAACGCGCCGTTTGATAAAGTTTAATGGCAGAACCTCACCTCGAAGCTATGCGCCTTGTTTCAGCCGGCTACATCGCATGCCCAGCCACGATATGCGAGTGGGGAACATTGGTGATTGGGGATGAACTCAAAGTTTAAAATGTTGGGAAGTGCCTTTTTGGTACAAGAAAAAGCCGACGCTACCAGATAGCGCCGCTCCAGATCTTACATTGTTGTCTACTGGTGACTGAAGTGTAAAGGCTTACGAAATGTCACATCACTTCGTTGAAGTAGTTGTTCACGCGACTTTCCAATCCATAATGATTCGGGATATTCAGTTTTTATTATTGTGGGTGATCGTTTTGATAGGACGTTCGCACTATCGTGACAGTTATTTGGTATATTTTTTCATAATTATGGGCAGAAGCACCTGTTCGCTACTCGTGTGAAGCTGCTAAATTATTCCAGACCGTATATCCCCATACGAGCCTGCTGCATTACCAAACTCTCATACAAGTAACGCAAAGTGTGCTGTTTGTTTTACGTTGTCCTACTAGGACCATAGCTTCTGGGTGTCCACGCCACTACAGGCGTGATATCCCAATCGATGCCTCGTCCCTCCACCGAAATGACACTGTCACGTAAACCACAAGTGCTATCAACGTGGCGAGGGCACCAATGGGCTACACATGTTGAACTACACAAAAAGAAGACTGTGTTAAGAGGAAACCCCGTCGTTGCCACTGTCTTGTGCAACGGCAGTACAGAAAGGAGCTCCAAATTGATCAGGGGTATAGGTTATCATTCTAGAATTTTGTTGTATATACTTGGGAAATTATACTTTGATATTAGATGTTTGCGTTGCCCATACAAAGTCTTTTTTCAATGAGTCTACGCATATTAGCGAAGTTAACGTGAAGGAAAGTTTGACATCCACCTAAATGCAGCCATACGGCTACAAAGAATCCTGGACCAGGACGAATTTTTCTTCAACTGCGAAGTTTCTGAGAAAGCTGTATAGCTTTCCTTTGTAGCCGTATGGCTGCATTTAGGTGGATGTCAAACTTTCCTTCACAGAAACTTACTCCACCTTGGGGATTTCCCCTAAATCTGGTCTATTAACACCTGTCCTTCACTTCGAGTTGTTGATCAATTTGCTTTCGCGCTACTAACGACTAGCCTCCTGGTTAGCTCAGTTGGTAGAGCGACTGCTCCGGTTAAGCAGTGGTCCCGGGTTCGAATCCTGGACCAGGACGAATTTTTCTTCAACTGCGAAGTTTCTGAGAAAGCTGTATAGCTTTCCTTTGTAGCCGTTTGGCTGCATTTAGGTGGATGTCAAACTTTCCTTCACAGAAACTTACTCCACCTTGGGGATTTCCCCTAAATCTGGTCTATTAGTGAAGTTAACTTTAAGCAACCTCTTTGGGAAGTGCCTTACAGGAATACGTGGCGTCATAAGGGGACAGTTTCTTGCCAGCTTCCACAGTTTATTCAGCTTGTCCTAACGATCTTGGAAAATCGTGCTCTTCGTAACGAATTTGTGTACATTACTGAAGCCGAGTTTAAACGCCGTGTACTAAGTAAAGTGACTCCTAATTTGTCTGAAACTTTCACCGTCGCAGTTCTGCCTTTTTTTGCATGATATGCAATGTTGAAGAATAGTTTCTGGGCGACAATTAGTAAATTGAAGTTCTAATATAAAGTCGTACACCGTAAAGGAGAAGGCATTTTGTGGTTCAGAGAGGTGTTTTGTTTCAGCGAAATCAGGTCCCGGCTGGTGTCTCTGACTACAGGTGATAATATTTCCAGCAGGCGCCAAATCTGTGTTATTTTTGATGGCAACAAAATCTCCACGAAACTTGTGATAGATCGAAGGTGGAACGTCTTGAAGTTTAATAGGAATTGGAGAGCCGAGTCCGCTGGCTGTGCGGCGACCATCTTGATGTAATTCCGCGTTGGTGTTCATTGAGGAACTCCGACGTATGCGAGGCAATAGGCACCAGCAATAGGCTGCTAACCGTAAGCGATTTATACAAGTCAAAGAAAAGCCCAACCTAGGCGAAAGTAGACAAAAGGCAAACAATAATCATTTATTGTGCTGGGTAAGTGTTTTGTAGCGTTTAACAGGGGAATCACTTCGGGCAGAGTAGCTTGAGCAGACAGGGCATTTGGGGCCAAATTTGGGTTCCAAAATCATGTAGAGGGGTTGGCATGCAGTATACTCTGTCACGTAGAACAGGCGGCTGATCACTTTACAGCTGCGGCCAGTATTTACAAGCTGCTATGCTACATTTCGTTGAAGACCAGCCGTTGTTGCCGTTGGAAACAATTTCTAGAGATTTGATGTAAACATGAGTTGCTTGAAGTGCCAGGCTACCCAAGCTTGCACGAATAGGAGTATTCCGAGCTAACTTTCTACGAAGTACGAAACACCACATGGCGCATGTCGGTACCGATTAGAGAGGGTCCAAGAGATGTCCTTTGATGAATTAATTATCAGATACAGCAGCACGGTTAGAGGTATTACGTGAGATAGAGAGAACACTAGTGACTATGGTGATGCCTGAAGTCCGGGTAAAATCGGTTTCCAGTTAGTCATCTGCGGGGATTTTTATCCAAACAATAGAAAAGTAAAACTTATGCACAAAAGCCAGTTGTAGTAGTGGAGCCTAACTATACAAAAACTACCATAGATGGCCGGTTTTGTTTATCCTAGAGACGTGACGGGACCTGGCACCTATTTGAAAATTTAAAAAAAGTTGGGAAAACGACAAAGCAACGGCTACAAATGACAGCCAAAGTGTTAAGATCATAGGTTTGGAACTTTTAATTGCATTTTTGCATCATAACACTGAGAAAACAAGAGCTTGTAATTCTTCAGTCATTAAAATAACGGTTTTGCTTTCCTGCGCAACAGCCTTCTTGCGTTTCTGGCGTTGAGATCGCTGACCTAATAATAATTACGTTGTATAGCAATCACCATAAATATTGGGGTTTACCGTTCCATAGTAGTAGTACGCTGCACAACATGCCACACGCAGAAGTAGGCGGTGCATCCTAAGGATGATTCGAGGTCCATAGTTGACTGCACAGGGCTCTCCTTGATACGGAACGATTGCGCACTCGAAAGGCGAACTATCGTAAGAACACTTCAGACTAAAAATGAAATTTTCGCAGTGGAGCCCGCTTTTATTTATGGAACCATGCCGTCAAGAGTTCTGCTCTGTCAGATAGCCTTTTAAAATTGAAACGATTTTCCTTGCATAAGCATGTTGTTTTGAATAACGTTGGTCGCTTCAACGTACGTTCCGTAGCACTTGTTACGCTTTCCTAATTCCGCCTTTCACTGCTGAAATGACATTATGAAACCGCAAAAACATGACAATGTACACAGTTCATGACTTGCTTTTTTGAAAGGTAGAAACGTGATCACCTCTTTCGAATTATGAAAGCACACAACACAAATTTAAATAGATAAATTTGTGTTAGTATTTTTCCATAAAATAGTGATCCTTAGGCGGAAGATGTTGTTGACCTAAAAAATAAAGTGTCAAGTTAGCCACAGACAACATTGCATAAAAAGAGTTTTGTTTATTTGTTACGCATACGCAAGTCCAGCAAGTTTTTCGTACATGGGCTCACAAGTCGCGTTATTTTTTTTACAGGATGGAATACGGACGGTGAGTAGTTGTCTTTTTATGCTGCATGAAAGTGTGGTAAATGGTTAGAAATAAGGTGAAACCAGGCGTTCTACTACGGGAGTTGAAGAGTGTAGAGAGTACGACCGGTGAAACGCGATATAATATTCGCTCTCAATGTTTCATAGAGAGTACATGAATAACCTGTGGTTCTGCGTTGGCTAGATCCAGTCTTCATATAGGCCGCGGACTTCCTTTAAACTGTGCGTTTTTCAGTCCTCCAGGTTAGAACACCAGCTAACGCATGCTGGTCCGCTTGGCGACCAAGAGTAAAAGTGCACGGGGGCGTGCGGGGAAATGAGTGTTGGGAGGATGGGAGTACTTAACAACGTAATCCCACGCAGCCAGTTCGTCTTCACAACCGCGAAACTGGTCCGTGCTTACATGAGGACCACTTGGGAGCCATGGAAAAGATGATAGGTGAGGGATACCGAATTTTTCGTAAATGAAATTAATTCGAAGAAATTTTGTTATTTCAGCAACTAAAAGTACAGGGGTTATGTTTAAAAGACAAGGGTCCCAAAGTGAAAGGACAGCGACGTTGCCCTCGATAAGTAAATGCAAGGAAAGTATTCCATGGGAAAGGTAGCAGCACAAGTGAATGAATTTGAAAAACAAACACTGTTTAAGTGTAATTCATACACAATTGCGTAACATTCACAAGGTAAGGCACGGATTAAATATTTGTTGGAATCGTCCTAAGGGTGCAGTCGTTTAGTCAACGAAAGCTAAACAAACAACCTCTAAGAGGATGTATTGGTCAGAGCTAAAATAGCCGATGAGAGGCGGGCATCACCGGGAAAAATGGAGCAGGTTCAGGCTCCCACCCGTACATCACTGGCAACGCTGCTAACCGCCACTTGCCTTTGTCACCAGCGTTGACGGTGGAGGTGGCGCTAGCAATGCCTAATACGCGGCTACTGCTCATGGCAAACAGCTGTTCGGCCGTGACTGCAGAAACTACATTATTCGCCCGTATTACAGTTACTCTGGACCGAATCGACGCCATCTGGCGACTCATGGCCACAAGACAACGACGGGTTATTAGTATCCATTCAGGCTTTGTATGTGAACAGTCCCTCGACCACGGGAATAGTTGTCGAAGGGAAACCTCAGAGGGTACACCGCATAATTCACGGGCCACCCGCGTTCGATAATGCTTGTCATGTGGTAGCGCAGTTGAAGGCGTTTATTCGCCTTGAGGATGCCGAGGTGAGGGCACCGCTGCCGATGATGAAAATTTTCGCCCATTTCGGAGCCCAGATGGCGGAAAATGAGGAGCAGCCATTAGCGACTATGGGGGATAATAAATATGCCTTTTGGCAATCACGGTCATTAGAACTTGCGAAGTGGGATGCTTGCCACCGTAGTCGACGAGATACTGAAGTGTTTGACGGGTCCGAAAGGTCTTCGCACAAAGATCTATTCCACGGGCCTTTTCCCTACTCAGATGGCATCGAGTGGACGACAACGGGCGATACACAGCAGTCGGAGTTACAATTAGTGACTTCGTCACGCTACATCGGACACCGGAACAGAGGGTCAGCCTGCTGATACTTGCGGCTCACGCTATACCACGCGGTGTTTATTGTCCTCATTGCGAAGAGCCCAGCATGCCCATCGATCCGATGAGTCTCTGAGGCACGACCAACAATGGGCATTGTGACCTGTGCGAAAACGTCGGCCATGCAGGCAAAAAACAGAACCTCTCAAGGGCCGACACAATTGCGAAGCATTCCTGCACAGCGACCGAGTAGTTAAACCCCGCGGATGTGAATGTTTGGCTTGCGTACTTCATCAAGTGCTCGTCGAATCCAGGCTTACTTTAAGCAAAAGCGTTACCGACGCCGACTCCGCTTGCGTGGATGGGGATTACGGTTGGGCCGGACGGAGCAAAATGCGGGAGAATCGGCGGGGCGGCGAGTCGGTGGCGTGACGTTGTAGGTGCTTTTCCGCAAGCTGCTGACCATGCCGGAAGACCCGCTTTGTTACCAAGAAGCTGTTTCAAAGAAGCGATGACAGAGATAAAGTTACGAACCGAGCGGCAGAAATAGGAACTTTGTGCGTTTAAGCTACAAAGCTCTTTATTCGAGGTGGCTTCGGGAATTCCGTTAGAGCAGGCAGCCTGGCCGGGTTTGGGATAAACGTCATTTTTGGACTCGACGTGGCCGAGGTCTGTCGACTGGCGAGCAGGAAATGGGCATTTCGTAGAATTCAGTCGCAGACACGCGCCCTTCAGACAAGTCAAACCTTGAACACCACCGATAATGTGCGGAAACGTCGAGTGAAAACCACACGACGTCATCCCGGTCGCACAGGCAAATATTCCATTTGAGGCTACCGAAAATGTTGTTCATCATGCGTTCTAAGGTCACCGGTGCGATGCACTGCCCGTAAGGCATGCCGTGCAATTCATACAAGCCGACTGGAGTAATGAAATCCTTCCTCGGACGATCCACGCCTGCTATCGCGATCCGCCAGTATTCGGAACGTAAGTATAGGGATGAAAAATACTCTGCGCTTCGAAAGCGCTACCGGCCATAATTTTTGCTCGGCCACGGAAAGGAGTTCTTGCGGGTTATTTGATTAGAAGCAGGAGACGAAGGACGCAATAAAGTTGATGGAACCGTCTTTTTTTCGAACGCATATACCTGGGGATGCCGAGGGACTGTTAAACTGTCGAGCGATGTCGTGCTAGAGCATGTCCTCCAATTGCTCATCAATTACTCTTCTTTTGGAACAGGTGACGCCGGAAGGCCGCTGACGTAATGGCGCATGAGCCGGAGTATCGATTGGGTGGCTGACAGTCCGATGTACGGGCAAGCGACATCTGCGCAGATGGAGGTCAAATAGAATTAATGGAGCAGTTGAAGCAGCTGGTTTCGGAAATTCGGCGTACGTTCGGTGTCGATAAAGAGGGTGAAATTTCGGAAGACGTCTGGGATGCAGTGGCCGGAGGTAGGCAGACTCCGTGCAGTTCAAGGTGCTGTCGATCGTCTAAAACGCCAATGGAAACGGCAGACTCCACGGAATTGACGTTTTTTCAAAGCAATCGCCACAAAACAAAGAGCCCGGATTTGCCCCAGTGTTGGAAACGTACATGGCAGTGTGACCACACAGATAGTAAGAACGGCGAAGGGCAGCAAAAGGCATCCGCGTTGGCAAAACAAATGGGGTGAAAAGTGCACTGGCTTAAAAGGAAAACGGTAAGATAAGGGCACAAGGATGACGGACTGCGAAGGTTAGTCGTGTATTCGGTGACAAGACGTTTTACAGAAGAAGTTTTAGGCAAAGCTTCAGATGGCAGGCCAAACATCGCAAACTACTCAACCTCTGCACTGGCATAGTCAATTATAGCATTGTGACGTAAAAGAAATTTCTATTGCAAGATAACATGGTGAGTGCGGGAAAAAATGCGATCAGCTTGAAAATGTAGAGAGTAATATGATGAACACCAGCGCCGTGCATACAAAAATACATTTCATGGAAATCCGGTTTTTCACTTTTTATATCATGCACTTGCACATATATATATATATATATATATATATATATATAGAACCTGAACATTAGCAATTAGACGCTTTTCCAGTGGCTATGTCGTGTCATGTCCTGTTGGTGGACAATCTTCCGATAAGGTTATGTGCCATGCAGCGCTTTTGGAAGGAGACGAAGTATGTCCTCGCACAGCTCGAACCTCAGCCCCGTTTTCCTACGTCCGCTCGAACTCTGCCTGACTTGACGACGTGACCGTTCCCAGGTGTCAATAAACGTCACCACATTTTTGGTGGAGGTTGCCGCATCGCGATCCCCGCAAGGCCTGACAGCCTGGAATTGCGAAGCAGGAGACTCCCGGTCAGCGACGACATGCCGCCTACACCCCAGCAGCCCATCGTCTGTTCCGGTACGCTCCGGCAACGAGACCCGCCTTTCTTTAACGGCACCGATGACCGTGATGGGGAAGACTCGCTTTCAATTTTCGAACGGGTGAGCACCTATTATAAATGGGATGACACGATGAAGCTCAATAACGTCGGATTCTATTTTACGGTGCTGGCTGAGACGTGGTTTAACAACAACGGTTCTACCTTCACTACTTGGCCAGACTTCAAAGCTGAATTTACGAAAGTTTTCGGCCGACCGGCACTTCGCAAACTCCAGGCCGAGCAGCAGCTGCGTGAGCGAGCGCAGCAGGCCGGTGAAACATTTACGAGCTACATAGAGGACGTCGTTGACCTCTGCAGGCGTGCAAATCCAGCTATGGGCGAAAGCGATAAGATCAAACACATTCTCAAGGGAATTGAGGACGATGCGTTTAAAATGCTGCTGAATAAAAACCCGCAGACTATTAGCGACGTCGTGAACTGGTGTCAGAGCTACGACGAGCTCCGGAAGCAGCGCATTTTCACCCAACAACGCCCTTCGCGGGAAGAACCGCAACGTGGGTCGCTGTCGGCATTGGCTGCTTCTCCTGACCTCTCGGCTCTTCTACCTCATATCGAGCAGTTCGTGCGAGAAGAGGTTTCGCGTCAGCTGTCCCTGCTTCCCTGCGCTCCACAGCCCCCTTCCACGTTGCCTCACTCTGTCCAACGGGTGATCCGAGAGCGTGCTGCCGAGACGATCCCTTCCGTACGCCAGCCGCCAGTTGCGCCGGCATCCACCCTTTCACCAGTGGCCGCGTCGGTCGCACCTCCTGTCGTGTCGCCTATTGAACAATACGTCGAAGCTCCGCTCACCTACGCTTCCGTCGCCACAAGAGCGCCGCTGGTACCATTCCCTTCCTTTGTATGTCCCGCGGAGCAGTCAGCATCGCCGTATCCTCGAATGGCGCCTCGGACCCCGAATCCTGCGCACTCCGACAACCGCCCAATCTGTTTCGCTTGTCGACATCCGGGACATGTGGCACGTTTATTTCGCCGTTGACCCCAATCTCCCGTTGACGCCTAGCAGTTCCCAGCCTATGGATTTCCACCACTTTTCGCTCGCGCTACTTCTAGCGCAACCCCACCTTCGTACTCAGCTGACCAGTCGACCTCGACGCCTTCATGCCGCCGTTCCTTTTCTCCGCGTCGCCGCTACGTTTCCCCGATGCGCCCACGTGCCAACCCCGCAGCTGAGGGAAACTAGCGGCGGCAGTTCCGGAGGCAACAACTGCGCCCACGTCGAACTACTCAAGTCCTCCGTTTTCGCCTAACAATGTGATTGACGTTACCGTAGAAGGTGTTTTCGCTTGCGCTCTTATCAATACTGGTGCCGCTGTGTCTGTAATACGTGAAAGCCTTTGTCGTTCCTTGAGGAAAGTCACCACTCCGCTTTCTGGCCTCACCCTCCGGACCGCGAATGCTCAAGACGTGAAACCATTGGCCACGTGCACCGCCCGAGTTACAATCCAGCAAAATGTCTATATCATCCAGTTCATCGTTTTGGCCTCCTGTTCGCACAATATCATCCTCGGTTGGGACTTTTTGTCACGACATCACGCGATCATTCGGTGTGCTCGCGCTGAGGTTGAACTTTTCCCGTTTGACGACATCGCTATCCCCGAACGTCTCACCAAATTGATTGCCGCCGATGATACCGATATTCCTCCCGGCACCTCAGTGTATGTTTCCGTGTCTTGTGACTGTCTGTCGGACACCACCGTTTTCTTTACGCCGTCGCTACTCTTCAACGCCCGGAAATGTTTGCCGCTACCTTTCGCGGTCCTTGAAATTCGCTCTGGTCTTGGTACAATCCTCGTTTCAAACCCGTCGTCATGCTCCGCCACATTGGTTTGCAGTGAATGTCTTGGCCACGTCGAGCCAGTTGACGATCATCTCATCGTCGACGCATCCGAGAACGCTGCATCACTGCACCTCGCCGCGCTTGGGCCTAGTGTGAACTGTGACTCCGATGTCTTTTTACGTTCCCTCGACGACGCTTTAGCTCCTGTGCAACGAGACGAGCTTCTGGCCCTTCTGCATCGTTTCCGAGACTCTTTCGATGCCCAACGCGTCGAATTGGGCCGGGCATCCAGTGTTTCGCACCATATTGACACCGGTTCCCACGCACCCCTCAGACAGCGGCCATACCGTGTGTCGCCCACTGAGCGCCAAGTCATTGATGAGCACGTCGCGGACATGCTCAAGCGCGACGTTGTACGCCCTTCGACAAGCCCCTGGGCCTCTCCCGTAGTACTTGTGACGAAAAAAGATGGCTCAATTCGCTCCTGCGTGGACTACCGGCGCCTAAACAAGATCACGCGGAAAGACGTCTATCCACTTCCTCGCATAGATGACGCCCTCCATTGCTTGCAAGGAGCCGAGTTCTTCTCTTCTCTGGATTTACGGTCCGGCTATTGGCAAGTTCCTATGGCAGAAGCGGATCGTCTCAAAACAGCCTTTGTCACACCTGACGGGCTGTACGAATTCAATGTCATGCCCTTCGGGCTTTGCAATGCGCCAGCAACCTTTGAAATGATGATGGGCAACATATTGCGCGGCCTGAAGTGGAAAACATGCTTGTGTTACTTAGATGACATAGTCGTGTTTTCCCCTGATTTTGCGACGCATCTTACCCGCCTCGAACAAGTGTTAACCTGCCTTGCCACAGCCGGCCTGTAGTTAAACTTGAAGAAATGCCGCTTTGAAGCTCTAAAACTTACTATTCTAGGCCACATGGTGTCAAAAGATGGTGTCCTTCCTGTCCCAGCAAAACTTCGCGCCGTGGCGTAATTTCCCAAACCGACGACAATGAAACAACTTCGCAGCTTTATAGGACTTTGCTCTTACTTCCGGCGCTTCGTTCGCAATTTCGCCACCATCATTGCGCCTTTGACGAAGCTCCTTGGTGGTAACAACGAGATCGGCGATTGGTCATCCGCGTGCGAGGACGCCTTCAATATGTTGCGCCGCCTTCTTGTTTCCCCACCCGTACTGCGACATTTTGATCCCAGCGCTCCCACGGAAATCCATACCGATACCAGGGGTGTGGGCCTGGGCGCAGTACTCCCACAACGCAAGACCGGATTCGAGGAGTACGTCGTCGCTTACGCCAGCCGTACCCTTAGAACAGCCGAAGTAAACTACTCTGTGACCGAAAAGGAATGCTTAGCGATCGTTTGGGCTACTACAAAATTTCGCCCGTACCTCTACGGGCGCCCATTCGACGTGTTGACGGATCACCACGCCCTTTGTTGGCTCTCGTCGCTAAAGCATCCGTCTGGCCGCCACGGCCGATGGGCCCTCCGGCTGCAAGAGCATGACATACGAGTGGTATACCGGTCCGGCCGCAAGCACACAGATGCAGATGCCCTTTCTAGGTCTCCTCTACCATCCGACGCTGAAGATTTATCTTCTTTGGAGTGCACTCTGGCCCCCCTTGATATCACCGACATGGCTGCTGAACAGCGAAAGGATCCGTGGATCGCTTCCATTGTGGAATTTTTGTCCCGTCCATCGTCAGCAGCCGCACCTCGCTCTCTCCGTCGCGAAGCTGCCCATTTCTCTGTCCGTGACCAACTCCTTTACCGCCGAAAGTATTCGTCCGAAGGTCGCAAATGGCTCCTGGTCATCCCTCGTCATTTACGCGTGCACATCTGTTCTTCGTTCCACGGTGACGCGCAGTGTGCCCACGGAGGTGCCCTGAAGACATACCGAAGACTTCGCCTTCGCTTTTACTGGCGCGGCATGCACACCTTCGTCACAAAATATGTTCGTTCCTGCACAGACTGCCAGCGCCGTAAGTCTCCCGCGCGATCAACAACGAGCGAACTCCAGCCTCTGCCGTGCCCTGCCCGCCCCTTCGATAGAGTGGGTATCGACCTCTACGGGCCGTTGCCGTGCACCTCCAGAGAGCACCGCTGGATTATTGTTGCGGTAGATCATCTCACGCGATATGCCGAGACAGCAGCCCTTTCAGCAGCCACAGCCCGGGACGTGGCGTCCTTCCTCCTCCGTCGTTTCATCCTTCGACACGGAGCGCCCCGAGAGCTGCTGAGTGACAGAGGTCGCGTATTTTTATCGGACGTTATCAAAGCGCTCTTGGCCGAGTGTAACATCGTTCACCGCACTACCACAGCGTACCATCCGCAAACCAACGGCCTAACCGAACGATTCAACCGCACTCTGGGAGACATGCCATCTATGTATATTTCATCAGACCATTCAAACTGGGATCAGGTCCCAGTGCGGCCGGTGCGATGCACTGCCCGTAAGGCATGCCGTGCAATTCATACAAGCCGACTGGAGTAATGAAATCCTTCCTCGGACGATCCACGCCTGCTATCGCGATCCGCCAGTATTCGGAACGTAAGTATAGGGATGAAAAATACTCTGCGCTTCGAAAGCGCTACCGGCCATAATTTTTGCTCGGCCACGGAAAGGAGTTCTTGCGGGTTATTTGATTAGAAGCAGGAGACGAAGGACGCAATAAAGTTGATGGAACCGTCTTTTTTTCGAACGCATATACCTGGGGATGCCGAGGGACTGTTAAACTGTCGAGCGATGTCGTGCTAGAGCATGTCCTCCAATTGCTCATCAATTACTCTTCTTTTGGAACAGGTGACGCCGGAAGGCCGCTGACGTAATGGCGCATGAGCCGGAGTATCGATTGGGTGGCTGACAGTCCGATGTACGGGCAAGCGACATCTGCGCAGATGGAGGTCAAATAGAATTAATGGAGCAGTTGAAGCAGCTGGTTTCGGAAATTCGGCGTACGTTCGGTGTCGATAAAGAGGGTGAAATTTCGGAAGACGTCTGGGATGCAGTGGCCGGAGGTAGGCAGACTCCGTGCAGTTCAAGGTGCTGTCGATCGTCTAAAACGCCAATGGAAACGGCAGACTCCACGGAATTGACGTTTTTCAAAGCAATCGCCACAAAACAAAGAGCCCGGATTTGCCCCAGTGTTGGAAACGTACATGGCAGTGTGACCACACAGACAGTAAGAACGGCGAAGGGCAGCAAAAGGCATCCGCGTTGGCAAAACAAATGGGGTGAAAAGTGCACTGGCTTAAAAGGAAAACGGTAAGATAAGGGCACAAGGATGACGGACTGCGAAGGTTAGTCGTGTATTCGGTGACAAGACGTTTTACAGAAGAAGTTTTAGGCAAAGCTTCAGATGGCAGGCCAAACATCGCAAACTACTCAACCTCTGCACTGGCATAGTCAATTATAGCATTGTGACGTAAAAGAAATTTCTATTGCAAGATAACATGGTGAGTGCGGGAAAAAATGCGATCAGCTTGAAAATGTAGAGAGTAATATGATGAACACCAGCGCCGTGCATACAAAAATACATTTCATGGAAATCCGGTTTTTCACTTTTTATATCATGCACTTGCACATATATATATATATATATATATATATATATATATATATATATATATATAGAACCTGAACATTAGCAAATAGACGCTTTTCCAGTGGCTATGTCGTGTCATGTCCTGTTGGTGGACAATCTTCCGATAAGGTTATGTGCCATGCAGCGCTTTTGGAAGGAGACGAAGTATGTCCTCGCACAGCTCGAACCTCAGCCCCGTTTTCCTACGTCCGCTCGAACTCTGCCTGACTTGACGACGTGACCGTTCCCAGGTGTCAATAAACGTCACCACATTTTTGGTGGAGGTTGCCGCATCGCGATCCCCGCAAGGCCTGACAGCCTGGAATTGCGAAGCAGGAGACTCCCGGTCAGCGACGACATGCCGCCTACACCCCAGCAGCCCATCGTCTGTTCCGGTACGCTCCGGCAACGAGACCCGCCTTTCTTTAACGGCACCGATGACCGTGATGGGGAAGACTCGCTTTCAATTTTCGAACGGGTGAGCACCTATAATAAATGGGATGACACGATGAAGCTCAATAACGTCGGATTCTATTTTACGGTGCTGGCTGAGACGTGGTTTAACAACAACGGTTCTACCTTCACTACTTGGCCAGACTTCAAAGCTGAATTTACGAAAGTTTTCGGCCGACCGGCACTTCGCAAACTCCAGGCCGAGCAGCAGCTGCGTGAGCGAGCGCAGCAGGCCGGTGAAACATTTACGAGCTACATAGAGGACGTCGTTGACCTCTGCAGGCGTGCAAATCCAGCTATGGGCGAAAGCGATAAGATCAAACACATTCTCAAGGGAATTGAGGACGATGCGTTTAAAATGCTGCTGAATAAAAACCCGCAGACTATTAGCGACGTCGTGAACTGGTGTCAGAGCTACGACGAGCTCCGGAAGCAGCGCATTTTCACCCAACAACGCCCTTCGCGGGAAGAACCGCAACGTGGGTCGCTGTCGGCATTGGCTGCTTCTCCTGACCTCTCGGCTCTTCTACCTCATATCGAGCAGTTCGTGCGAGAAGAGGTTTCGCGTCAGCTGTCCCTGCTTCCCTGCGCTCCACAGCCCCCTTCCACGTTGCCTCACTCTGTCCAACGGGTGATCCGAGAGCGTGCTGCCGAGACGATCCCTTCCGTACGCCAGCCGCCAGTTGCGCCGGCATCCACCCTTTCACCAGTGGCCGCGTCGGTCGCACCTCCTGTCGTGTCGCCTATTGAACAATACGTCGAAGCTCCGCTCACCTACGCTTCCGTCGCCACAAGAGCGCCGCTGGTACCATTCCCTTCCTTTGTATGTCCCGCGGAGCAGTCAGCATCGCCGTATCCTCGAATGGCGCCTCGGACCCCGAATCCTGCGCACTCCGACAACCGCCCAATCTGTTTCGCTTGTCGACATCCGGGACATGTGGCACGTTTATTTCGCCGTTGACCCCAATCTCCCGTTGACGCCTAGCAGTTCCCAGCCTATGGATTTCCACCACTTTTCGCTCGCGCTACTTCTAGCGCAACCCCACCTTCGTACTCAGCTGACCAGTCGACCTCGACGCCTTCATGCCGCCGTTCCTTTTCTCCGCGTCGCCGCTACGTTTCCCCGATGCGCCCACGTGCCAACCCCGCAGCTGAGGGAAACTAGCGGCGGCAGTTCCGGAGGCAACAACTGCGCCCACGTCGAACTACTCAAGTCCTCCGTTTTCGCCTAACAATGTGATTGACGTTACCGTAGAAGGTGTTTTCGCTTGCGCTCTTATCAATACTGGTGCCGCTGTGTCTGTAATACGTGAAAGCCTTTGTCGTTCCTTGAGGAAAGTCACCACTCCGCTTTCTGGCCTCACCCTCCGGACCGCGAATGCTCAAGACGTGAAACCATTGGCCACGTGCACCGCCCGAGTTACAATCCAGCAAAATGTCTATATCATCCAGTTCATCGTTTTGGCCTCCTGTTCGCACAATATCATCCTCGGTTGGGACTTTTTGTCACGACATCACGCGATCATTCGGTGTGCTCGCGCTGAGGTTGAACTTTTCCCGTTTGACGACATCGCTATCCCCGAACGTCTCACCAAATTGATTGCCGCCGATGATACCGATATTCCTCCCGGCACCTCAGTGTATGTTTCCGTGTCTTGTGACTGTCTGTCGGACACCACCGTTTTCTTTACGCCGTCGCTACTCTTCAACGCCCGGAAATGTTTGCCGCTACCTTTCGCGGTCCTTGAAATTCGCTCTGGTCTTGGTACAATCCTCGTTTCAAACCCGTCGTCATGCTCCGCCACATTGGTTTGCAGTGAATGTCTTGGCCACGTCGAGCCAGTTGACGATCATCTCATCGTCGACGCATCCGAGAACGCTGCATCACTGCACCTCGCCGCGCTTGGGCCTAGTGTGAACTGTGACTCCGATGTCTTTTTACGTTCCCTCGACGACGCTTTAGCTCCTGTGCAACGAGACGAGCTTCTGGCCCTTCTGCATCGTTTCCGAGACTCTTTCGATGCCCAACGCGTCGAATTGGGCCGGGCATCCAGTGTTTCGCACCATATTGACACCGGTTCCCACGCACCCCTCAGACAGCGGCCATACCGTGTGTCGCCCACTGAGCGTCAAGTCATTGATGAGCACGTCGCGGACATGCTCAAGCGCGACGTTGTACGCCCTTCGACAAGCCCCTGGGCCTCTCCCGTAGTACTTGTGACGAAAAAAGATGGCTCAATTCGCTCCTGCGTGGACTACCGGCGCCTAAACAAGATCACGCGGAAAGACGTCTATCCACTTCCTCGCATAGATGACGCCCTCCATTGCTTGCAAGGAGCCGAGTTCTTCTCTTCTCTGGATTTACGGTCCGGCTATTGGCAAGTTCCTATGGCAGAAGCGGATCGTCTCAAAACAGCCTTTGTCACACCTGACGGGCTGTACGAATTCAATGTCATGCCCTTCGGGCTTTGCAATGCGCCAGCAACCTTTGAAATGATGATGGGCAACATATTGCGCGGCCTGAAGTGGAAAACATGCTTGTGTTACTTAGATGACATAGTCGTGTTTTCCCCTGATTTTGCGACGCATCTTACCCGCCTCGAACAAGTGTTAACCTGCCTTGCCACAGCCGGCCTGTAGTTAAACTTGAAGAAATGCCGCTTTGAAGCTCTAAAACTTACTATTCTAGGCCACATGGTGTCAAAAGATGGTGTCCTTCCTGTCCCAGCAAAACTTCGCGCCGTGGCGTAATTTCCCAAACCGACGACAATGAAACAACTTCGCAGCTTTATAGGACTTTGCTCTTACTTCCGGCGCTTCGCTCGCAATTTCGCCACCATCATTGCGCCTTTGACGAAGCTCCTTGGTGGTAACAACGAGATCGGCGATTGGTCATCCGCGTGCGAGGACGCCTTCAATATGTTGCGCCGCCTTCTTGTTTCCCCACCCGTACTGCGACATTTTGATCCCAGCGCTCCCACGGAAATCCATACCGATACCAGGGGTGTGGGCCTGGGCGCAGTACTCGCACAACGCAAGACCGGATTCGAGGAGTACGTCGTCGCTTACGCCAGCCGTACCCTTAGAACAGCCGAAGTAAACTACTCTGTGACCGAAAAGGAATGCTTAGCGATCGTTTGGGCTACTACAAAATTTCGCCCGTACCTCTACGGGCGCCCATTCGACGTGTTGACGGATCACCACGCCCTTTGTTGGCTCTCGTCGCTAAAGCATCCGTCTGGCCGCCACGGCCGATGGGCCCTCCGGCTGCAAGAGCATGACATACGAGTGGTATACCGGTCCGGCCGCAAGCACACAGATGCAGATGCCCTTTCTAGGTCTCCTCTACCATCCGACGCTGAAGATTTATCTTCTTTGGAGTGCACTCTGGCCCCCCTTGTTATCACCGACATGGCTGCTGAACAGCGAAAGGATCCGTGAATCGCTTCCATTGTGGAATTTTTGTCCCGTCCATCGTCAGCAGCCGCACCTCGCTCTCTCCGTCGCGAAGCTGCCCATTTCTCTGTCCGTGACCAACTCCTTTACCGCCGAAAGTATTCGTCCGAAGGTCGCAAATGGCTCCTGGTCATCCCTCGTCATTTACGCGTGCACATCTGTTCTTCGTTCCACGGTGACGCGCAGTGTGCCCACGGAGGTGTCCTGAAGACATACCGAAGACTTCGCCTTCGCTTTTACTGGCGCGGCATGCACACCTTCGTCACAAAATATGTTCGTTCCTGCACAGACTGCCAGCGCCGTAAGTCTCCCGCGCGATCAACAACGAGCGAACTCCAGCCTCTGCCGTGCCCTGCCCGCCCCTTCGATAGAGTGGGTATCGACCTCTACGGGCCGTTGCCGTGCACCTCCAGGGAGCACCGCTGGATTATTGTTGCGGTAGATCATCTCACGCGATATGCCGAGACAGCAGCCCTTTCAGCAGCCACAGCCCGGGACGTGGCGTCCTTCCTCCTCCGTCGTTTCATCCTTCGACACGGAGCGCCCCGAGAGCTGCTGAGTGACAGAGGTCGCGTATTTTTATCGGACGTTATCAAAGCGCTCTTGGCCGAGTGTAACATCGTTCACCGCACTACCACAGCGTACCATCCGCAAACCAACGGCCTAACCGAACGATTCAACCGCACTCTGGGAGACATGCCATCTATGTATATTTCATCAGACCATTCAAACTGGGATCAGGTCCTTCCGTTCATCACGTACGCGTACAATACCGTGACGCAGTCGACTACCAGATTTTCACCGTTCTTCCTCCTCTACGGACGGGAGCCGACCTGCACGCTGGACACGGTACTTCCATACCGCCCTGATTCCTCTGAGTGTACACCGATTTCCCAGATTTCGCAGTTTGCTGAGGAATGCCGCCAGCTCGCTCGTTCATTCACTTCTGAACACCAGCAGCTACAGAAATCTCGCCATGACGCATCCAGTGTACCACGCGATTTCTCTCCCGGCTCCCTTGTTTGGCTTTGGGTGCCATATTCCACTCCAGGTCTCTCTCCGAAGCTTACATCGAAATACCACGGTCCTTACCGTGTTATCAAAAGCACTTCGCCAGTGAATTTTATCGTCGAACCAGTTATGCCCTCATCGGATCTTCGGCTCCGCGGCCATGAGACTGTGCATGTTCAGCGACTCAAGCCCTACTATGATCCGCTGGTTCCGTCGTCACCATGAATCGCCAGGATGGCTCCATCTTCTCGCCAGGGGTGATTGTAGCGAAGAACCTGAACATTAGCAGATGGACACTTTTCCAATGGCTATGTCGTGTCATGTCCTGTTGGTGGACAATCTTCCGATAAGGTTATGTGCCATGCAGCGCTTTTGGAAGGAGACGAAGTGTGTCCTCGCACAGCTCGAACCTCAGCCCCGTTTTCCTACGTCCGCTCGAACTCTGCCTGACTTGACGACATGACCGTTCCCAGGTGTCAATAAACGTCACCACATTATATATATATATTTATATATATATATATATATATATATATATAATTATAGACAGAAGACGGGTTGGCATTCAAGAAAACCTCGGAAAGCAAAGGAAGAAATGGATAGGTCATCGACTGAGATGAAAAATTTTTTGAGTCAGAAAGAAAGTCGGAAAAAAATGCCCGCCGGGTGGGATCCGAACCCATGACCTCCAGAAGGTCGTGGGTTTGAATCCCACTTGGCGGGCATTTTTTCACCATTTTCTTAGGTCGTGGGTTCAGATCCCACCCGGCGGGCATTTTTTCACCACTTTTTTTCTGTCTTAAAAATATTTTATCTTTATTTTATGACCTACCACATTCTCCCCTATGTTTCAGAAGTTTTCTTGACTCCCAACCCTTATTTGTGTCTGAATTCAACGAGCCCCTCATTTCCTTTTCTGATTCGCTACATGCATAGTAAGGGCCTTTGTTTTGGCAGTCTTGGTGACATAGGGAGCTTAAGAGGGTTCAACGCTGCTCGACCGCTCTCGACATATAGACATTCGAATCACGGCCCGGAGGTTAAAGAAATTACGCCCATATTCCCGCGAGGGAATCATGATGTGATGCGACGCATAAAGGGGGCGCGTTTGGACTGACGCTGGTATTGGATTGCGTCAGTCCACTCGCTGAAGGGACTGTCGCTTCCATCACGTCTTCATCGGAAGATCATGCACGTAGGTATCGTCAAGCAAAGTAAAGTCAAGTGCGAGAGCGAGCGCTGGACCGATCCGGCGCAGTGCGGTCCCCCGCTTATATTCCCGCTTTTGAAGGAGAGGAGCCGCGGGGACAGTCGCACGCATGCGCACACATGCGCGCACCCAGAGCAGCGAAGCGAACACGCGCAGCTATTGTTATGATAATGAGACGGAGTGAGAGGGCGCACACATCCGCGCTCCCGGAGCAGCGAAGCGCACACGTGCAACTTCTGTTATGATAATGAGACGGAGTGAGAATGTTGCCCACAGCTGTCCGAAAGAAGAACGGAGGAGAGTTGCGCATGTGCAGTGAGCGTGCGGACAACGCCGCGACGACGGAAGCACATACGCCCGAGCAAGAGATGCGTCGCATCTAAAAGAAGGTCCCCTTCACCTCGAGTAGTCCCAGTTGTGCTGATTACCAGCCCCAAGTGCTGGAAACAAAAAATACCCTTACATGAATACCCGAGAAAGTGGCTGGGAAACAGCCCCGGCGGTAGCGTAGGGGTCATCGCACCAGACCGGTATTCTCGAGGTCGTGGGTTCTGATCCCACCCAGGGGGCATTTTTTCACTACTTTCTTTCTCTCTCAAAAATTTCTTCATCTGTTTGAATGACCTACCGCATTCTCCCCTTTGCTTCCAGAGGTTTTCTTGTCTGCCAACCCTTATTTCTGTCTTAATTCAACGAGCCCCTCATTTCCTATTCTGATTCGCTACATGCAAAGCAAGCGCCTCTGTTCTGGCAGTCTTGGTGCCATAGGGAGCTTAAGAGGATTCAACGCTCGTCGACCACTCTCGACATGTCGTAGACATTCGAGTCACGGCGCGGGGGTTAAAAAGAAGGTCCCCTTCACCCCGAGTAGTCCGAGTGGCGCTGGCTACCAATCCCAAGTGCAGGAAACAAAAAATACCTTTACATAGATACCCAAAAAAGTGGCCGGGAAACAGCCCTTAGCGCAGTGGTCATCGCACCAGACCGGTATTCTAAAGGTCGTGGGTTAGGATCCCACCCGGCGCGCACTTTTTCACCAATATACATACAAATGAGGGGCTCGTGGAATTAAGACAGAAATTAAGGTTGGCAGTAAAAAAAAACCTCGGAAAGCAAAGGGGAGAATGCGGTAGGACATTGAAACAGATGAAGACATTTTTGAGACAGAAAGAAAGTGGTTAAAAATGTGCGCTGTTTATAATAATATATATATATATATATATATATATATATTGTGGGATTGTCCCTGAGGAAGGAAGTTCCACTTCCGAAACTGTCGGACTAATTTATAATAAACAAGTTAACCGCAAAGTTGTTATCTTTTACCTATATATATATATATATTGTGAGCATTCGCGATCACACTCCCGGAGGTGGAGAACTCCAGAGGACAATTCCCGCACCTCGTCTTCATCTGTACATACTCATCAGCACCAGCCATGCGGTACTGTTCCATCATCTTTTACGGACATGATCATCATCATCGTGTGTTCTGCGGTGCTTGCGGCTCGAACGCCTCAGTAAACGCCGTTCCTAGCCCTTGTCTCTCAAGTGGTGGAGGGTGCGTCTCGGTCCCGCTGTGTACCTCTCCGTTCACACTCCTGGAGCTCCGCTCGGGTCGCCGTTTAGCACGCCTGGCCATGCCCATGACGCAGGAATCGGCCAACGCTTCGTCCCCCGTTCCGGTGCAGTGCTTCGTCACGAGCCAGCAGCGCGATCCCCCGAAGTTCGCAGGCCGTCGGAACGAAGATGTTGAAGACTGGCTAGACAGCTTCGCAAGGGTCAGTACGTTCAACGGTTGGGACGATAGGCTTAAGCTACGAAACGCTGCTTTTGCCCTCACGGAGGTAGCCGAAACATGGTATTTGAACAACGCAAGTACCATCACTGATTGGGACGGCTTCACTTCAGAGTTGCGCTTGATTTTCGGGTCCCCGGCTGCACGTGCCGCAGCTGCGAAGAAAAAACTTGCGGCCCGCGTGCAACGTCCGAATGAAACGTACACTTCATACATTGAAGACGTCCTTGCGCTCTGCCGCCGCGTTGACAAGGACATGATCGAGGCTGATCGAGTGCATCACATTCTGAAGGGTATCGAGCAGTTTGCATTCACCGCCCTGGCCCTTCAAAATCCTACGACCGTTTCGGCTGTGACTGCCACTTGCCAGCGCCTGGATGCCCTTCAGTCTTCGCGCATTCAGCCAGAAACACCAGTTCGGCAGCTTGGAGATGAAGACCTTCGTTCTCTTATACGGGCCATAATCAGGGAAGAGCTCAACAACCACGTCCCCTCATGTGCACCCAACTCCTCCTACTCCGCGTCCCACCTCCAAACAGCCGTGCTCGCCGTCAATTGCAAAATTTCCAGCTACACCAAAGCGTGCTTTACCGGCGCAATTATCACCCTAATGGACACAAGTGGGTCCCAGTCGTCCCTCGTTCTCTCCGCCAATCAATTTTGGAAGCGTATCACGACGCAGCAACCGCTGGGCATCTTGGCTTCGAAAAGACGTACGACCGCATTCGTGGTCGCTACTTTTGGCCTGGCCTCTCGGCGAGTGTGGCTAAATACGTTGGAACCTGCTCTTCTTGTCAGCACCGTAAGCGACTGACAACCACACCTGCCGGCTTGCTGCAGCCTCTGCCCTGTCCAGTTGCGCCCTTCGACACTATTGGGATTGACTTGTACGGGCCTTTGCCTTGGACACAGTCCGGATACCGGTGGATTGTTACGGCGGTGGACCACCTGACTCGGTACGCCGAAACAGCACCAATACGCTCCGGTACAGCCATAGAAGTGGCCGACTTTGTCTTGCGTCACATAATTTTGCGCCATGGAGCACCACGCGTCCTCCTCAGCGATCGCGGCAAGATTTCCTCTCCAGCGTACTCCAAGAGCTTCTACGTGCTTCCGACACCGTTCACAAAACAACCTCTGGCTATCATCCCCAGACGAACGGATTAACCGAAAGATTTCATAGAACCCTCTCGGACATGATTTCTATGTACATCAGCCCTGACCATCGAAATTGGGACCTAATCCTCCCATTCGTCACCTTTGCCTACAATACTGCAGTACAACGAACAACTGGATTCTCTCCGTTCTTTCTCGTATTTGGTCGCTCACCTCCCTCAATATTCGACCCAACTTTCTTCTCTGCACCGGTTTCCCCTGATACACCACTTCACGAGCAGTATATTTCAAGGCTCGCCCATTGCCGCCAGCTGGCTCGGTCCCGCACAGCAGCTCATCAGGAACTCCGCAAAGTTCGGTACGACTCCTCCCATCGCCCTGTTCGCTTTCGACCGGGAGAAGAGGTGCTTCTTTGGACTCCTGTTCGAATTCCTGGCCTTTGCGAAAAATTTCTGCACCGCTTTATGGGCCCCTACGTAATCGTCGAAGAAACGTCCCCGGTGAATTACCGCGTCACTCCAGTGGACCCTTCCCCAGATCGCCGCCGTCGTGGCACGGAAATTGTTCACGTCTCGCGACTGAAACCGTTCCAGCGCCGTTCCCCACAATAACTTGCGGCCCGGAGGCCGCTTCCGCTGGAGGGGGGGGAATTAGTGTGAGCATTCGCGATCACACTCCCGGAGGTGGAGAACTCCAGAGGACAATTCCCGCACCTCGTCTTCATCTGTACATACTCATCAGCACCAGCCATGCGGTACTGTTCCATCATCTTTTACGGACATGATCATCATCATCGTGTGTTCTGCGGTGCTTGCGGCTCGAACGCCTCAGTAAACGCCGTTCCTAGCCCTTGTCTCTCAAGATATATATATATATATATATATATATATATATATATATATATATATATATATATATATATATAGTATAAGTAAAGAGTCGGATACACAGCAAGAACAATAACAAACAATGTTTACTTACGTAGCGGCAACGGGACTTGCCTTCATCAGAGTAAAGTTACGTGATTTTACTGTCGCAAACATTTTGAACACATTTCTTATATAGGTTTGCATAAAACTGTAAGAAAGAGCGGAAAATGTTTCGGAAATGGGGAGTGTGCATACAGTCAGGCTACGCCTATGTTACAACATCAACAAAGAAACAAGAAAAATAAAAAGGGGGGGGGGAGCGAGAGAGAGAAAAAGGGGTCGTGTTAACAATGCAGCGTTCAAGGTTGCACCATGACGGGTCAACGTATGCCGCGCGGGCTGCAAGTTCAGACAATGGGGGAAACTGAACAACCGCAGTGACTGCGGAGACTGGTTCGGGGGAAGCGAAGATGGGTGTGCCCCCCGCGGGTCAAGAGAATAGATAGGGGGCACAAAATAGCATTTCACAGAAGCTAGCAATTGAACAGGAAATAGGTAGGGTCACAAAAGGTTAAACATCAATACATCACAAAGAGTTAAACATTCTGAAGTGGTGGTGGGAACGAGGCCCCCCTCCCCAGGACAAATGGCATTGTTGAGCCGCATTAGGCTAATAAAGCTGCTGTATTAGGAGAGTTTCTGCGAATTCTGATGGCAAACTCGAGGGTAGGAATAATGAACATAGCTATTAAAATTATGAAGCCGCTAATTTTAATCGAGGTATAAGCACGTTAGTTTTCCGTAACTTTCATTAATTCCAAGCGTGGCTGACCCAAACTTAAAAATGAGATAAGATTCCCGAACCTCGCGGTCGTGGTGCGTTTTGAAGGAGGATTCTAAAATTGTTGCTTTAAGATGTTCAAATGCATGCCCGGGACTGTTCACATGTCTTGACAGGGGCAAATAAGGGCAGCTTTTTGCATGAGAGCGGTGTTTATTGAACCGTATTCGGAAGGGCGTTTCAGTTTGGCCGATATATTGTTGCCTACAAACAGTGCACTCTAGAAGATATACGACATTAGCGGAGTCACAGTTAAAGTTACCTTTTATTTCTACGTAGTAGTCTGAAGCCGTGCTGGTGGCTCGCTGTGTAGTGGTCATGTGTGGGCATACTTTACATCGGGGTTTATTGCAGGGCATGCAGCCAGTAGTTGCCGGTCGGTTGATACGAGAGTTAGTAAGAAAGTCACCTAAATTCTTATTACGCCGGTAGACAACGCGTGGTGGTTCGGGGAATATGCTTTTTAAGCGGCCACTTTGCATTAGGATATTGTGATGTTTTTTTAGCACGGTTGACACTCTTGGAGCGGAGGATGAGTGGGTTGAAACTAAGTTAGTTTGCGGGTTCCCGTTCGGGGCTTTTTTCTTACAGATTTCGTTACGGTCTAATTGGTTGGCTCGCACAATAGCGTCGTCGATAACTTTTTCCGGGTATTTTTTATTCAGGAGGGCGGTCTTGAGTTCTCGACAGTTTGAGTCAAAGTTGGCTTGGTTTGAGCAAATTCTCCTAAATCGGTGGGCTTGGCTGTAAGGTATTGCTGTCTTGCAGTGTCTGACATGGCTGCTTCGGAAGTGCAAATACTGCCGCGTGTCTGTCGGTTTTCTATACAGTTTAGTTTGAAGCCGACCTTGGAAGGTAGTAACGGTGACGTCCAGAAAGTTTACACTGTGTTCCGAATAGGAATGAGCAAGGGAAATACTAGGATGGGCTAGGTTAAATGCCTCAATGAAGGTGAGGAGCTCCGCCTCACCGTGTTGCCAGATTATGAATATGTCATCAATATACCTTTTATAGTACATTGGCTTTGAATTTTGGGTGTCAAGAAAGTTTGATTCGAGGTGAGCCATAAAGATATTAGCGTAGTTAGGTCCGATTCGAGTTCCCATTGACGTTCCGCTGACTTGCACGTAATGAACTCCTATTGGAACTCCTATTGAATGAAATTCCTATTCGGAACACAGTGTAAACTTTCTGGACGTCACCGTTACTACCTTCCAAGGTCGGCTTCAAACTAAACTGTATAGAAAACTGACATACACGCGGCAGTATTTGCACTTCCGAAGCAGCCATGTCAGACACTGCAAGACAGCAATACCTTACAGCCAAGCCCACCGATTTAGGAGAATTTGCTCAAACCAAGCCGACTTTGACTCAAACTGTCGAGAACTCAAGACCGCCCTCCTGAATAAAAAATACCCGGAAAAAGTTATCGACGACGCTATTGTGCGAGCCAACCAATTAGACCGTAACGAAATCTGTAAGAAAAAAGCCCCGAACGGGAACCCGCAAACTAACTTAGTTCTAACCCACTCATCCTCCGCTCCAAGAGTGTGAACCGTGCTAAAAAAACATCACAATATCCTAATGCAAAGTGACCGCTTAAAAAGCATATTCCCCGAACCACCACGCGTTGTCTACCGGCGTAATAAGAATTTAGGTGACTTTCTTACTAACTCTCGTATCAACCGACCGGCAACTACTGGCTGCATGTCCTGCAATAAACCCCGATGTAAAGTATGCCCACACATGACCACTACACAGCGAGCCACCAGCACGGCTTCAGACTACTACGTAAATATAAAAGGTAACTTTAACTGTGACTCCGCTAATGTCGTATATCTTCTAGAGTGCACTGTTTGTAGGCAACAATATATCGGCCAAACTGAAACGCCCTTCCGAATACGGTTCAATAATCACCGCTCTCATGCAAAAAGCTGCCCTTATTTGCCCCTGTCAAGACATGTGAACAGTCCCGGGCATGCATTTGAACATCTTAAAGCAACGATTTTAGAATCCGCCTTCAAAACGCACCACGACCGTGAGGTTCTGGAATCTTATCTCATTTATAAGTTTGGGTCAGCTACGCTTGGAATTATTGAAAGTTACGGAAAACTAACGTGCTTATCCCTCGATTAAAATTAGCGGCTTCATAATTTTAATAACTATGTTCATTATTCCTACCCGCGAGTTTGCCATCAGAATTCGCAGAAACTCTCCTAATACAGCAGCTTTATTAGCCTAATGCGGCTCAACAATGCCATTTGTCCTGGGGAGGGGGGCCTCGTTCCCACCACCACTTAAGAACGTTTAACTCTTTGTGATGTATTCATGTTTAACCTTTTGTGACCCTACCTATTTCCTGTTCAATTGCTAGCTTCTGTGAAATGCTCTTTTGTGCCCCCTATCTATTCTCTTGACCCGCGGGGGGCACACCCATCTTCGCTTCCCCCGAACCAGTCTCCGCAGTCACTGCGGTTGTTCAGTTTCCCCCATTGTCTGAACTTGCAGCCCGCGCGGCATACGTTGACCCGTCATGGTGCAACCTTGAACGCTGCATTGTTAACACGACCCCTTATTCTCTCTCTCGCTCCCCCCCCCCCTTTTTATTTTTCTTGTTTGTTGATGTTGTAACATCGGCGTAGCCTGACTGTATGCACACTCCCCATTTCCGAAACATTTTCCGCTCTTTCTCACAGTTTTATGCAAACCTATATAAGAAATGTGTTCAAAATGTTTGCGACAGCAAAATCACGTAACTTTACTCTGATGAAGGCAAGTCCCGTTGCCGCTACGTAAGTAAACATTGTTTGTTATTGTTCTTGCTGTGTATCGGACTCTTTACTTATACTATTTCTGCGCGCTTTGTGAGTTTATCTTTCTCTAGATTAATATATATATATATATATATATATATATATATATATATATATATATATATATATATATATATATATATATATATATATATATATATATATATATATATATATATATATATATATATATATATATATATTTCTATATATAGGCGGGCGCCTACCTAGTGGAACCCTCCTTGTTACTCTTGACGTTGCTGCATTGTATACAAACATTCCGTTCGACGAAGGAATTGAAGTGATTTCAAAATCTCTATCAGTGAACCCGCACCAACATGCACCAGAAGTGTACATAACTTTGTTAAAACTACTTCTAACTCTGAATTATTTTGAATTTGACTCTTCTTACTTTTTGCAAGTTTTTGGAACTAGCATGGGTACTCCATTCGCACTGAACTATGCCAACATTTTCATGGGGCAACTTGAAGCTACCCTATTAAGCTCTTTTCCACATAAACCTCAGGTTTACCTCCTACATAGACAACATCTTCATGATTTGGGAACACGGTCGCGCGACTCTAGAAACGTTTATATCCCATCTCAATTCTTCGCATCCGACTATTAAATTCTCCTGCCAGTATTCTGAACAAGAAGTGAACTTCCTAGATACTACCGTCATTCTAGACAACGGTAAACTTAAAACCACGCTTTTTAGAAAGCCAACAGACAGGCAGCAGTACCTAGATTATAAAAGCCATCACCCCAGACACTACAAACAAGGGATCTTTGTAGGACAAGCCACCAGGCTTAGAAGAGTATGCAGTGATGACAGTGACTACGTAGAGCACCTAGACGAACTCAAGGCCACCCTTATGAACAGGAACCACCCCAAAAGCTCGCCTGATCACGCGTACCAACGTGTGTCTAATCTCAAAAGGGATGACGTTCTCAACAAACAGCGGCAAAACGAAAACGAAAGGCCACCTGCCCTAATAACTAAATTTTCAAACGCCCTCCCAAACGTAAACAATATACTGCGGAAGTACTACCCTATTTTAGCCAGTAACGACCGACTTAAAAAGACTTTCCCGGAAGCACCAAGGTTACCTAGCGGAGAAACAGGAATCTAAAAGATATTTTAGTGTATGCTAAAACAGGGCCTTCAAAGCAACCAGTCATAGCCAGCTGCTCCCGCCGCAGATGCAAGACTTGTAGGCACCTGCAAGCAGACTGCGTTGTAAAAATCACAGCCAGTAATTATGTCCACAAGATTAATTCAAGTTTTACGTGCACTTCATCCAACATTGTGTATATGTTGGAATGCTCAATGTGCCAAAAACAGTATATTGGCGAAACGAGCCAACCTATGAGCCTACGGCCTAATGGTCACCGGGCAGATACTCTTAGCAAATCCTCCATAGCTGTAGCGCAGCATTTCAACCAACCAGGCCACAATTTTGATGACCTTAAGTTATATATAGTTTAGTCGAATTTTAAGTCTCCTAGGGACAGGAAATACCGAAAATCCTAGTTAATTCACAAATTCAACTCCATGGAACCTGCTGGAATTATTGCGTCTAAGGGCAACTTGGAATCCTTGCAATATTCACCGGGAATACAGCTTTAGGCATTTTTCTGCATATACTTCATCCAAAGACTATGACCGTTCACTCTGCTCTGTACCTGGTCACCTAATTTCTTTTTTTTCATTTATTAGCGTCTAGCCTAATACTCGCCCTCATCCCTCCAACCTTTGCTTTTGGAAATCAATTTTATTTATTTAATTTCTCTTTTTTTTACTCCGCGTCGTCTTGTGCCCCGTACGTCACTCTAACTTTATCTTTTCGTTTTTGAGTTTCAGGACAGGCCTGTTCCAGGAATGTTGCCGTGGGTGTCACGTGCCATTTCAGTTGCCGGGTCATTGCTTTTTCTTTTGTGTTTGGGTTTATGTGGTTTCCCTCCCTGTATTTTTTTTCTCGTTTTTTTTTCTTTTCCTTGACCTAGTTAGTTTCCCCCCGTCTCTATCTTTTCTTTTGACCTGAGGCTTGCAGATAGTTTCTGATAAGAACCCCACCCTCACCGCATGGTCTGCTTCCGGCGGTTCTGAGATCCTTTCCGTATACCCCGCGGCGGGTCAATAAACACCCTCTCATCCTTTCTCTCCAAAAATTCCACGAATATCAACCACCAGCTGACTTCCGTGTGACCTACTTCGCGGCTTAAACTAGACAACCTTCTTGGCCCCTCAATCTCTCCCCCGACACACTCCCAAACCAATCAGCTTGCTCAATTTCCCTTCCATCTTTCCCTCTCCTTTCACCTGGGGTCCTACCCCTATATAAACCGTGCCTGCCAGGCGAGAGATTGCCCTGAGGAAAGCAAGTTCGCTTTGCTGAAACGTAGGCCACAGTAGTGCTTTTACCTTGTTCGAAGTTTTTCTTCTCTTATATATATATATATATATATATATATATATATATATATATATATATATATATATATATATATATATATATATATATATATATATATATATATATATATACATATACACATAGAGAGAGAGAGAAGAGAGAGAGGGAGAGAGAGAAATGCCGGCAGTCTACAACGCCAAAGATGGCATAGGGGAATCGTTAGGCTATTTTTTACCGTTCGTGACGTTACATTATTATTTTTTAATTATTACGAGAGAAAGAAAGAAAGAAAGAAAACGCGCGCCCAGAGTGGGGACCGAACCCACGCCTTTCGAATAGATCTCAAATGCCTTACCAATTCGGCTATCTGGGTGACTGTGTTCAACTTCACTTTGTGGGGTATTTATATTTACTACAACTGTATCTGACGCTTGAGGGTGGTAGCCAGCGCCACTTAGACTACACGGGGAGCAGGGGACCTTCTTTTCCACCCCCGGGGCGTGACGCGAACGTCTACAGCCTGTCATTAGGGGGTAACTGGCGGGGAACCCTCTTATGCTACCTTGGCATCAAGGCTGCCAGAACCGAGGCCCTCGATAAGCTTTCGCACGATAATAGGGTTTGGAAATGAGGGGCTCGTTAGGAAATAGAGAAAGAAATGCCGGCTGTCTACAACGCCAAAAAAGGCATAGGCGAATAGTTAAACTATTTTTACCGTTAGTGACGTTACATTATTATTTTTAATTGTTACGTGAGAAAGAAAGAAAGAAAAACACGCGCCCAGAGTGGGGACCGAATCCATATATATATATATATATATATATATATATATATATATATATATATATATATATATATATATATATATATATATATATATATATATATATATATGCAAGGGGACAATATATGTATATATATGTTGTCACTTTATTAATAATAAACAGCTGATAGTGCGCAGTCTTTATGTCAAGTGTACATGTGCTTTGAAGTCCATTTTTGCAATTATTAACACCAGTGCATCTCAAGTAGCCATGCACTCCCACCCACTTGGCCTGGATCGTGAAGTTACGTGTTCGCCTGAGCCGCGTAGTCATGTCCAATTTACGCGGCTACAAATAAAGTTACTTGAAGTTTGTATTTGCAAATATTGGCGGCAAACCGTTATGCGTTTTGTGGGGTTAAGTAGTTGCTCAAAGCTGCATGGTGCCGACGAAGTTGATACTCCATCTCCGGACAATGCACCCGAGCTTCCAAGACAATGACATAGAGTTCTTCGAAACCAAGAAACGAATGTTGGAATCTCAAAGGATTAATAAGGCAAACAAGGTGAGGTCGAAATTATCAGAACGCAGTTCTAAAATAGTTTACTAGTTGACGGAACCACCTTGTTCGTGGACGTGCATGGAGTATCCGATGGGTGGCCGAATGCTTGTGTGACGGTTTTTACGTTAGCTATGCTTATGATTGTTCGCAGCGGCCGCAGGCCTCCATCTGTCGGGGAATAGTTGTTCGAGGTTCTTCACGTTAGTTTGGCATACGGTCTTTGCGAATACCGCGATGTGAGTCTGTTCTCTATGCATACGCTGATTCTCACTTCAGAGGCTCCGGCCTCGCCGTTAGGTGGCAGATGTGCCCCGACTTCCAACGTAATGCATTCCTGGATGAGGCAGACGGCCAGTTTTAGACTGCCGATGCAGCATTTGCATGTTCGGTTCAGCGTGCAAAGCTGCATTTTTAAAGCAAGGCTTTGCACCTCAACTCCCAACGGGTTCCTTCACAACCGTTGGTGCCAACAGAGAACTCCCGCGAACAAATAAAAGAAGTCACCAGCGCGGCCAGGAATCGAGCCTGCAAAGGATGAAACGGAGCGAGAGCTCGTTGTCTTACCGAGTAACTACGAGCCCACGCGGAAACGGGGGTGACAGACAGTCCGCTGACCGAGCACATCTGCGAGTTTACTCCTTGAGTTCTCGCTGAAGGCCACCTTTCGCGCCACTGTGCCTTCCGTCGACGGCACTTGTTGTGGTCGTTTGCGCGCCTTGCGGTTGAGGTAGGAGTTAGTGAAAATTAAAAAAAAAACTCTTACCAATCCATGGCATCTCATTTCACCCCCGTGTCTACCACCGCCTATAATCTAACCCCGGTTTAGCTTCCCTTCATTTTACAAAAAATGAGTTTATACTGATGTGCTTCGCCATTGCAACTCAACCAACCACCATTAGTGGAGCATGCCATGATTTAATTTTAGCAAAGAATATCTCTTTCCAGTAAAAAGGGCGACGTTAAGTACATTTCACCTGTCTCTGGTTTCATTGTTTTTAGAGCCACGAACGTGATTTCAAGTGACGTCGCATGAGTGATTGTGGTGGGTGTCGTTTGCAGCTTCGATTTCCAACCACTTTACAGGTTGCATTGACCTGCATTGTTTTTCAGCTAGCAAGCTCTGCGGACGCCATCGAGGCAAGCTACATGCTCAGCTGCCAGGTTGATAAACAGATGAAACCTTACACAATCAGTGAAGCTCTTAATATGCCTAGCATCAAGGATGTCGTCGGAACTGTCGTAGGCAAAGGGCACGTGAAAAAAGTTGATTGATTGTAGGGTTTAACGCGCTGACGCAACGCAGGCGATGAGGCGCGCCGTAGTGGAGGGTTCCGGAATAATTTTGACCACCCGGGGTTCTTTAACGAGTGCCGAAATCTCGTACACACGGGCGTTTTTGCTTTTCGCCTCCATCAGAAAAGCGGCCGCCGCGGCCGACGTGAAAAAAGTTGACATAATACCGCGCTCGAATGACACCGTGGCCCGCAGAATACAAGAACTGGCGTCTGATGTGCAGGATGAAGTTGTGAAAAAATTGAAGTCTGCTGGGAAGCTTTCCCTTGCCGTTGATGAAAACTGTGATATGTTAGGGAGCCCACAGGTTATAATGTTTGTGCGTTTTGTTGATGGCTCTGTCATTGCTGAAGACCTCCTCTGCTGTCTGGCACTCGAGACTACGAGAGGTGTTGACATATTCGATGCCATTAACAATTTTTTTATTCGCATGGTCTTCAGGGGGACATGTATGTAGCTGTGTGGAGCCACGGCGCCGAGACATGGTTGGAAACTCTTGGTTTCTCGGGACTCGTGAAGAATGTTCACAGTGCGGTAGCATTCCCATATTGTATCCTTTATATGGACGTTTGGCGTCAAGGAGTTGAGTACACCGCTAGAGCGTATTTTGCAACATGCCGTCAAAGTGGGAACATTTTAAAGGCAAGGCCTAAGGCCAGTCGCCTCTTCAAGATTCTCTGCGAAGAGTTGGGTGCCGAGCACCAGCACCGGCTTCTTCACACCTGGTTGTTGCGAGAAAAAGTGCTTGCAAGAGTGTTCGAATTTAGAGAGGAGACCAGTGTCGTTGCAGAAGATAGGGCGCACGGCGATCCTTTTCACGACGCATCTTTTCTGACAAAGGTTGCCTATGTGCGTGACCTTTTTGATCGCCTGATCGCTAATCGCCTGACAAGGTGAGAGGCTTCTGTAAAAAGATTCAACGTTCGGAGAGCCTGGTGAGCAGAGACGACTACTCCGCTTTTAAGTTTTTCGGTGAAATTGTAGGCATAGGGCATGATCTAGAAGTGCCAAGGCCACAATATTGGCGCACCTCAGCACATTAGGCCGCCACTTCAAGGAATACTACTTTGCAGAATCTGCACAGATACCTGGCTTCTGGTCTCTTTCAAAGCCGCTTTAGATTGTTTGCACATGAAAGTGTTGAAGTAGAAAACGAGCTGGTGGAGCTTCAGAAACCTCAGCGATGAACGCAAAGCTTGCCACTATGAGCATTGAGGTATTTTGGTTAAGAACTGCACAAATGTTTCTCCTTCTCCATAGAATGGCTGTAAAGCTTCTGTTGCAGTTTTTTCAACGTATGCATGCGAGGTTGCTTTTCCCAAGCTTTTTTGCCTGAAAAGCAAATGCAGAAACCGGGGTAATTTGGTCTCAGATTTGCAATTTTGTTGGAGTGTGATAGTGCTACTCATTGATGAGCTATGCAAAATGACGTATTGGGGCACTTTTTGTAAGTTTTGTAAATTAAAGGCATGTTGCGCACTCCAGTGGTGTTAAGAATTTCCTACATACCATCCTTGTAGCAAGGGTCCACCATTGCTTCCGCCGGTCCACGAGGGGCCGTCGAGACATCCATGGCTGAGAATCACTGATTTAAACGATCTTCCGAAGCAGCTGATCCGGTAACTGTGTCAAAGCAGTATTTATCACTGACATTGCGGCTCGAGTATGCCTATGATGATGTCGATGGTGTGCATAGGTCAAACGGTAAGCCTAATACATTTCGCCGAAGACTGTTCTTTTGTCTCGTGAACTGTCCACTTTGTTTTCCGCTTTGAGAGTCGAGGTGCGCCTGCGCTTTGGTGGCAACAAGCCGCATCGTGGAAATTGCTGGCGATGGTTGGTAGTATCACGGGAAACAGCAGTGTACTGGTTGGTGCATGTTGAGTCGGCCGCGGAGAAAAACACGGCGTGTTTCAAGAAGACTACCGTGCAGCCATCACGGCCCCGTGGGGGCTAGAACGCGCCACAAATGTAGTTTTTTGCTATTGACAGTAGAGGAGAACCTGGCGCTAGCGCCTATACGGCTCGGATCAAGGCTGTCTGTGTCGCCATTAGCCTCAGTTATGATGCACGCTCGCCTGCGCTTTGTCATTGGTTTGGATTAAAATGCTTTAGTAATCGTTAATTCCAATATAGCACCCAAAAAACCCGAAGACTGCATCATTATCTACTGTAAAATAAAGCTGGCTGTCTTAAAGCTAAGGACATGGAAAGTAAAGCCTGCCGGAGCGGTTATGCCTACCATTCTGCAGACCAAGCTGTTAGTCAACAACAATGTGACATTTTAGGAGAAACTAATTGAAGAAACTCATTAGGAAAAACTCATTAATATTAAGTCTTCGCATTCTATCACAGCTTTTAAAAAATCCCTAAAAAATCTTCTTCTAACCTGATGTTTCCTAATTTTTTGGTTTTGCTGGTTTGACTTTCGTAATTTGTTTGCGCAGTAGTTTTTATGCACTTTTTGTAAACTGTTAGTTTTTAATTGTGTATAATGATAATTTGCTTTTTGAATGCTGTTTTTATGCGCATAGCTTAATATTTTTGTAAATTCTATATGAAAACCATGCACTACATGTTTTTGATTATTTGTTTTCTTAACCAAGGTTTTATTGTACTTGTTTTCGCTCCCACTACTGCTTCTGTAACGTTTTACGTGTACTTCGTTGTCGAGGGTCCCAGTGCAGTCGCTGTCTTCGGGACCCTTGTCTTTTCTCTTCCTTTGCAACCGTTTACTTTTGATGAATAAACTTCAACTTCAACTTCAACTTCAAAGGAACCCTGTAACACTTACCGTTGACTACTCGGAATGTATTTTAAGGTAAAGTCTATCGTCCCCGCAATCTCCTTCTGCAGGAATTATGAAAAATTGTTGACTATCACGGTAACTACGCGGGATGAAAAATCGCGCATAATTGTTCCCTCTCAAGTCGACCGCAGACAACGCGACGAAAGCTGCGCGCTCCCTCCCGGAGAGGGGGGCGGCTCACGGCGTCTTCTGCGGCGGCCGTCAATATATCACAGGCGGGGAAGTTTTCCTCGTTTCCCAGAAACGTGGAGGGCTGTATTTCCGGTTACGTGCCACAAAAAAGCAGGTATAACTGCCTGCTTGCAAGCGCGCGCTCGGGCTGATAGGGCGTCTTTGAAGCAACAAACGTTTGTGGTCGAGTGGTCTGGTTGAAATGGAAGTATTGAGCTCATCACTCAAACTCCGCGCGTACTCAAAACACAAAAGAAACGGTAAAACTGTGCCTACAGGTTCAGGCATAGAAGAGGGTCGCACACAGTGCCGACGGCAGCGGATCGTTACAGGAAATGGGAGAAATTAGCCGCGAAGGTGACCAGTGACAGCCGATCGGACAGCCATGGCCCGAAAGACGTGGTATAGGCCATGCCAGGGGTGCATAATGAGGAGAACTGAAGAGAGTGCGGGCGGTTTTTCCGCGTCTTTCACAGCAATGTTCGCGCTCACCGCTTCACGTACACGTGTAATATTCGGCTCAGGTGTTCCTGACAGTGTGATCTAAACGTTGCGCAGGTTTACTTGCACTGCTAAAAGAGTGTTGCAGGGTCCCTTTAAGCTTTCTAATAATGTTTCAAGTAATAAATTGTTTTAAAAATTTCAGGAAGGCTTGTTTTATACTATAAAGACACCGCCTTCGTGGTGAACCGGCGCATAGAGCGTGTGCTGGAAGTTTCGCAGCGGCATGTCCGCTCGGAGATAGTGTCCCGGCGCTGTTAAAACGCGTGCTGCTAACGCAAAAAATGACCACAAACCAAATTATCTACATTGTGGGCTGGTGCCTATCTAAATATGCACCGATTGTTTCTCGCCAGCATTAGCCCTTCCACTTGCTTATAATAAGCCACAGGTGTATTAGCATGAACTGTTACAGCGAATCTCGTTTATAACACAGCGGTATTGATAGAAAGTTCATTTATAGCAAACCAGTATTCATAGACAAATTTCTCGAGAACATACCGTTCGTTTTCAATACTGGAGTGCATACAGAGATTTCACATTACAATAGCCGTTACCTGCCATTACCTGTAGATGCGTGCCAAATAATTTTAAGTTTTTTATTCCATTCATCTTTCGCTTGAGTCCATCTTTGTATCAGCACTACAGTTTTAGATCTGAAGGACTGCATAAAATTCTTTGCCCCACATTGTGTTCCATTTACGTGCAGCACGTGGTGTTTTGAACCTGCCAACTATTTTCACCAAGTTTCACCAATGCAAGTCCGATTGAAATGGCATGCTCTGTCTGAGGAAACTAGAAACTCTTTCGTTAACTTCAAGAAACCAGTCCACTTGGAGGGGTCATGTGCTGACGTCAATAACTATTTTTGTTAGTGCCCCGCTTCAAAAACTGCCTCACACCTGCTCCAGAATTACTTTTTCTTTCAAAACGCCTCTGAGAGTGCTAAACATTCTTTACTAATAAGAACGAATGATTGTTATGATTTACAGATCACCATTTACAACCTTTTGAACTATCCGTACATGCCAATTACTCCAACATTTGATCTCCATTTGCGTAATAGTAGTATAAACATGGTTTTTACCCAATGTTTTAAATGGTAACGATCTCAAATGCACCAATAAACCGCTCGTTCAGTGAATGATGCAATTATCCACTTGGAAGTCTGCCATCCTCCACTCCCGGCTTCCTTCCCCCACCCCCCCTAAGACTGCTTATCAGGTCCGGCCGACCCTGCAGCTGATAGTTCCCTGAAAAATAATCAGGCTACGTTTTTAAGCTGGAACAACAGGAGCATGTCTAACAAGCGCAGCCTTCCCCTCCCCTGAGCACTGGGAGAGAGCACTGTCCAGCTCGGACCCTGATGACCAGCTTTGGCTGGTGAAGAGAGCCCAAGAAGCCGGACGGTCTCAAGGGGTCCTGGAATAAGGACTCTTCCCCAAGGTGAACTTCTTCATAGGGACGTTTATTCCTCCTCCTCCTCCTGGGAAGAGGAGAATCCTCGCACACCACGGTATCGACTGGTGGCATGAAGAGTGGCATGGCGACACATGGCGACTGGTGGCATGGCGACACATTAAAAAAATCAAATTTCGGGAGCTATCATGACCGGCATGAAGGAGCAACACTTGCCGTCAGTAGAACCAGAGGCGAAGTTAGAATATTTCCAAAACCTCCCAAAGGAAATTCTAAAAAACTGGGGAAAGAATGCGACAAAGCAACCGCGAGGGAGGAGGTACAACAAGGATTCACTATTATGCCCTTTGACAATGGCCTTTGGGTACATCTCTCGGGGTACTCCCCAAAAAACCTGCTGCTTGAAGGGATTTATTACGTGCCCGAGTGCAGGATAACTCTTGTGGCGCTCGTGAAGGACTATATTTTGGCGAAAGGGTGATGCCCAAGCTTCAGGGTTGAGAAGTGCATGAGCGGTCTTTTGATGACCCCAGGACAACTTTTCCAACCGGGCTGGTGACCACCACTGTATTTTCATGGTTCTCAACGCCAGTCATGGCCTCAAGCTGCTTAGGAATCTTCTCGGCAACATGGGGACAATTACAAGCAGCACCTACGGCATAAGCACCCATTTACCTAAGCAGGCAGGACAATGTGCTGTTGGGCTAGTTGGTGCATTATGTATCACGAAACTTGCGCTAAATAGACATAAACAGACGAAGGAAGACGGACGATGCGCATTGTCCGTCTTCCTTCGCCTGTTTATGTCTATTTAGCGGAAGTTTCGTGATACATAAGGCAGGACAACTCATGCTGTAGAAGTATAACAAACTTGAGTCGATAGATGGGGGTGTCGGCGTGCTATTCACAGCCACCACATCACCTACTGTAATGGGAGTACACTCGTTTGCGATGTGGTTTCGTAATATCTAAGCATTCATAGTTACCACTTTCACTTGTGTCAATGAAATGTCAACTTTTGACAGTTCCAGAACAAATATTATGGTCTAAACATGTCACAAATAGGAAACCATTACCTGTGGCTATAGTGTACCTGGCTGCACCACTGATCCGTATGACAAACAGGACACATACCACCCCAGGTGCTATCCACCTCAGCTCTTCATCCTCATTCGATGGGTAAAATGCCCATAAATTATCAAAGCTGCAAATACTCACTAAACCTTCGGCGACGATTCGCTGAACAGCAATTGATTTGCTCAAATTAGCACTCCGAAATCGTTCTGGATAGCAGGATACACACACACACACACACACACACACACACACACACCCACCCACCCACCCACACACACACACACACACACACACACACACACACACACACACACACACACACACACACACACACACACACACACACACACACACACACACTCACACACACACGCGCGCGTGCGCACGACACACGCACACACACACACACGCGCGCGCACACACACATTCGCCCACACACACACACACCGACACACACACACAGACACACACAACATGCACGCACGCACGCACAAACACACGCGCGCACATGCACACGCACACACACACGCGCGCGCGCACGCGTATATACAGTGCCACACACAGGCCCACACGGACGAACATGCACGCTCACGCAAACGCGCACGCACAAGCACACACAACTAGCCGTACAAAGAACGCTGGTACGCTACAAACTGGTGGTATATGACATGGAAACAAACGGACATACCTTGAACAGTTACGCCATTTGGCGAGCAGTCGTTATTCTGAGCACGCAAAGCCGTAGACAACACGGACCTCGTGAAAAATTGCACCACCCGCACCACCACTGACCACATAAAATATTGTACCACCCAGAAATACATCTAACCGCAACGCCCACCGACATTTCAAGGAAGTAAAACTTTCCATTTATTACGCATCTACTGGAAGAGCTGTTTCAATGGCCCTGAACATTTGCATTGGCCGGCGCTTATTCAGAAAACCGTGCACACGGAATACACAGCTCACCTAACACTGCTGACTCGTGTCCACTGGTGTCCCGCGAGACGGTAGTAGACGAGCGGCAGGAAAAGCTGCAGTCATACGGTCCTTCAACTATGGCATGCCCACGGATGGGCACGATCACCCGCTGTTCCATCGAAAGAGAGAGAAAGAGGGGTAAAACTTTATTGAGCATTAGGTACGCTTGTTCTATTATTATCGGAATATATGCGCCGTGTTGGCTTGACTGGCCCTCTGTTCTGGAAGAAGTTATCTTGAGTTAGGGAGCTGGACTGCAGTATCTCGAATCTCACTGCAGGAGTGGCAGGGCTGGGTTCTTCTCGCACTCCCAATAATGTGCTTTAGAGTGCCTGACTGCTTGCCGAATTGATGTTTCAGGTCGAATTGTGTTTGCGATAAAAGGTGCAAGCGGATTGGATGTGGAAATGTGTTAGTCTGTACTCACCGGAGTGTCGCTCCCTGACCCTTTGTGAGTGGTGGTGCGAGGAGCCTTGTACTATCTAGTGTGTAGTGTTGTGTAATTTCTTCGAAGAATGCGAGTGGTGTGGGTTCAAGCGTATGTTCCATGGTCTGGTTGATCAGATCTCGGGCCTTACGATGAGTGTGTTCGTTGCTTCCCATGGAGGAGTAGGCCTGTGTCCGCGAAATACAGACCGTTTTGTCCCACGTCTTGTTTTCTTTTTATTAGGCGCACAGCCTCGGGTGCCCCTCCAGCCCGCTATAAAGCTGCATCATGCCTTTCGTAAATCTGTGACAATGGTGGTAGCCGTACCGCGGCTATCATAGCTCTACCACGTCTCACGGCTACGGCGACCGCGCGGCTACTAGTGTACAGGGAGGATTTCGGTGTCACAGCTATTTCAGCTTTCTCGTGCAGAAGGCATACATAGTGAAGAAAGCAAATCCAAAAAAACCACGAAGTCGCGGGTTTGATTCCCGGCCGCGGTGGCTGCTTTTTCGATGGAGGCGAAAAGCAAAAACGCCCGTGTGCACGAGATTTCGGCGCACGTTAAAGATCCCAAGGTGGTCAAAACTAATCCGCAGCCCTCCACTACTGCGGGCCTCATCGCCTGCGTTGCGTCGGCGCGTTAAACCCTACAATCAATCAATCAATCAATCAATCAATCAATCAATCAATCAATCAATCAATCAATCAATCAATCAATCAATCAATCAATCAATCAATCAATCAATCAATCAATCAATCAATCAAATCCAAAAACACGCTTAAAATCTGATACCCACACCCAATCGGCAGTTTTGGCCTTCGCATAACCCCTACGCCGACATGAACACCCAGCCGCACTTTTGTCTCTAGTATACTGATTAAGAAACGCCAAGGATTCACATTTCAGGCTATTCTGCTGAAAAAGCAGGTATTCCGCTCGTCTAGCGTGTTCCAAGCGCACCCATACAGATACGGAATTGCACATAAAGTTCAACAGGAAAGGCTTCCAGGCCAGTCTAAATATATGCTATTTGTGTACCACGCTTGAGATTTATATGATCATGGCAAGTCTTTCTTAAATGCAGAGCATTTCAGTAACTCACGATGTCACCCGTGTTGACGTCCGTAGTCGTAGTCCGCACCCCTCCCCCTATACTATATAAAAAAAATACTATCCGGTGCCTGGTTTCGATCCCTCGACACTGCGGGCGGAACGCAATGTACATGGTGCTCTACCCACTGCGCCACAAAGCCAACACAGAATGGGAGGCTACGAACGCGCCTTATATACTTGACTCATTCAAACTACGTCAAGAAGCTGCTGATACAACGCATTCACTACCACCAACTCCCCAAACACTAAACGTTAACGCAATACACCCACCCCCTATGCGACGCATTTACTCGAGTCCCCCTCGCGGGGAGATGGGCCCAATTTTTTGTGATTACGTAACTGCCAGTGGTGATATGTCATCGCGTCAAACGACGCGACATCGGTTGGCATTGTGGAAGAATAGCGCCCCACGTTTGTGGCGGTGTCTGAAATTGTACGACCCCATGCGAAACGACGACCGGCCTGACAACGCCCGGGCAATGCGCGTGTAATGGCCAGCTATCTCCAAGCCAGCAGCCACCAGCAGCTGTCTCCAGTATGCTCCGGAGGTGCGTGGCGCTTCCACAATACAAGGTTGAGGTGCACTGTATACCGGTAGGCGAAATAACGCGGGGCACGGAAGTACCTGGCAGAATACCTCCCTGTGCAATCTGGCTGTGCAAATAAATTATTAGTGGCCTGAATTTCTTTTCGGTTTTGGTATGCTCATTTGAAGATAAAAGGAACTGCGGGTTTAAGGCAGAAATATATACACGCGCTGGAGGATGTGTCGCACAAGTTCCTCACCGAACTGGGCAAAGCATGCTATTTGTCACGTACGGGCAGAGCAAGCGACGAATACTCTAGCCTCGCTATCTGTCGCCAGAGCGTCTTGAAGCGAATCCCGTTGAGCAGACGAACTTACCCCTTACGCTTAACTGGATAAATTCTCACTAAATATACCAAAGAGGAAACTCCGCCTGGGAATCCGTGTAGGCTTGGGCGGTTGTGACAAGAAACACCAATCTGCTGGCTTGGCATTTCTGTCGGATTCTTAAGCGTTTTTTGGGTATGCTTTTTTCACTATGCATTAGTGTGTACGATGTAGCCGATATCGCCGAAACACGGAAATTGTACCTGTACTTTGATAGCTGCGTGGCCGCGGTATAACCTGAGTGTGGTGGAAGAGGTATTATAGACGAGGCCCAGCTTGTTTGATGCAACAGAGGATGATTGTGCCCAATCTTGGCCATGGCGAAATAGAGGGAACGTATGACTGCAGCTTTTCGTGCCATTCGTCTACTACCGCATCACCTGACAGCAGTGGACAAGAGCAGTGGACAAGAGTGTTAGGTAAGCTGTGTTTTCCGCGTTCAACGTTTTTCCAATAAGCGCCGGCTAATCCAAATGTTCAGAGCAATGCAAACAGCGCTTCCAGTAGCCGTAAAGTGAGTTGAAAGTTTTACATGCCTTGAAATGTAGGTTGCCGTCACTGTTAGGACGCATTTCGGGGTGGTATCACTTTCTAAGTGGTCAGCATTGCCTTTGGCTTGGCGTGCTCATACTAACGACTTCCCACTTACTGCCGTAACAGAACAAGGTATGTCTCTTTGTGTCCATGTCACACATCATCAGTTTGTAGTGTACGAGCGTTGTTTGTACGGCAGGTTGTGTGTGTGTGTTTTATTCGTTAAAAAGTTCAGTCTTAATTGTGCGTCATTGGACATAACGTGAAGAAATCTGTTTGCTACGAGAGAAGCTAGAACGCCCCACCTATGCATGCATTTCTTTCTTATACCGGTAACAAGGGGCATCGTCAGTTTACCAGGATCGTGCACGGGCAGTTTTAGGACTACCTACCTACACAATATTTTATAGAAATACACGTGTAACCAAGCGCCCGATCATGTTTCGATGACGAGAGCGCTCGATCACTAGAGTGGTAATGTTTCAGTCATAGTATAAATCCCCACGGAAACGAAAATGTACGTGCCAGCAGCTGTGGTCAATTTTTGCCAAACTCGAATTTCTGCTTACACTTAGAAAAAAATGTGTTTTATAAGGTCTGCACACTGAGCAGCTGCATGAGCTGTTGCTGCAGTGTGTACACATGAGGTCTCTTCAATCTCATCTTCGGGCTCACGAGAATTGCTGAACGCAGAACCCTGTATGCTGCACAATGTGAAGGCAGTAATTGCATCTCCTGCTATCGGGAAAAATTGCGGAGAAGTAAATTGAGTCACTAAACAGCTGTTCGGCCAATCGTCGCCGTAGTTCATCATTTATCATGACTATTTTTCCTCAAGGGTTCCTGACAGTGTATTAAACAAGGGGTCAGGGGGCCGAGCAGGCATACACAAAGGCAATTGCAGACTGAGAACACAAAAGAGGATTCAAATGCAGACCGCAAACGTAGCTGTTATAAACAAAGGCGGTGACAGCAAAGACCTATTTAAAACAGGTCCATTACGATACTACCAATATTTTCAAAATGTCTTGACAAAGTCATTAAATAAAGAATGACAAACTTGTTCCAAAACAATGGATTTAACCCGAAATCAATGTCGTTGCAGAAAGGGCTATTCCACGGAGTCAGCCCTCCTCATGAAAAATTATCTTATTATGGCTAATATCGAACAAAAACTCTTCACACTAGGACTAGGAATTTTTGTCAATTTCGCGTTCGAGCGGACTAGCCACCAAACATTTAAAAAAATGGAAACCGATGGCATTCGAGGTATATTTATAGCCCTGATAGAATTCTAGGAAGCAAGTGCGAAGCGGATGCGGCTTCCCACATTTATTGAGGTCGCGTAGGCCAAGCCAGAACGAACGGGCGCCCAGCTGCTGCGTCACATTGGAATTGTCTGTGGCACGCAGCACCGCTGACGTAGCCGCGCAACCACCGCTGATGGTGATTGTGGCGCTCATGATGACGATGGCGATGGTGTCACTACAGGGCCCCCCCCTAGCGCGTAGCGCGTTATGAGAACATGGAGGACGGATGTTGAGCGGAACAAAAATACTCTGTACAGGTACGTACAACACCATATATCAGTAAGATTTGACCGCGTTCAATATTGTTGCGTACAGAAAATGCACGTTGGGGGTGTTGGTGAGCTTTACTAAAGCGCTAAATGGTGAAGCAGCGGAGAAGAACGCTCTTGACCACGAAGCACACGAGCTGTCAGAGCAGAACACTGATGATGATGGGTTCCGGGTAGCACTCGTTCGTCGTCGTCGTCACCTTGGGTGGGATGTCAAAAATAAATGTTCATTCAGATACTTGGGGGCACGTGACAGTTTACCTCCCCTCCTAAGGAAGCATCGTCCCGATGCTAAAGCAGAAAGCAGCGGAACTTCATTTGCGACACGTCCCGTCTTCACAGAGAATGGTTTCATGCGGACTATGTGGAGACCTCGGGCCGACAACGACGGCGCATTGTGGAAACGCTGTCCACCTGTACGCGACGTCGCTAAGTTGCTTCAGTTCTCTGTAGGAACCGAAGTAGCGCTTCATGAGCTTCTCGCATAGCCCTCTTCGTGTGATAGGGCTCCATACCCACACGTTGTCACCAGGCTGGAAAGCGGCATGCCTGTGGCGAGCATTTTAAGTAGCAGCATCATGCAGCTGTTGTTGCATGATTCGATGTCTTGCGAGCTGACGCGCCTCTTCCGCGCGCTGGGCGAACTCCTGTGCAGTCGTGTCGTCACCCCCACCGTCGTGAGGGAGCATGGTATCTAACATTGTGGTTGCCTACCGACCGTACACAAGAGCGAATGGCGTCATGCGCGTGGTTTCGTGCCCGGCGGTATTGTAGGAAAAAGTCACGTATGGTAGAGCTTGCTCCCAACTTTTGTGTTGGTCGTCGATGTACAAGCTCAGCTTGTCTGAAAGTGTTTTGTTTAACCTTTCTGTCAGTCCGTTTGTCTGCGGATGGTAACCTGTCGATTTTCAGTGGGAAGTACTTGTGAGGCTCATGACGGCGCGCACCAAATCTGCATTGAATGCGGTACACCTGTCTGTAATCACAAGTGCCGGAGCTCCATGGAGCAAAACAATGTTTTGGATGAAAAAGTGGGCCACGTCGAGAGCTGTGCAACGCTGAAGGGCTTTCGTTTCGGCATATCGTGCAAGATAGTCGGTGGCGACAAGTATTCACTTGTTGCCGACATGAGACGTAGGAAAGGGGCCTAAGAAGTCCATGCTGATTTGTTGAAACGGTGTTTCTGGTATTTGGACAGGTTGGAGTAAACCGGCTGGGCGTCCCAGCCATGCTTTACGTCACTGACAGTCACGGCAGGTACAGATGTAGTCCTTCACTGTCGAAGGAAGTTTGGGCCAGTAGTACCTCTGTTTAATTCGGGACACCGTACGTGCATAACATAAGTGACCAGTGGTTGGGTCGTCATGGCAGGCCTGTAGTATTTCTTGTCTAAGGCTCGCGAAAATAACGAGGCATTGGCTTGTGCGTAGCTCGCACTTCCAGAAAATCTAAAAATGGCTGCAACTCAACGTCTTCCTTTTGCTGATCGGACAAAGTTGTGGCGTCGATGGCACCAAGAAACGCCGCGTCGTCATCATCTTCCGGTACAGGGCATTCGACTGGAGCTCGAGACATTCCGTCGGCGTCAGAATGTTTCCCTGACTTAAAGACAGCCGTCATATCAAATTCCTGAAGTCAAAGGCTCGAGCGGGCGAGGCGACCAGTAGGGTTTTCCAAACTGGCCAACCAACAAAGGGAGTGGTGGTCGCTAAGAACTCAAAATCGGCCACCGTAGAGGTGCGGCCGGAATTTCAAGACCGCCCACACAACAGCCAGGCATTCCTTCACTTTAGTTGAATAGTTAGACTCCGCTCGGGGCAGTGTTCGGCTTGCGTAAGCTACAATTCTCTCCACGCTGTCTTGCCACTGAATCAGCACTGCCCAAGGCCAACGTTGCTGGCGTCTGTATGGATTGTGGTGGCCGCATCTTCATCGAAATGGGCGAGCACAGGCGGCACTTGTAAGCGACGCCGCAGTTTCTCGAAAGCAGCCTGCTGCTCAGTGGTCCAAACGAAGGCGACGTCATTGCGGGTGAGGCTTGTTAGCGGAGCCGCAATGTGGGAAAAGTTTGGGTTGAGGCGCCGGTAATAGGAGCATAGGCCTAAAAATCGCCGTACGGCCTTTTTGTCGGCAGGCGTCGGGAAGCTGTACACGGCGGATACTTTGTCAGGATCGGGCTTGATGCCCGCATGGCTGAACACGTAGCCCAAGAAGCGTAGTTTTTGGTACCCGAAAGGACACTTATCCGCCTTAAGTGTGAGACCAGCTGCTCTTACGGCGCGAAGTACACAGGATAGTCTGTTCAAGTGTTCTGAAAAGGTAGACGAAAACACAATAACGTCATCAAAGTTTACTAGACACGTCTGACACTTGAGACCGGAAAGAACAGTGTCCATCATTCGTTGGAATGTTGCCGGTGCCGAACACAAGCCGAAAGGGAGCACTTTAAATTCATAAAGTACGTCCGGCGTTGTGAAGGCTGTTTTCTCGCGGTCGTGCTAGTCCACCTCGATCTGCAAGTACCCGCTTTTAAGATCCATCGACGAAGAGTAACGGGAATGACGAAGCCTGTCAAGGAAGTCATCGATCCGGGGCAACGGCTATACGTCTTTATTAGTCACTTGATTGAGTTGTCTGTTTTCAACGCAAAATCGCAATGTGCCGTCCTTCTTTTTGACCACAACGACAGGTCATGCCCACCACGGGCTTCGAGAAGGCTGGATGACATCATCGCGCAGCACCTGCTCCACTTGGCTACGAATTGCATCCCGTTCCTTCGCAGAGACACAATAGGGGTTTTGACCCAGTGGCCTCACATTATCATCAACAATGATGCGATGTTTTGTAAGCGGAGTTTGACGCAAGCCAGATGTCGAAGAGAAACAGTCCTTGAAGGTAGTCAGCAGTGCGAGGAGTGTTTGTTGTTCACTTAGAGGCAAGCCGGATTTGACATAGATGATAGAATCGGAGCTGGTTTCACCGGGTGCGGCGCCTTGTAACGCAAAGCAGTCTTCGCCATCAGCTATGTCTTGGAAATAGGTAACTGTCGCCCCTTTGGTGACATGTTGGCGTTCATTGCTGAAGTTAGTAAGCAGCAATGCTGCACGGCCATCGGTTAAATCCAGCACGCCTCGAGAAACTGCAATGCCATGACGGAACAAAAGTACATCAATTCGCTCTGCTATGCCATCAACAGCACTAAACATGTCGCAGTGAACTGAAACTAGCATGAAGGACCGCGGTGTTATGTTCACGTCCTCGTCGATAACCCGCAACGGCGCTCGGCATGCTGGGAGTTCTGGTAGGCGGTGGCTCGACGAGAATGTAATTAGGCGTTCACCAACGTCGATCACAGCGTTGTATTCCCTTGAAAAGTCCATGCCTAAAATAGGATCCTTGCAACACTCCGTGAGGACCACGAAACTGGCGACGAAATAAGCGTCACCAATGATTATTCTGGCGGTGCACTTCCCAACTTGAGTCATTAAATGGCCTCCAGCAGATCGAATCTGAAGTCCAGATTACGGCATATTCACTTTTTTAAACTGATCGGCGCGGGTCTGAATAATTATAGAGTAGTCTGCACCGGTGTCAATGAGAGAAACCACTTCATGTCTATCTATACAAATTGCGAGGTAAGCGTTTCGAGCTTCGGCGAAAGACATTCTTGCGGTATCCTTTTCAGTGGCAGACGTCGAGGGGTTTAGAAGGTCTTGCGTAGGTAGGCTAAGAGCAAACCTGCCTCCAGAGGTTGTTGCTTTTAGTTTCCCCGCCTAGGGCTTTGGGATCTGCCTCGCAGTATCCCGCAGACGTTCCTACGGTTAGGGGTGACATCGTTCGCTGGGGACGGTGAACATGGTCTTCGGTTCGGCGAAAGGTGTCGTCTCACAGCAAGGTATTCCTCGATAGAAGGGGGTCTTTGTCCAAAGCAAGGGCGTGAAGCCATGGGAGCGAATCCGGAAAGCCCAATTTTGCGGTACGGACAGTGGCGGTAGATGTGGCCTGTTTCGCCACAGTGAAAACACAGTGGCCGGTTCTGATTTGTGTGCCTGTCGTCCAGCTGAAGTCTCCATTGGAGGCCGAGGATGCGGGCTGGTGTGCACTCCCTGACGCCAGGAGTCGGTCTGGGGAGCCGGTTGAGATGCTGGAATAGTCGGTACAGGTGGGTGACGACGGTCAACCGACCGAGAGCTTGGTTGGAGCTACTGCGGCTGGCTCTCCGGAATGGCCAAGGCTTACCGGATCTCCTGACGCACGATGTCGTCAACAGAATCATGCAAAGGCTGCGAAGAGCCGATCCCGTGCAGCTGTAATTCCTCCCTAACTATCGATCGCACGAGCTCACCCAGTGACCTGTCACTGGATGCAGTCGCTACAGCAGTAGCGCTTGGAGAACCGCCGGTAACCCGGTCATACTGCCGCCATCTGTCCCGCAGGGCACGCTCGATGGCTGTGGCCTTCTTAATGAAATCCTTCACTGTGCGGGGTGTATTTCGTACGAGGCCAGCGAACAGTTGTTCCTTCACGCCATGCATTCGATGCCGTAGTTTCTTCGGCTCTGACATCTCAGGGTCGGCTCTACGGAAGAGGCGTGCCATGTCCTCTGCAAACATCGCCATCGTCTCATTCGGTTTTTGAATGCGAGACTCCAAAAGGCGCTGAGCGTGGTCACGGCGGTCGGTGCTGGCGAATGACTCCAGCAGCTCCTGGCGAAATTCTTCCAAGTAGATAACCTCGCTTCGCGGTTCTCGAACCACGCACTTGTACCATGTTCTAGCGAGTAATATACCTCACGCAGCTTTTGACGAGCGTCCCACTGGTTGAACGATGCGACCCCCTCAAACTGCTCCAGCCAGTCCTCGACCTCCTCAAACACCTCACCGTGAAAAATGGCCGGCGTACGTGGCTTTTGGAGAGTTACCTGGGAGGTAAGTGTTTGCGCCATTACTTGGGGTGCTGGGCTTTGACGTCGAGGTGCGGTGAAGTCAAGGTAACCGCACTCTGGAGAAAGTCCGCGTTGGCGACGACTAGACCGATGGACAGGTGTGTGGACAGAGCGCGGCCGTTCTGGGAAGGCCGAAGGGGTCCTTTGCATGTGGTTGTCGTAGCCCGCACCTTCACCAGTGTAACGTACATAAAATGCGCGTTGGGGGTGTCGGTAAACTTTACTGAAACGCTAATAGAAGAAGCAGCGGAGAAGAACGCCCTTGACCATGAAACACTCGAGCTGCCAGAACAAAACACTGATGATGATGAGTTCCGGGTAGCACTCGTTCGTTGTCGTGGTCGCCTTGGCTGGGATGTCACTAACTAAATGTTCGTTCAGATGCTTGGGGGTACGTGACAATATACTTACATTGTCCTAGTCGGTCCAGGGAAAGCGTCCGGTGGGGGAATTTCCCTCGGGAGGCCTTGCCTGTGAGTGGTGCAGTGGTCACAGGTAAAAACTAGCGTCGTGCAGGGTGGAGGCTGCTACTAGCGCGCAGAGGCGATTGTGATGTCCCCGAAAGTTCGAGCGAACTGTCAGAGCCACAAAAGCTGCCAACGAACCGGCATGACACGACCCACGAGAGTTGGGTGGTTTCGATATGTTGACAGCTTTCTCGTAGCGCGGAGCTCGACCACTTGTGCGGCGTACGTGGCGCCGTCGCCGCCACGTTCTTCTAGGGATGAGCGACTGATGGGCCATAGACCATCGTGGGGGCTGCTTGAAGTGACGCTGCTTATGTTTTGTGCAGGCATGCGAGTCACGTAGAAGAGTGGTAATGGCCTCCGAACTCGTCCGAATCATTGTCGATGTCGATGGGGACGGTCGAAAAGTCGCCTCCACAGAGCTTGCGACGTCCGCACTGTCGTGGAAGAGCTGGGTTGTTGTGGAGCGACGGGTCGGGCGCAAGGTGCACGGAGTTGGTGCGTTCGCGTGTTGCTGCCCTGACTCGGACCAGAACATCCGGCGTCCTGTGGCGAAGGACCAGGTTCAAGTGCATGAGGTCGATAGGGAGCAGGAGGATGGCGAATGGCATCGTCCAGGTTCTGAATTACCGTTCCCATGCAAATTGCGGGCGCAAGTAGATCACGAATATCCATCTGCGCTCGTTCAGAGGCTGCCGCACCGTATGTGTCCTGGTTGTCAAGCAGGTCGCCCCAAGGAACGGCGGTTGAATACACAATGTTGTTGCAGCTGCGGACGTCTTGCTCAGAAGGCTCATGCTGCTCCTCAGCTCCGACCTGAGACGGTACACGCAATATCTTGACGACAGATGGTGGGTGGGTAGATGAGTGTTTCATCGGTGGACCACAGCGCCTGCCCTGTTGGCTGGCTTGGCACTGTTAGGATGAACTGGTAGTGGGGTGATGTCGGAGAAAGGCTCGCAGTGAATGTAGGTGGCCATGGTGTTAACCGAGGCGGAATGGAGATCGCTGCCTAGGTGCTCTGTGGCTCACCAGCGCCTTCTCGCGGTATGATAGCGGCGAACAAGGCAGGCTGTAGTCGGTGAGCGTCCGGGATGCCATCAGCTGCCAGTACCGTCGGTGTAGGTGTGGCTTCCGCGCTGGAGGTGGAGTCCATGGGGGCGACACTAGTGGAAAGGGACGATGGCGGCGGCGCAGAAGATAAAGTGCGCGGCTGTAAAGCGTGCGCGGAGCCTGCGTGTACCTGTTCTGATGCAGACCGAAACAGGTCGTCCGGGAGACCGTAGTGCACGAGCACGGCAGCCTGAAGATCGTCGTAAAGGCTTTCGCTGGGCGGTGGTAGGGCGAGGGCGCAGCGAACCTCGAGCGGAAGCGTTTCCCAAAGGAGGATGGAGTGCTTTAACGGCTGTATGGTGACGTAGTTCACCGAGAACGTAGCCTCAAGCTTGATAAACCAACCTCGAAGGTTGTGTGGCTCGAACTCCAGTACGGGCGGGTCCCCTGACGTCGTCGCCATGTCGGTGTGCCGCGGGCCGGGTGAAAGGCGCGGATCACGTCCGGGTCAATATTTTGTAGGAAGCAGGCTTGAAGCGGATGTGGCTTCGCACATATATTTAGGTCGCGTAGGCACGGCCATAACGAGCGGCCGCCCAGCTGCTAAGTCACGTTGCAACTGTCTGTGGCGCGTGGCACTGCTGACGTAGCCAGGCAAGCATCGCTGATCGTTATTCTGGCGCCATGATGACGGTGGCGATGGTGTTTCTACAGAATCAATCCTTAAGTATCGCGAGCAACAAATATTTATCAATGAAAAAAATTGTAGTTGAAAAGCCTCTAATTGTGGGGTACCACAAGAAAAGCATCCTGGGGCAACTATGTTTTAACCTCTGGATTTACGAAATTATAAATATTGGCAACACTCCAAAATATCTTATTTATGCAGAGGACACTAGCCTGTTTTTTACATCCATTAATACTACACATCTAGGGGGTCTGGCTAACTCGGTTCTAGATAAATTGAATTCATGGAGTAAATAAATCCATTGGCTATCAATACCTGCAACACCAAGGTAGTACTTTTCAGAGCCAGAAATTGAACCCTAAATATTGGTGCCTCCCCTCATATTGGGAATTCCGGCATTGAAATAGCCTCTACAGTAAAATGCCTTGGAGCCATATTTGAAGAACACATGACGTGGAATAACCATGTTGAAAGTATTTGTAAAAAGATTTCGCACGTATTTGAAATTCTAAGGGGGCTCTGGACGTTTCAACAGAGGAAACTAAAACTTATCATATAAAACACATGTTTTCCCACAGATTAGCTAGTGTCACCTTATTTGCGGAAACACCCTCTTTCAATCATCAACGTGCTACTCCCATTGCAGAAAAAAGTGTGGGCGCCGTGTCTAACGCAGCCATCAAGGCCCACACGGAAACACTTCTCATAAAACGCGGCGTTCCGAAAGTTGGATTTCTTCGCAATAATACTTTTCTTAAGCGTTATTATGCAGGGCAAAAGAAGACGATAAACTTAATTGCACGGCTATGTAACCTAACCCCGAATAACACCAACGATCACACGCGGGACAAAGAACCCTGGCATATACCTCGTGCGCGCACAAATTACGGAGTTCAAATGTTCGCACACACGTTGCCATCCCTACAAAATTCATAAGTTCGGTAACTTAGCTCGTGTTTCTTTTTTTATGCAAGTGTATTTGTACTGCTGTGTCGGCCTTTTACCTTAAAACTACTTTTTTTACTGTATTAACAGTAACAACATATAGGATCGTAAAAATGATGGAAGATTGTACCACATCTTTGTTGGATAAGGTTTGGTTGATCTTTGTTGCTGTTTTTCGTTGTCTGTTCTAGTTTATACTAATATTACCCCATTAAAACGATGTAGCCCTGTCTTCGCTGCTGCATAGTCACAATTGGTGGACTTCATAGGATTGTGAGTGTCTTGATGGGGTGTGGACTCAGTCACGCCGATCCTGTGAAGGCTTCTGTCCGTGCTCCCAACATCGCGGAGAACAAGGCTGAATAAGGATGATGTGATTTGATTGGTTTTGTGTGGTTTGTAGAGTGCCTTGCATCGTACAGCGGCGACCGATGCCTTCTGCTTTGTCTGTACGCAACCGCGCGCAGCTGTGATATCTGGTTTTGAGGCGGAGCACGTGTTTCTATTTCTTGTGCATGCTGCCCAGACTATCTTTTAAATGCAGAGCATTTCTTTAACTCACGAGGTCACCCGGCGTTGGCGTGCCTCGGCGTCCGCAACAGCCGTTCCAGGTGCGCCCTCTCCCCCACTCCTCCTCTCCCGCATCACGCTATCCTCGTCGCTCTCAACAACAGGTCCGCACTCCTCCTCCTACACTATATAAAAAAATAATACTTACCGGTGCCTGGTTTCGATCCCACGACCCTGCGAGTGGAACGCAAGGTACATGGTGCTCTACCCACTGCGCCACAAAGCCGACACAGAATGGAAGGCTACGAACGCGCCTTATATCCTTGACTCATTCAAACTACGTCAAGAAGCTGCTGACACAACGCATTCAGTACGCGCCTTATATCCTTGACTCATTCAAACTACGTCAAGAAGCTGCTGACACAACGCATTCAATACCTGTTGGCGCAACGCGAGGTACATGGTGCTCTTCCCACTGCGCCACAAAACCGACACAGAATAAAAGACTACGAACGCGCCTTATATCTTTGACTCATTCAAACTACGTCAAGAAGCTGCTGATACAACGCATTCACTACTACTAACTCCCCAAACACTAAACGTTAACGCAATACACCCACCCCCTATGCGACGCATTTACTCGAGTCCCCCTCGCGTGGAGATGGGCCCTTTAGTTTTTTTGGATATCCTGGATGTTTCGCCCTGTGGTCGCTAGACAACAATGTTTTTGTGTCACCAGAACCCTCGACCTGATTTTGATGCTACCGGAACCAATAACGCGGAAATATAAATATTGGAAGGGGAAACGCCGCGGCATTCAATTCGCTGACATCCGTCTCCGCACGTTACTTTGTTCACCGCTTGCTCGTCGATGTTATTTCCTTTAGATTCTTTGTGAAGCAAACGTTTGTTGAGTAAACGTTCATATCTTCATGCTGAGAAAAGCGCGAACAATACTCGGACAAGGAAGAAAACAGGACGGAGGGTTACTATCAACTGAGAATTTTATTCAGTTAGACAGTCAGGACTTGTCAGATACACTCGGTCTTGGAAAACATAGACAGCGGGCCACATGTTCATCTTATGGAAGAGCTTCGTATTAAGAAAAAAGAAGATACATGTCCAAGTCAACCGTCTGTCATGTTATCAGGCGCTGTTTTTGCTTTGCTGCAAAGAAGGTGATGTGAGAGTGCGTTTTCGTTTGCTTCTGAGTTTGTACATGCGGGGCGTGATTATCTGCAGTGTTTTATCCCCAGTGATTATGTCGCATTGTAGCATATAAAGTGCACTATGTGAGGACGGTGGCTTTGATTTTATGTATATGTATGTGTGTGCACGATTAAAATTTTCAGTTAATAGTAGCGCTCCCTCCGGTATTCTTCCTTGTCGAAATATTCTCCGCCTTCTGCCAACATAAACCATGACCAACAAGGCCAACTAGCAGTTCTTGTTGATATCTTGAAGAAGCTAGCTTTGTTCTTCACTGCGTGAAAATGTAAAAGTGCAATAACGATCGACAACACTACAAAAAGTAAAATCAGTCTAAAGTATTTATAACTGTTGAACATTATTATTTGTAAAAATACTCTTCATTTCTGCACTCTTTGCATCACCCCACCCTCTCAAACGTCTCACAACACAGAAGACAATTTATTTTGTGATGTGATTTCGGGTTTAATTCCTAAAGACTTTCGTGGAGCAGCTTGCAAGCGTCCGGCACCTTGCAAGTTTCAGAATATCCCCCACTGCACCAACTGAACCGGCGAGTGATGTAAACTGCGAGGCCAGCCGTTTGATACACGTTGCCTTCAAAAACCACACGATTACGTTTTTGTCCACACCGACACAGAGGTTAGCACCATACCATGCTCAGCTGTGCTTCGCAAACACAGGGAAGTGACAAGTTTAAAAAGGTTTACAACTCCTCTCCCTCAACATTGCCTTCCGGGGAACATTTCAATTTATTTTGCGTACCGCTGATCTACGCAATCTCTTAAGGGTGCTGACTTTCTACGCCACTAAAGTTTGTTATTTGATATGCACAACAGGTGCTTCATTAATGATGAACACACTCTTCTGTGCTTGGTATAGCATTGAGGAAACTCGTGTTTACTGTCCCAAGCATCAGGCCGATATCGGTCTACAACAAGCTGCTTACGAATTTTCATCCCTTCTACGACCTTCTACGACCTTCTACGACCTCGCCGATTACCAAATCAAAGCCATCATGGCTGAGTTTCGGTTATGCTGCTGGATTAGGTGGAGCGGTAGGGGACCTGTTTTTGCACTCGGCACCTGGATTCAAATCAAATCAAATCAGTGTATTTTCCACAAGTGGATGGTTCCTAGGGTAAAAGCCACTTTTGCAGCATGACAGAGCCCGTGCGACAGAGCCCGAGAGGGACCCAGCGAGGGCACTTATAGTGCTGTTATTACCATCGAACACGGGTTTTAGTGGGAAGTCAGGAGCAGCAGAAATTATAAATATATTTTTTAAGTAATAACTTACTTTGTCCCAAAGTATATTCACAAGTAAACATGTTTAATTCAAATGTCCGTATAAACTCCTTATTTTACTAGATTTACTTTCAAAAAGCGATTTAAACAATAACCATAGCCTGAGAAATGAATTAAATTGCTGCTGTTATACCACTCTTTTTATCACGCCCTAAATGTTCATATGGAAGCTCAGGAAAATTTGACTTCCACCTCATATGCAGCCGTATGGCTATACAAAATGTGAAACTTACAAAGGAAAGCAGAATCATAGCCCTCCTTGCGGATTTGCCTCCAATATAGTCGATTAGTGCTCACTTCTCTTTTCAACGATAACTTTCCCTGAGCCGCCTCAGAAGAGACTTGTGCAGAAGAACAGGCTCGCGAAAACGTACACCCAGTCTAGACTAAAAATACAATAAGTAGGCGATTTATTCATCCCGAACAATCTTAAATTCTTGTTGGCTGATGGGCATTGTTCTCAAAGAAATTCGTTGAGGTTAGCACGGCAAAGGAAAGCTAGGTGCCTTTGCCAGACTTCCATTGCCAGACTAACCTCACCAGTACAGTTCAGTATCCCTCTCTCTCTCTCTCTCTCTCTCTCTCGAGATAACAGCATTGGATTCACGAACGCTCGACTGTGCTTGTCACTTTGTCAACTGCTTTTAACTAACATTCGCTCCAATAAAGGGTTATTTGCAGAACTTTTCCTCTATCTTTCCTGCGTTTCCATATACCATAATCTCCACGTCACCTTGCGAATGGTGGGGAAGGCGCTTGCATAATGACATCTTATTTTGTTTAATTATCGAGCAATCTCCAGACACTTGGTCGTCTGGTTACACCAATGACCATATCAACGCCACCGTTGCTCAGTTTCGGATATGCTGCTGGATTGCATGGAGCGGTGGCGTACCTCCTTTAACACTCGACGCCAGATTTCCTACAGAACAACAGAACAAGGGAACTTCCAGTATTGCTACTACAGCCGAACACGGGTACTAGTGGGAAGTCAGTAGCAGCAGATTAATTAATGTAATTTTAGGAGTAATCACTTACTTTTTCCAAAAGTATCTTCACAAGGAATTACCTTTCTTTTAAAAAGTCCGCGTATAACTCATTAGGCTACTAAATTACCTGTCCAAAAGCAATTCCTTACATTATTCATTGCCTGAGAAATGAAATAAATTGCTGCTTCCAAAACAGCAAGTTCTTCACGCCTTGCATGTTTACATGGAAGCTGCATGAACACGTTTGGGTTTGTAAAGGGAAATTTGACATCAACCTCAAATGAAGCCCTTGAAGAAAACTGGGACTTGCAAAGGAAAACAGATACGTACCACACCTTGGCGATTTTTCTTCAATCATGTCAATTCGCTTACTTTCGTGTTCAACGTGACATTGCCTGAACCGCCTCATAACAGACCTGTGAAGCAGCATGGGCTCACGAAAGCTGATACCCATTCCAGACAAAAAATACCTACAATAGGGTAGTTTATTCATCCGCAAATAGTTGAAGTATACGCTAAGGATTCAGTTTCGGCTCTATCTCCAAGTGATGTACTGTTGTGTCCGTAACTATCTGATAGCCTGCTAATGTTAAAACGGGTCATATAGGATCTATAATCCGGTGCTGTCATGTATTCGCAAAATACTAGACTGTAAACTACTTCGGGCGACGGGAATGCTTGCTGTTTTGTTCTTGATAAAACTGCAAATGTCCATTGCAGACTTGTAAGTTGAGAAAAATGTGACTTGTGAAGCATGCTATTTTCTTGAAACATTGTGTAATGTGTTTGGCCGGCATGTATGACAAACGCATTATAACATCTGTAGAGAATTTGTTTTTCTCTGTGAGCACGTACGACGCTCATGAACATGGCTCATTATTTATGTTTAACTAATTATAAACCCCTTTGTTTACGAATTTAGAAAATAAAATACCAGAAGGCTGTTTACGAGTATTGTAATTGTACAAATCCTGATAAAGGGGACGAGCCATGGATAGCCAAAAAAGGCGACAACTGTTTTGTAAGTACTTCTTGCTATTCCTACAGGCTAAATTGTCTTTTTGTTTATTACAGCAGGCTTCACATCAGGTTGTTTATTTTTCAGCTCGTAATATTGCAGAGTTCCGGAATACCATTTCTTTACATACAGTAATCAAATGCATACATAATGAGCAATAAGTATAGCCTAATGAGTAGAGCTTTCTCCGGTTGCATAGGTATTGTAGTGATATATCATAGTTTTTAGAGAGTTTAAACCACTCATAACTACCCAATACCCAGTGAAGAACGTGGTAAAGGATATGAGTATTTACGCTTCCAGGAAAAAGGAAACAATTTTTATTCTGGTTTGTCTAGCCATCCAAACTAGGACAATGAAGCGCATTCCAGCTTGGTAAAAGGGTTGGTGTTATTTTAAAGATTTAGTGCTTTATAGTGCCGTCAGCGCTCCAACGGCAGCAAAGAGTGCTTCATTCACTGAGAAATTACGCAATTGCAGAAAAATTTCCTTCTTCCGCTGGATAGTGTGTTTTGTCATGTCGGCAATGGCTCACGCACGCCAGGTATATAAAACAAAAACTAGTATGTTGACTAACGCAGGCGCCAACGAAAAACCATCTCTTGTTCGTTTTGGTTGCCTTCTCCCTCCATTCGATGGCGTCAAGGACCAACGTCGCCACGCAGCATTCTTTCTTACCGGTCTTCTTCATGGCTTATCGTTCTGGTTGACAGTAATCATGTCGGGAAACATTGGTACTCCACAGGCATGGTCACGTAAATGGCAGTGTCACTTACGCAAGTTGATCAGTGTCGTGTCAGGCAAACCCAACTCTTCTATGACTGTGCAGCTTTGGCGGGCAAAGTGCTTGCTGTACCCATTAGGGCGTCTGTGCTTACGTGTTGGTTCGTTAATGTATTTTTGTACCGCACCAATCATACTGCTTTCAAAAAGAGTGCTCTTAATTTAAAGGCAAATAGCTCCTTCTGCGAGCTTTTTTTCTTATTCACAAGCGTTGGATTTCGCCGGTTTCAGCTAATTGCAATGAACTGCCCATATTGCGTCAAAAGTTCAGTGCGGAAAAGTCGTGTGTGTATCGCATGGCAATCCTCGGTTTTCATGATTACACATCTTATTTCAGGGAAGATTGAGTTATAAGTGTTTCCAGGTTTATCCTTAACGAGGCAATATTTGGGATGACCCAAGATTTCTTTTTCTCTTCACGGTCCTTTTAAAAATGTGTTACCAACAAACACGAACCTCCGTAATATTTGAAATATGCTTTGTAGGCAGTTGTCAGCTTATTGGAATTTCGAGGTTTGTACACACATGTCCCTCAGTTGTCGGTGCACCTGTGCCGTTAGGCTCCAGTTTTAGACCCTAAGGCCACCATCCATGGCGGCACTTTCAGCGGCAGCATGCCTAGAAGAACTCTGCGATGTACTTTCCCAGTTCTACTTTTTGCTTGCCCAGTTTATTTTGGAGTAGCAGCTGCTGGGGCGCAGTGTTAGAAGTAGCGTTTGGGTGGAGTCACCAGGCTGTTCTGAAACCTGTTTCAAACAGATAATTATGCCTTGTTGTTATTCCTGCTGTTGATGATGACGTTCATCGAAACGGAAAACCGCAAGTCGGGTGTTCTGGGGAAAATATATAAACGTTTACCATGTAGATGTGAGGACCTGACGATCGTCAGCCAACAAAGCTTGCCACCAAAACCACCCGGCCTGCTCCCCACAGAGGCGCGAGCCTGCTTTGGAGTGAAGAAGGGAGAGGAGGGAAGAAATTTCACATAAGCTGAAAGTGGTGGTCGCTCACCAGATGAGTCTCACAGAACATGGCAGGTACTACGAAAGCCGGGACACTGCGAGCCCCATGCTGACGTGCGATGTTCTTCTAATGGACGTAGTACGTGTGGGGAATGAAGGCAGTCTGTTTGCGCTGTCCGGGAGAAAAACCATCTACTCGCGGTAGCAGCTGAGCGAGAGAAAGAATAGTCTGCTTATCCCTAAATCCCGCAGATTGGCCAGGGCGTCTATGAGTATCACGGGAGAGCTGATAGGCCGGCTGGTTGCCTGGGAAGCCTGCATTACTGGGAACCCAGGCCAACAAGTAGTTAGCACCAGTGTGGTTGGCCAGTTGAGTGTGGAGTGCGCGCCGAACATCCAGAAGAAGACAATAGTGCTGGAACAAGTGGGAAACATTGTGATTGTCACTGAAGATCACCTAGTTGCCCGTAGTGACCAAGGATACGATTGCGTCAATGATTGCCTCGGCCTGGAGATAATGAACGGAAGGAAAGCCCGAGTTTATGTTTTGCAAATGTGGTTGGGCGGAAGGAATTACTATTTTGACGCCTCATGCAACATGGGAGTAGAACGAAGCATTCGTGTACGTCACGGTTGCTAGATGGCATAGCGGTAGCGAGGTGTGCATACTCGAGCTCAACAAAGTCCTAGATGTGACGCTGCCAATACGTTTATTGGAATGGTGGAAAGTGTTATTCGAGGGAAGTGATACCAAAGGGGGCTGTGAGATAAAAAAGATACACCCCAAAGAGCGATGAGAGGCGATGACAGCCATACCAAGTGAGCTAAAGGCAGAGTGTTGTGCAGGCAATTAAAACTCCCATTGATCTGATAGTGACGCGAACGGCTGAGCAGCCTCCAACTTAGCAAACGGGTATATCTAGGGTCCTGTAGAGCCAGAAAATTGGCAGGCCGGTGAATTCGCCCTTGTTGGGGCCGTTTTAATGGCGCTAGTTTTAGTTATGGCGGGGCGTAAAGAATGCGAGTGATATTAGAGAGTCCACAAGTCGGGCATTATCATGCTATCGTACACCTGCGTGATGTCGTATCACCAAGCCGCTGATGTGAGGTGTTCAACTTGAGCCTTAAAACGACTGAGCCATTGTGGGGCCATTCCAGCATTCTGCAGGTCGAAGCAGAGGATGGGTAGCTATGCCGCACGAGGAAAAAGGGTGGCATCAATCGTGAGTTCTACTTGAGAACGTTGGTCGTTATTTTTAACCTGGGAACGTTGGTGAGGGACCACGAGATACTCAAATTTTTGAGGACATAGCTTGAGACCAACGCTTCATCCGCATGTGCCAACAGCATAAATTCCAGCCGAAATGATGTCAGAGGGTTCAGCTGTCCTGGTATCACAGAACAAAAGACGTATATTATAGGCATAGACTGGAAAGGACACCTTAGGAATGGATTGAAGAATTGAGCAGGGGGTGACGAAAATTTATGATAAAACGAAAGGACATATGTCTGTAGAAGGACCCTGATAGGACCCAATGGAGGTGTCGTGTACTCGTCTTACGCCAGAGAGTGAAGGCGTGTGGTCATAAAATTAAGGATGTAGTTGTAAAGTACGGATATAAGCGTAGGTATGCGTAATTGCCCAAGAATGGTAGAGTGATAAACCCTAGCGAACGCCTCTTAGAAGTTAGGACTCATCATTGTACAAACTTGGGGTGCACCCAGATATGTGTACTCCGCTTGCTTGGTACACAGCATTGCAAAACCCGAATAAATCGGAGGATCGTGGAAGCGCGGCCCCCACAGGGGCAACTTGTGTATTCAAGGTGATGGTAGTGGCGACACCGCGGACCCCGAGCCTATGTGGGTTGGAACCACCCACGCCCTAGGCTGTGCGTGGCTTTGCGATGTCCGGGGAAAAGAGCATCATGGTGGCTGGGCCAGAGCCAGGGTTGTTTTGGACCTTCATGGCCCCCTGGTGGAGGCAACACGCCATTTCGGCCATTGCTTCTGGTAGACCATGCCCCCGGTCTGACCCGCTCTGGAGGGAAACAGCCAGTCGCCTCTTCCTGTCATATTCTTCACTCTTTCCCTTTCCTCTTTTCTTTCGTAACACTTTCCTGTCGTCTTTTCTCTTGCAGATTTCTCGATTTTTCTGCAGGCGGCGAGGGATAGCCCTGTGCGAGAACATCACCCGAGATTCCGACCATAGGGTTATTCTAGCAATGATAACGTTTGATGCACAGTCACGTTCTCTTGTAGCACTCGGTGGTGGGCGACTGGCCTTGCCATCGAGTTATATCATGTTATATGGCTGCTTTCTCTACTACTGCAAAACACCCTGATCGACCTCGTAAAAGGGGTCGCACCGAAGCACTCCGCACCCAACTACCTCACGCAGCTTTCAGCAAATACCTAGTTGTACACTCGACAAAGAAAAACGTATCACTCACCGATCAGTGTTTTTCATTGCCAAGTGCATTGAAACATTGTTGGGAAAGCCTACAATGCAAAAAGATGCCATCTGGAGACCTTGTTGTTGAAGGTATGCGAAAAATCAAAGTGAGAACCTCCTGAAGCAAGAAAAAGTGCAACTTGACTGCCACTGTTACGCCACACCGAACGCTAAACACTGTTCAAGGTGTGATTTCTGACAAAGAACTTCTGCATGAAGCAGATGATGATCTCCTTGAAAGACCGCATGACCAAGGTGTTATTGGCATCCCTAGAAATATCATGAGGAGAGATAGTGCAGAAATCAAGACCTGACATATTATTCTAACATTTGCAAGCTCTCCCTGCCCGAGACAGTGAAGACAGCTTTTATTAGCTGTCGTGTACGTGCCTACATTCCGAACTTGAGGCAATGCTTTAAATGTCAACACTATGGTCATGGATCTATAGCTTGCCGTGGCAAGCTCACTTGTGCTAAATGCGGTGAAAATGTTCACTCTTCTGATGACTGCGAAAACACAATCATGAGATGTTTGAACTGCAGTGGCTCACAGGCTGCATACAAACGAACTTGCCCATCGTTCAAGAAGGAAAAAAATCACGCCATATCCACGGAATGAATGATGATAAGTGGGGCGAAGCTCGAGAGGGGGAGATCATCGGTAACCGTAACTCTCCCGTGAAAGTTCGCCCAATACATCATTAAGAAAGACGTAAGACTGTGTGCGTACATTGTACAAATCAACTGTTATGTTCGGAGTCAATGCACCCAGGCCCAGACCTGGTGAAAGACCCCGCGCCATCGAGGACTACCCCGCACCTCCACCACAATTTCTTACGTAGGATGGGACACAACGGTAAAGAACTTTTATTTAGGGCGAACTTGTGCCCGAACAAGACGAGTGGAAACGACGAGAAAAGGTCCTTGCGTCTCGTTCAATCTCCGAGAACGGCTGCCTGCGTTCGTGGCGTGATCTCTTGCGTGATCTCCCCCTCGCAGTGCACGTGCGCTCGCGCCTCCGTTGGCGAAGACAGACAAGCTCGCGCTCCCGGTGCCGAGTTTGCGCTGCCTGTTGCAGCCGGTTCTTGCGCGTGCAACGCGGCCCACTTTGCAACATCTCCGAAAGCATGCGGCGGTCACGTACCACGAGACACAAGGGATGGACAGACCCATGGCTTTAGGAGCTTCTCCCCTAAAAAGAGGTCATTCAGATCAAAGTAACCGAAAACGTCAGTTTCTATGAAGCACGCCAAAAGCACCAGGTGTTTTCGGCTGCTTCCTATGCAGACCGGGAGTTCGGGCGACATTTGGTTGGTACTGCGACACAATGCAGATTAGCTTATATATCGCTGTCGTTAACCGCGGCCGAACAGCCACCAGCTCCTGCCTCTACACCACAGGCCCTGGTGGTTCCTCTTGCTGGGCTGCCCCCACAGTCGAACACCCCACCGCAACTTCTGCAGAGCCCATGGAAGACGTGGTGATGGGCGCTGTTTGAACTAGTTCAGCCCATTTCTGTAAAACTCCATTGGCCCGCACGACACCCGAGGACACTGAGAGCATGAAGACAGGGTCCGACATGTGCTCCTTCCCTTCCTGCACCGCAGGTTCCAACCAAGAAGCCTGCGGCCACCTCAGGGGCCAATGCACGAGGCGGATGTCGGAAGGACACCATTTCGTTGATGTCTGAATTGTCATACGAGGATATGGACATTTGGGCATCTCAACCTGCCCAGCAGGCACAAACTGAGGGCGGCAGCGCTTTTAGCCGTGGGAAAAAAAACACCTCCTATTATCACACCCGCCGCGGTGGCTCAGTGGCTAAGGCGTTGCGCTGCTGAGCACGAGGTCGCGGGTTCGATTCCCGGCCGCGGCGGTCGCTTTTCTGATGGAGGCGAAAAGCAAAAACGCCCGTGTGTACGAGATTTCGGCGCACGTTAAAGATCCTCAGGTGGTCAAAATTAATCCGGAGCCCTTCACTACGGCGCGCCTCATCGCCTGCGTTGCGTCTGCGCGTTAAACCTTACAATCAATAAAAACCTCCTATTATCACGCTCTAAACAAGTCTCACTGACAAGAAACAAAATAGGGAACTACACAACTGCATTTTTATTATCTTTTACCCATATTTCTGTTGAAAACATAGTTCCATGAAGCTGTTGGTGTCTCATAAAAACGAAGATGATGTATATGAACTTCTTTATAAACTTAAATCCAGTATTGTTTGTCTACAAGAAAGACACCTGAATCCCAAGCAAAGTAACTTTCTGAAACAGTACGCTGTCTTCAGGAAAGATAGACAAACCTTTGCTCATTTATCTCGCGGGGTTGCCATTGTGACCCGAAAATCCATCCCATCCCAGTCCATTAGACTACTCATCAGCCTTAAGGCAGTTGCTGTCCATGTTATCACTTTTGGTCGGCTGATTACGGTATGTTCCTTATACATTTCCCCGGATAATCGTTTGTCTACCTCAGAATTCGAGTCCTTGGTGGATGAGCTTCCTGAACATTTTATCTTAGTTGGAGACCTAAATGTTCAAACTCTGGCGTTCTGGGGGAAGTGATGCCCATGGCCACCTAATTGAACATTTCTTAGTATCATCTTGTGAGTGTTTGTTTAACAGAAAACCGCCTGCATATTATAAGACCCCACACAACACGTACTAACACGTACACATGGCAATCGGTTGTGCTTTTCTTTTTTAACTCGTTGAGTGGTGGGTGGAGAAAAACGCGCTTGGAAGTGACCATTTTCCAGTATTCCTAAGCTGCCTAGACAGAGACCCCTACGCTCCCATCTCAACTAAAAGGTTTCGAGAAACAGATGCAGACTAGCAGAAATTTAGGCAGAAATCTCAACTCTCACACGCTTTCATAGAACACTTGGGTTATTAATAAAGGTTGCAGCTTTTTCACAGCACATCTCCTTGGCGCTGCAGAGAACTTAATTCCTGAGCTGTGTGGTAACACAACTAACCTAAGGCGGATCTGGTGGAATGAAGAATGTCGACAAGTACGCCAGGTACGGAACAAGGCGTGGGGCATTCTTTGGAGGTACCGAATTGCGTACAACCTTGTAGCGTTCAAGCGAACCAAAGCCATGGGGAGGCGCATTCGCCGTCAGTCGAAAAACAATAGCTGGACGTCGTTCTTAACTTCATTAAATTCTTTCACGGATATACAAAAGGTTCGGAACAGGATAAGAAAACCTAATGAACAGAGGACATAGGGCTTACCCCTTGATAAGACTGCGGATGGGACCCTAGAAGACCAGGCAAACGCATTGGCACAACACTTCGAACACGTCTCAAGCTCTTCACATTATACAAGCCAATTTCTACACTACAAAAAGTCAGCTGAGCGGAAGCCCATACGTGAGCAAAAGCAATCAAATGACTCCTATAACTCACCATTCTCTCTTCACGAGGTCATGACTGCGTTGGCATTGTATGTCTTCGGCGCCAGGTGGAGATAACATTACGTACAGCATGATCAAACACCTTCATACAGACACAATCAATACTTTCCTCTTTTTATTTAACAGAATATGGCGTGCTGCTGAACACTTTCCTAAGACATGGAAACAGGCTATTGTTGTGCCAGTGCTGAAGCAGGGAAACAATGCCTCCTGCCTTTGAAGTTATCGTCCGATTGCCCTGACCAGCTGCTTATGCAAGCTGTTCGAAAAAATTATCATGAGAAGGTTACTATACTTCCTGGAATACACTGGTATTTTCGACAGCTTCCCGGCAGGATTTCGGTCGGGCAGATCCACAACGGACCAACTTGTCGCCCTTGAATATTAAGTGAAAACTCTCTTTATCAACAAGCAGTATTGTATGTACATAATTTTTGATCTAGAAAAAGCATATGACACTGCCTGGCGCTACGGCATCCTGCGGGACCTGAAATCTTCTAGTATTTGTGCGAACATGCTTAAAGGAGCCATGAAGAGAAAACAAAAGTTTGTTTTATTCGAAAGATTAGGTGTTTCATAGTGCCCTAAGCGCTTTCCCGGAACCAAATGATGCTTTATTCACTGAGAAATAAAGCAATTTAAGCCAAACTGCTAAATCTGCCGCTACATTGCACATTTCGTGACGTAAACAGTGGCGTCATGAGACAGATACTTAGTATGTCGACTCCTTATAGCACCCACACGCGGGAATCAAACAGGAACCGGAACTCGTGCCGAAACCGAGATGGAGGCCATTTTAAAAATACTAGTAAAACCTAGTGCACCCGCAGCCCTAGTCATGGAATCGCCTTATCCGGAGAACAAAACTCTCGCCTAGAAGCTCGGGCTTGTATTTAACAATCTGGCACCACTTGAACCCTCAATGCTTCTAAGTGCACGAGCGGCAGGGGTTGTGGGATACGAGGATGGACCGGAAAGCGACCATTCCGCGATAGCCACAACAGACGAACGCCCAGCCGTCGGCACCGCTGCCTCGTCAGCCCCGTCGCTACGGACGAATACAGACTGGTACGTATGTGCCGTATTTTTACTACGGTTAATAATAGTTCAATTTCACTAGCAGTATCGCTTAAGCCAGTTGGCCGGTGTCGTGTATGGAAAGCCGTTCGCGTGAGCTCTCTGCGTCGAACAGAAAGATACGAGCGTCAATGTGCGGTGTGTACGGCATTTTTTTCGCCCAAGGTCAGAGCGCTTTGACGGCGACTTGACGAAGTCGGCGACGAGCGCCAGCATGTCCCAGGAGTGAGCTAACGTAAAGGTCCCTGCCGTAATCACTTCCTCTGAAATGAAGCGAGCACACTCGCACTTCCTTTAGCTCTTTTTCTCCTCCGTTAACAAAGTTTACAGAACGTAGCCACTTGCTTCGCCGAGGGCAGCACATGAAAGGAGATCTCCTCACCGGCGAGGATGTCGCACTCCCTCGGCGATTTGCCCGTACTACATGGGCATTTCAAAACGTAGCAACAAAATTTCATTGTAAAGTACTAGAACAAACCGAAGTTTTCAATGGTTGTAAACTGGAAACGAGGTCGTAACAATAGAAGCAAGCCAACACCATTCCAAAACGGCGACGACTGTAACTATCTCGTCGCTGCTTGCTGTTCCTTACTCCCCTTGTTTCTATTTTTACCTTTGCTGGCTGGCGATATGACGGCCAACCTCCAGTGATAGGATTACGATACCAAGCAAGGTCGCGGCCGTGCGTGCTGGGACGGTTCGTTGGCCCCGAAGAGCCTCGAACCCGAAAATTCGTCTGCGCGATGGTGGCGACGGCGAGATGTCGAGTTAGGCTGGCGGTAGTTTCGTACGCATTGGCGTACATGCTTGCGTGTTTCTTTGGAACTTCAACCGTTTACTCCACCGTTCTTAGTGTCATAAAAGGAATGTGCAGTAGGTTTAACGGGCATATATAGCTCACTACGCAAACTGGTAAGGCCTGCCTAACTTGCGTTTGCTTTTGCCGGCCTCCGCCAATCGCAGAGCATTCTCGTGTGACATCATAGGTTCTGTTGCGGGAAATGAGCTGGTGGGTCGCGTGTTCATTCCCTTTTTTCCTAATTATGCAGCTTATTCGAGCGACGTTTGTGTTAAAAGTGGTGTCAGTATGGTTCTAACGAGGCAATCTTTCGAATGAACTAAACTTGTGTTTTCTCTTCATGTCTCCTCTAACACCCTTGAAACCTATCTGTCTGAATGAGCAATCAGAGTGAGGTTCAGGGCTGCAGTATCCGCTCTGCATAGGTAAGAGAATGGCGTTCCTCAGGGCGGAGTACTTAGTGCACACTTTTTATATCTCAGATGAACAAATTTGGGAAAGCTCTGTCCGGTACCATTTTTTACTCGTTTATGTGGAGATGTTCATGTCTGTTTCCGGTCCTGTAACCTGCCTATCTGTGAACGGGAGCTACAACGTGCACAAGCAGGCACGTAAAATGCGCGGATGAATATGGCTTTAAGGTTAATCCTTAAAAGAGCACATGTGTGTTATTTTCCAGGAGGCGTGACATCCGCCCTGAGCCCACCGTCCACCTCAGTAAAATAGCTGTATCTGTGAAAAAGGAGCACAAGTTTTAGGGATTGTGTAGATGGAAAGCTCTGATTTATTCCTCATATAAAGTCACTCAAAATAAAATGTATACAAGCAATAAATATCCTTAAAGTCCTATCCCACCACTCCTACCGCGCTGATAAGATGTGCCTGCTGTGTCTGTACAACAGTTGAATGAAGTCGCGGTTGGCCTATGGGAGCGTAGTATATGGGTCAGCTTCGAAAACTGCTTTAAAAATGCTTGACCTTGTTCTGCACCTGGGGCTCCGTCTTTCGCCAGGAGCCTTCCGAACGAGTCCTGCACAAAGCCTATTGGAATGTGACCAGTGGAGTTTCAGCGCTTATACACAGGCCTATTGTATACTGCGAAGAAAACATCCGTAAAGAATGAATTCTTCGTTTATTGTCAACGACACCTCGGCCATACACTCTCAGTCGGTTCTCTATATCTATGCCTTCTTCGTTAAGAGTGTCAGTGCAAGCTGAAGAGCTTGGAAATTCTTTTAGCGAGAGTTACAAAACTTTCATCCCAGACCTTGTTGCTCCTTGAGAATGTCCCCAGTGTCTTGTGATTTATATTTTAGAGCCTTTAACATAAGAACTGCACCAAGAGAACCCATCTTACAGCACTTTCTAGACTTACGACGCAAACATCCTTACACAACGTTTTGCACAGATGCCTCCAACTCCGTCCATTGCGTGTCATATCCCTATTGAAACGTTCCGTGAATACGGATATTATGAGAATACGGAGTTCATACGGATTATGCCGCCCCCAAGCACACGGAAAGTAGATGTCAGTATAAAAAACAGGGAATCACATTACTGTGCGCAACAAAAACGTTTGGCACAGGTTTCATGTTTTAATCTTCGATAATAAGCACAATGACGCTCCGTATGTTTTCCGTATATTCCGTATATACGGAATTCATACGGACAATAATTTGGCGGCTCTAGTAAACTTACAGACATACAATCAGTGTCCCATTTCTGGATAATTATGCACTATTTCGTTCTTTTGTGTTTCTCAAAAATTTTCCGTGTTTTGTTGTGGCTTTGCGTCATTCTAGGAAAGCACTCCGTATTCCCATATTTCCGTATATACGGAACTTTTCAGGAGCGATGCGCTGCATGGCCCAAACTTTGCTATCACAAAGACAATGAACAAAACTACCAATATTTTTACAGCAGAGGCATACGGAATTTTTATCCCCCGTGGAACATAAAACAGAAACCACAATACACAGTTCCATTGTTTTTACAGACTACCTGAGTGTAGTACTAGCTCTTCATTCAGGAAAACCAACGATAAAGTTCGTTTTAAACCGCATTACGAAATCAATAATGTCTGCCTACGCTCTAAAATTGACTGTAGCAGTGTGCTAGGTACCTGGGCAGAGCGGAATATCGGGCAATGAAATTGCTGACCAGAATGCCGCTTTGGCTGCTCTAGGCAGTGTTGTAGATATCCCACATGTTCCCTACCTAGACATGAAGCCACTATTTCGGAATATGCTTCGGAGGCGCGGCAAAGTACACGGGGACACAGAAGTCGAATACAAACTGCACATTATAAAACCAAACAAGAAAAATACAACAAAGAGAAACGGAACAGGTTAACAGAGATATCAATATGCAGATTAAGAATAGGTCACACACACGCTATACACTCACAGCTTTTAAACGGAACCCCACCACCAGCTTGTGAGAAGTGCGGACGAAGACTTACAGTTCTCCACGTACTGATTGAATGCCTGTCATACCATGATGCAAGGAAACGACACTGCCCCGATGTATACGCCTACATGATACCTTTACACCCATCACTGTTTTTATCTGATCAACCCCCCTTTACAAGTGAACGTCGTTTAGCATACCTCGCTGACATCAGATTTTTAGCACTCATCTCATGCCATGTGTGTCATCAGGACCACCCGATACAAGTAGTGGGGGTGGTTCTGAGCGTTTTCACAACATGTGGCGTGGACGTCACTGCCATCCCTGTTATGTTATGATGCCCCCAGCACACAGCTAAGCATCGCCATTGTTACCTCTTATCGTATTCGTCTTCGCTTTCTATAGTAAGGGTAATTTACACCATATATACACTATATTTAGCAAGTACATAACAATCATCGCCATGGTACTTTAACAACAATTGTGAAAACAAGCACTGCCCTAGTGCTCTTTGGCCTCCGGTGCCCTTGCGCCAATAAAACATAAATGGAAGGGAAACGGGGTGCGCATCATGAGCTGTGTTTTTAATGAACCGTCAATAGCGACAGACGCACACTAACTGGGCACGTATATTCTAAATTGGAGTTTTATTAATTTGATTCACGTTTCAGGTTTTATTGAAAAATATTTGCATACAGCAGAAGAACAATGGCAATTATTACTACAGAAGGAGTTCTCAGAGTTTACACTGTCGAGGAAACCTCCTGTGCTGAGTACAAAAAAAAACGCACACACAGGCAGGTAGAGCGTTACAGAGATCAGTGAAGCGATATTTGGCAAAGAACAGAAAAAACATCAATAGAACTTAACTAAACATATATATTCAAAGAACGGGTTAGACGTAATAATTCAAGGTTAATGGTCATTGATTACCGGCAAACTGTTGACCACAAGTGATTTGTAAGCAGTTATAAAACAAGCGTTCAGAGTTGATGAATTTGATGTTCGTGGGCAATGAATTCCAAAGAATTATTCCTGAAAAGAGGACTGTTTGTTTCGCACTTTTGGTAGTAGCATATTGTTTTCTTCCGCGAATCTGGTAATATTGGGGTTTAGTAATTGTGGGGCAGAAATATTATTACGGCAGTACCTTTATTTCGAATTCGATTAATTAGAAGGCCAAGCTTTAACTGTAGTGAGTATGTGAGCGGAAGAATGTTCAGATTCCGGTAGATTGGGAGGGCAGATGTCTAGACAGGATTGAATGTAATAAGGCGCACTGCTTGGTTTTTCAAGTATTTAAGGTGAGACATGTGAGTTTCGTACGTGTTTCCCCAGGAAGATAGGCAGTATGTGAGGCGGCGGTGTATGAAAGCGTAATACAGCGAAGGAATAACATGCTGCTAGAAATAATGGCGAGATCTGATTAATGCACGTATACCAAAACCAATTTTTTTAACAAGGGACAAGGCATGTTTGTTAAATTTTAGATTAGAGTCAAGCGCAACGCCTAGAAATGTGGTCGTAGTTGATGTATAAATCACGTGGTTATCTAGAATGATGCTCGGAACTAAAAAGGTTTGTTTATGATGGGTATGAAAAACCATGAAGCATGTTTTTGTGGCGTTTATGTGCAGCGCATTATCGTTACACCATGGCACAATGTTTACCAGGTCGTCTTTAAGTCGCGTAGTTAAGTTGTGAAGATTCTGATCCCCGACAAATATAGTCGTGTCATCAGCGTAAAGAATGCAATCACAACTCTTAGGGCAACAAGGTTAGTCATTAATATACAAAAGAAAAAGAAGCGGCCCTAAAAGGAATCCCTGCGGAACACCTTGAATAATAGTTATTGGCTGCGATACGGCATCGGCAAATTGAACAACCTGTGTGCGGTCACACAGAAAGCTTTTTAGAAGGATTAGAGCCGGTCCACATATACCATATGATTCTAATTTTGAGAAAAGTATACTGTGGTTAATTGTATCAAATGCCTCAGTAAAATCGATAAATAGTTTCATCTGATGTTTTCATCTGATCAGTGAATTCTATAAGCGCTAGCGGCGCAGAAAAACTTGTCCCGAAACCAAATTGCCATGGTGTTAGAAGGTTAAATTTTTCAAAGTACTTGGTGAGGCGGTCGGCAAGAAGTTTCTCGGTTAGTTTACTTAAGAATGGCAAGATCATTATTGGGCGGTAGTTACCCAACGCATTTCGTTCTCCTTTTTTGAAAACTGGCACAACTTTTTAAATTGTAAGTCTGGAAGGGAAAATGCCTGGGGTAAATATGTTATTTTTAAGTGTAGCGAGAACATCAGAAAGCTCATGAGCGACAAGCCTAATTCTTGATGGTTGAATAAGTTCTAACCCGGGGCCTGTACATTTTAGACCACTCAGAACACGGAAAACCTCCTCCGGTGATGTAGGGCGTAAGTGAAATGATTGGGAACAACGAGCATAATGCGGAATATTACTTGGTGGGATTGAGGATACCCTCGAAAAAAACTTGAACGCATTCGCTATATCGGAAGAATTAGTCAGGCACTTTTCATCGTCAACAATTCCATTTGCGCTGGCTGCTTGTTTAGACAGGTTCAAAAATTCCTTAATTAGTTCCCAATTTTTGGGATCGTTGTTACCATTTTTAATAAATTAATTTTGATAATAGTCCCGTTTTGCGGCTTTTAGAACTTTAGATAACGTTTGGGAGTAATTTTTGAACCGCTTCTGTGAAGCTAGAATAAATGGGCGCTTTTTAAGTTTTTTATGTAGGTTGTACTTTTTACGAATACACCGTAGTAGATTGTTTGTGATCCACATGTTTCTCTGCGCAGAGTAGCGTTTGTATGTCACAGAAAATGATGAGCCTAAATTACCTGTTTTCGTTAATTTAGTAGAAAAATTGCTGGACTGAAAGCGGATTCAACATTCGGTTCCTGGAGTATAACGCTCCAGTCAATGTTTGAAATTAACTGTTGAAACAATTTGGTGTCAAAGAAACACCTTGTTAGGGTTTTTCCCTCGGATTGGTTATGAGTTTCTACCAATAAGGAAGTGGGGTAATGGTCCGTAATATCAAAGTTAACAATGCCCGCAATCTGAGGGGAGATGACGTTCGTTAGGGCATGATCAATGAGAGTGCCATAGCGGGGTGAAGTGCAGCGTGTAGGCGATTGCAACAATGATTCCAAACCACGGCCCACAAAAAAGTTAACGTATTCTGCGCAGCACCTGCTTGTGATATCTGTAGTGTCAATGTTTATATCACCAACTATGATTATATTTTTGTTTTCGTGATTCAGGCGGCTAAAATGATTTCCAGTTCTGCGCAGAAATTCACGCACGATGACGAACTTTAGCGATAAATGGAGGCAATTATGGTGTTTTTGTTAGACGGGAAAGAAGCGCGGTCAAATTCAAGCCACACGGACTCTACTTTATCAAGGTTAAATTTTATGTCAGAGCAGCGCCTGTATGAGAGCTGAATCGAGATGAATATGCCTGAACCACCGTGACGATCACTTGTTCGGTGGGCGTATTCCGCTTCTTAACCCTGTATGGCAAACAGCCTATCGTCATCGTATGACAACCATGTCTCCGAAAAGCATATAATCGAAAAATTATGATCAAGGAGTGTTATAAAGTCTATTACGTCATCCTTATGTTTGGGTAATCTACGTGCGTTAAAATGAATTACAGACTTGTGCGACGAAGACGACTTTCTCAGTAGTTCTTTCAGTTTGTCTACTCTGTAGTACATGCTAAGCTGGTTATCTGATAGGTGATTGTTCATGTGAAGACGGAAAGATCATTGACCCCCGAAATGCGGTGCACACGACTGTCTTTGCACTTGCGGGCTAGAATCCTCTCGTTTGCGATCCAAACCTTTTCTAGAACTTGCCTTATGACAAAGTGCCCAGAGACAGAGAGAAGAATCTGGTGACACAGTTTAGTTTATTTAAGTTTAGATTATTTTAGTTTACTTTATTTCCTTTTAGATTATCTTAGCTCTGTTTAGAGCCGCGCAGATTTGTGAGCTCAGCCAATAAATTGTTGGTTTGCGCAGCGTCAACTTCTTTTCCAAAAAGTATTTTACAGCCAAGCTGTCTATTGGTACGACAAACCGTTCATGTGCCTCCGAGACAAAACCATCTTATCCATGGAGGGGGTATGTGACAAAGAAGCTGTGAGTGAGGGGTGCCAAGCCACAACGGAAATGAAACGTGGGTATCTGTCGCGGCAAAGCGCGTCAATGGCTCTTTAAGACGGGGAACAACGTCGCCAAAAAGCGATGCAAGTGCGACCGTTGCTCCCCGCCACCGACCTGCGGGCTGGTGAGACAACGAGACTGCGCACGCCAAGGCCCAGGTTACTTTTTGTTGATTTCTATTCGATTATTGGGCTTCTAAATTTAGCAGCGCTGGGGAAACACTTATCCTCTCATTTTTTGTTCCTATTCTTCTCAGCCGTTGCACTGCTAAACACGAAGTCGCGGGTTCGATTCCTGGCTGCGGCGGCCACTTTTTCGATGGAGGCGAAAAGCAAAAATGCCCGTTTTCACGATATTTCGGCGCACGCAAGAGAACTCCAGGTGGTCAAAACTATTACGAAGCCCTCCACTTCGGCGCGCCTAGTAGCCTGTGTTTCGTCGGTGTGTTAAACCCAATCAATCAATCAATCAATCAATCAATCAATCAATCAATCAATCAATCAATCAATCAATCAATCAATCAATCAATCAATCAATCAATCAATCAATCAATCAATCAATCAATCAATCGATCGATCGATCGATCGATCAATCAATCAATCACTCAATCAATCAATCAGTCAGCCAGTCAGTCAGTCAGTCAGTCAGTCAGTCAGTCAGTCAATCAATCAATCAATCAATCAATCAATCAATCAATCAATCAATCAATCAATCAATCAATCAATCAATCCTCGTCTCTTTGCGTGACTAGCGGCTACCATGCCCAAAAACGGTAACCGCCGCCGCAGCTGCTTAACGGTGAGCCCAACGCGCACGTTGTGTGTAGTGGGAGATTTCCCCTGTGTACCTACTCGTATAAAGTACTGTAATGAAAGGACGCCCAGAGAACCAGGACGAATTGCAAAAAGTATTTTTGCGTCCTAGTAGCGAAAGCTGAGAAATTCGTTCGTATGGCGTGAAGCTGAGCTAAAAAAAGGGACAGGTGTCGTGTGTGCGCTGTGCTTGATGACAGCCTGGTCTGTTTTGCATTGCGCATCATTGTTTTTTGCCGCAAACGGCGTTCGCGCGAGTAACTTGAATGAACTGTTCAAGTGATATTTCAGGTGGCGCCGTTACTGCCGAAGCAACGTACGCCGGCCAGCTTAGCTGATGGCCTGTCATAGCGGAGGTGTCCCGGAGGAGGCGGCGGCACCAGGCGGGACGCGCGGGTGGCGCTTGCGGTCTGAAGGCCCAACGAGACAGAAGACATACGGATTCGGAAGTTCCTACTAATCACGTGATCAATTAGATGGAAAATGCAACCGGACAAATTATCGTACTGAGCCTGAATATGCACTGGGACGGACGATCTGCTGAGTAGGCCCAATGAAAGCTGAATATGAGTAGAGATGAAAGGTCACCGAGACTAAAGGCCCAACAATAAGAAAAGTCAGCGTGCTCATACGGGCAAAACGGATATCGTCGGGTTTTACCAAAAAGCCGCGCACAGAGGATGAATGAAGACAAGAAAGAAACACACACGGGCACTGACTAATAACGTGTTGTTACAAGCAGCACCTCTGTGTCTCTTGTCTTCGATTCCTCGTCTATGCGCAGTTTTTTCGGCCTTAATATGAAACAACTAGGCCTTCTTCACACCTTATATATGTTTTACTCAGTTGCGCCAAATTTCACCCGAGAAAGCTTCAATTGGCGTTTTGGCAATTTTGTTAGTCATATACCAGCAGGACTCAGTTCTTCGTCAATATAACTGGCTGCTCGTGAGCGTCTTGGGCAGGGATGTTCTGGTCAATCTCAGCCATATCTTTCGTCACTAAAACAAACAATGAAGGTCAGTTTTGGGTACAGCAATTCGTCACGGTCTTACCCGTTGGGTTCCTCACAAAGATTGCGGGCGCATCATAAATAAGCCTGAAGATTTGATTTAGAAAATTATAACATTTCGATTATATTATAACCCCTAGGTTGGAAAAACGAACTTCTTGCCATTGACATTTGCAATTGAGTTGGCCGGCTATGCTATTGAGTTGGCCGGCGCACTACTCAAACTTGCTTCAAGATAGGCTTGATGGTGTTGCGTACGGGAAGGCCGACCCGAGCCGGGCTCCATCGCCTCCGACATTCGTTTGGTAGCGTGGTGAAGCGAGCGGCCAGCCAATGTTGCTGCCTCGAAGAAGAACAGAACCCTAAGGCAAACGTGACTTATTTGCTTCATAGCCAGAGATGAGCCGAAGCCAAAGAACAATGCCCTGACGGGCGAGGTTACAGTACAGGACTCGAGCTGAGTGACAGCATTGATTCACTGCTCAAACAGGAATGAACTACAGCGCGAGGGAGGGGTCTTATTTATACCGAAAGCGCCAACAGTCAAAACAAGCGTTCCCTCTAGATTCTGCACACGACACGAACGGCACAGACACACAACATTCTTTCGCGAAGTCGTGAGCAGTCGGTAGTAGCGGCGCACGGTGAGTCAGAGAGAGGGGAGAGAGCAGGTCTCCGCAACAGCTTCTGCGTCCTTCGGACAGGTTGAAGCGTGCCTCGTCTGCCAGCGCCGGTTTGAATCACGTCGATAGATAGCCAGGCCTGTCGCAGCTTGATTTCCGTCGGCTGCAAGCGTTACCCCCGAATTCATAGATGTATCTTCTTCTCAACCTAAACCGAGCTTAACTTGCCGCCGTCTAAGTCGGCTTCCCTCATTTCATAGAACCAACGCGCACTTCGATCGTACTTCAACTGTACTTCGACTGATTTTGGTCCGCCGAAATTCAAGCCTGCTTTGTAGCTACCTTGAAGGCTTGAAGGCAACTTCGTCACTTCGTTATTCGAACATGGAACCTGGGCAGCGGCAGCGGCGCGACGTTGCGCGATGGATCGCCGGCTCCGAGGCAGTGTGTCTTGCCACTGATCTTGTGTTTGGTGACGCGTATACGACGAAAAGCCGAAAATACCGCTGCAATCGATGAGCGGCCGCCAAAGCCGGTGTACGATGGTCGCCGGAGACTGCCACTGCCTACACTTCAGCAGGTGATGCTGACCCTCCGTTTTCGCCAGTGTTTACGGCGCCGGCTCCTTTGAAGCAGCGACGGGAGACTGGTGAAACTTTCTCTGTGCCGCGCCGTAAGGAGGGTGACCGAGCTGATCGGAAAAAGCCACTGTTTGAGCTGCTGGTGCACTTCCCGGACGCGTCGAGGTAGTGCTGCAAATAGTATTATTGCCATTCACGGCACTCTGATGACCGATATCAGCCAACTTGCTTTTGCGCTTCGCAATCCCTTGAACTTGTCACCGAGTGTACCTTGTCGCATCCCTCCCGAAAGTGGCTCCACGTGCTCAGTTTGAACATTTCCTGGTGTTGTTTTTTCTCTTTGTTGCAACATTGTGTGACCGTTAAAAGTGTTTTGGTTTACACAGTAAATCAAGAGGAAAAGGAATGTTGTGCAGGTTATAGTGCGCCAGTTTCTCCTTGAGAGGTACCATGAATAAAGCATACATCTTTGTTTTGCTTTAAAAGACCGGCCTTCAGTTACACCCAGCTCTATTCTGGCCCCAAAAGTGGTCTCACATGCACAAAGAATTATTGCAGCTCCAAATTTTGAGTTCACAGTGTAATCAGTAAGGTCATTTGTGAGGTAACCAAACAGCATAGTCGGTGTGTTAACTCAACGCCGCCTGTATTAACATTGCCTGACGCGTCGCGCGCTTTTCAATGGCAAAGGTAGGGCACGGCCGGACTGGAGCAGCGGCGAGCGCACACTTTGCGCGCCCGCCGCTCCTCCAGCCCGGCCGTGCGCGCCCGCCGCTCCTCCAGCCCGGCCGTGGGTAGGGACGCTTAGTTCAGGCACTGATCCGCTGTGTGGCGCGTGCCGGCGGACATCTCGCGTTACGTCACTGCTCGCGAGTCCCGAACGCTGCACCCACTTCTACGACGTGTGTCTGTCAGCTTGCCTGTTGGGTTTCAAGGGCCGTTTCGCTTACATCTTAGCCGCGACGGGGCGCTAGTTCTGTGGCGCACTGGGGGATCTCGTTCAACGTGTCGCTCGCTTCACACTTGCTGCATTTTTCCAAAGATAAAGACGGAGGCGGACTGAAATAGTCTAAGAACATACTGATTGTCGGGTAGACATATAGCTAACAGAAAAAAGATATTTTCGGATGGGGCAGCCATTATTTTACTGATATTTTTCTCTCTGCAGTATTCAGAGAAGAAAAAATTGCGTGCACGTTTTTTGTTCAGGCGCTCACTTCTACGATTACTTTCCAATAATATCACGTGCTTGTAAATTTGAGAAAATTATAGGAAACAAAAGGATAAGCAGCTGGGATCCCGCCACGCTGTCCGTGCGCTTCTACAGTAGAGTCCTCAATTTTAGAAGTGCGTACCGATGCGGAGTGCGAACAGCGGGGTCAAAGCAATACCTAAATGCGGAAGGGATAGAGGTGGGATGCCCAACTCAGAAAATTTCAGGGCCTGTGATCCGACTAGATAAGCGCGCAAAGCCGACATCAGCCTGCAGCAGCGCAAGGGATTTTGCTTCGTGACAAAGGAAGTTTTATCAGTGACAGACAAACGCAGACAGGCATGGTGAAAAACAAGAAGGCGTAGGAGCGCCGCCTCGGGAACGCTAAACAAACTTTCTACTATTTTGCATAGTTAACGAGAAGCGGCGCTGGCTGGCGGACACGAAAGCACGCGGGAAGGCTACGCAGCGGGGAATGGTAGGAGAGAGCTACAGAAGAGTGGCTGTCAGGCCATTTTTCGCTCACGCGTTAGGCAATGTTTATACAGGCGGCGTTGGTTAACTGCATGCTAGCATTCAGGTAGCACCATCGAATGGAACCTAGGGCCCAATGCAATTACACAGTCATGTTTATTGAAAATCGCTTTTGTCGACCGTGTACTACACCTCTAGTCTAGTCCCAGTGACGACACAGGTGCAGTGCGAGTTGCTGGCTAGTCTCCACTCCGGCATCTGGGGACGCCAACCCACACTTACCAGTTACGACGTGCTCACTGAGATAAACGGGTCGTAATTTCTTGAACAGTTATAACGAAGAGCCTGATGTTACACACAGTTATGTGGAGACCGCACTGAAGTGCCACTTTTTAAGCAAGCCGAAAAAAAATTGTAGGGAATGCTCCGGTGTCACTATTTTTTTCTTTTGCCGCCTGACCAGCTGTCGCGTCAAGACTCAGGAAAGCTTCATCTTCGGGGCTAGAACAGTAGTGAGTGATTGTTCTAGGCTTGCTGGACTAAAGAGGTCATCCACATTTACTTGATTTTAATCGGCTTAAATAAATGTTTTTGCAACAACCGGATTGACCGGCACCAAACTCCATCACTGATATCGTGGGATTTTCACGTACCTCAAGCCGTTGTTTTCTTGTGAATTGCATTATCATGCTATAGTCTTCTTGTGGGGTTTGTTAGCCTGATGCATGATAAAAGTGGATATTTATGACCCAACTTGGGCAGTGACTCCTACCTAGATTCAATACTGTGAGCTGGGGAGGCACATATTCACAAAACGCTGATGTTGCTCAAGCGGCACACATCACTGCAACGTACCTATATGAAGATCCACGTTGCAATTCGAATCAAGCATGTAGTTCCCTGTTCGCTAAGTATTTCTGTATTTTATTCTAAATTGCTCGCCATTCTTGTTGCCCTTAGTGCAAAAAAGCCGCCACTACAGTGTGCATCCCGGCCGCGGCGGCCGCTTTTCTGATGGAGGCGAAAAGCAAAAACGCCCGTGTGTACGAGATTTCGGCGCACGTTAAAGATCCCCAGGTGGTCAAAATTAATCCGGAGCCCTCCACTACGGCGCGCCTCATCGCCTGCGTTGCGTCGGCGCGTTAAACCCCACAATCAATCAATCAATCAACTACAGTGTGCAAGAAAAAATACCCGACGAGTAACAAAATGCCTGTACCAAGACATTTGGCTTTGTTGAAGTACTCCTAAAAGCACTAATACCCACATTTGTCAAATAAATGAAGCAGGCTGAAATCACAGAGCTTACACATACCTTTATTATTTCTGTTGCGAACACTTGGGCATAAAAATAAAAAACACCGACAAAACAAGAGATCCAAACCTTTCAAAGACAAACAGATGTTTTGGTTTGCCTATGGAAGGCAGAACTCCTCTAGGAAAGCCATTTTAAAAGTTATTTGGCTGGTGTCTAACACAGTCCAACAAGAAACAATACTCCACAAAGGACAAGGCCCCGACAACATCTTCCTGCTCGCAATACGATAAAATTATTTCTCCCTTCATCCCGACCACACGGGCTCCTGTCGAATTCTCACTCCAAAGCCTGGGCGATCAAAGTTTGCTCCCGCTTAATTTTATACTCAGGAGCTCTACCTCAAGCTCTTTTTGCTGGTTGATCAACTGGTCCTCTAGCTGTATTTTCTCAGGTGCACCACCTTATCAGTAGAAGGTGCAGGTTGTGCTCCTCCTGCAGGAGCTCCACCCTCGAGTTATCGTCAGCTCCGAGCTTTCGCTTGAGGAGGGCATACGTAGCGGGCGCTGCTACGTCACTGCTGCCGCAACTGCCGGCTGCGGAAGCTGAACTGCCGTCACCAGACTTAGCTCCGAAAGAGACTCTCGTGGCAGGCTGTCGTCTTGTGCTGCCGCAGCCCATGTTTCCCCTGGGGATGAGTCTGGCCTGGATGAGTAATCTGAAATGAACAAGCAAATGATATATGTTGAATGTGAAATCCTATGCCATATGTGAGTGCATGGAAGGGTAGGTGGAGGTGATCTTCCTTTCGACGCAAGGGTGATGCCACTGCCTATTCCACGATACACAAATTGGCTGCCTTACTCTTTACACAGTAATTTGAGCATGTATGGGGAATTAAAGGGGCCGAGTGAGTTACCACTCCGCTTCTTCAGCACATGGCTTGGGGCAAAACAAGAGTTAGCTTAGAGCGTGCCATCTGACAGGTAAATGTGATGGCATGCAAGTAAAAAAGGTGCACACTGTTGATGCGGAGAACTATAATTCTGGGGTAGCTGTGGCGTGAAATGTCGCCAGCCTGCTTGTCCATGTAATTTGCACCAAAAGACAAAAAAATGAAAGTGAAGCAGTGTTTGGGTTTGCAACACTGTGTCCTTGTGTGTGTATATATTTGTGCAACGTCTATTAGAGAGCAGTATGCCAAACGTGAGGCTGGTGTGCAGGTCACGTCACTCCATCATTACACCGAAGTGCAACTGAGATGATTACAAGACGCACCGTAGTGGATAGCTGAGAATATAAACCACCTGGGGGTCCACAATGGGGCCATTAAGACAAAATACACATTTATTCTATGTTTATGTATTCACTTGTAACTTCTATTGTTTACCCAACACTTGTTACTGCTAAAAAAGAATGTGCACTAAATGTAAATGCAGATATCTTGTTCTGCAAGCTTTGAACTTTGCGTTCGATTTTGTATGCCTCAGCAAATTGCATCGAGCTGCCAATAATACGTCGTCAGTTCAGTGCATACCCATTCTCTGTTTTCCTCATTATGTCATTTATTTGAGTCAAGTGTATGTTAAAATTGGTGCAATGTTATTCTAACGAGGGAATCTTTCCGGTCAACCAAACTTTAATTTTGTCTTCACGTCCCCTTTTACATGAGCTGACCTTTCATTTTTCAGCCTCTACCAGAAAACAGGCTGCAGCAGCCTGCATTGAACCTGCCTGCTAAAAAATGCGGGTGGCCACTGTTTTTTTCTTCTGAAGCAAAATGCATTCACACGTGATTAGGCCCCTGTTAAGAAACCAAAGCTAATTAATTCAACCACGAGCCCTCACTGCACTGCAGCTCAGAGATGTTGGACAGTTTTTCCCCCTAAAGATGGAAAATTTGTACCCACCTGTGGCATAAACACTGTTTGTGTCCCTGGTGCCGTCTACCATTGCCTGCACCAACTGTAGGACCAGTTGAGTCTGCACAGGCAGCAGGTGGCGTGTTTCAACCGAGTAATTGTTGTTTTCAGGCCGTGTAACCTGCTACTATGCCAACCATCTCCATGGTCGGCGACATGGGTCGAGGTAGTGGTCCTCCCCCTATAAAGCAATGCGTAACGCACCGTCAGTGAAACAAAATGGCTGGAGTGAATGTGAGCATTGAAATGGCTCTAACAGCAGCATTCCAGTGAAAATAGTCACACGAAAACACACATATACCTGTGCTTCAGTGGTCGCATTTTGACTTCTCTTTCAAACTATAGTAGAGAGTTGTTGAAATGTGAAAATGAAAGCATCACTTTAAGGCTGCGGTGCTATAGCTACGGCAGGCCTCCATGGACTGCAGTATGCTGGGGTTTCACAGTACTGCCGATAAGCTCTCAGTACTTGGTTGTGGGCAGATTATTTGGCAGGGTTCAGAAGCCTATTACTGAATCAGGCTGGCACACATTTCCTTTTGTGCACATGATGCGCGGTGCACTACAGGTTCGGTTACTTAACTTTGTATACCTTTATTGAGGCGAGGTTTTTTATTTTGAAAGGCTTGAAATTAAAAATATACTATTCGGCACGTTGAAACGGATTATTATATCCAAGGACGCAACAGGGGGTGACATAATGTCCGCGGCCCTTACGAACCGGCACAGTTTTTTTAGCACAGGAAAAAAATTGCAGCAGGGTGCGTGAAGGAAGCACGAAGCTTTCGAACATAAAGAACGACGGCCGTAACATCTACCGGTAGCTTGCTAGGGTCTTTCAACGAAATTGCGAACATGTTACTTACCGACTTTCAATTCCTCTCGCATTCCGCGGAAACATTCCTCGTTCCACTACTGCTTCATGTTCCAGCACTGTTCAGTCGTGCCGCGTCGTGGTTCGTGACACCAAAGACGGAGTTAAAATTCCGTAGCAACATCTCGCCACTGGGCAGCTTTCGCTGCGACGGAAGATACGTCGTCCTTGCGCTATAATTTGCTTCGCCGCATCTTTAAACCAACACAAGAAGAGTCTTTTCACCTTCTGTGAACCTTGGTGCAACTTTTCTGCGGATTTCTTGAATCCTTTTGCTGCGCACGCACAAAAATACGAAGAAACGAACATGAAACCAACGAAACGCTGTCAAGAACGCCGATGCGGCGCTGCGGTTGCGAGTTGCGCTAGGAGAGCGAGCGTCGTCTGCTAGCGGGGAGCGTTCCCCTCGGCATCTGCGGTCCTCGCCGCTTCTGGCTGCGTACTGCAAAGGAATGGCTGTTCTCGGACGTTGCTCATCATTTTGTTGCGGCCGTTACAGTTCGAGATCTATTCGAAACGGACGGTAATATGCAAGCAGTCGTGTACGTACGCCCAGGGATTTTAAGCGGCGGCTAAAATATCAAGAACGACAGCGTTTTAAATGAACGTTCGCGTAGAAGTGGCTGTCAAGCGTGCACAAAAATTCTCTTTCCATGCCAATTGCGCAAATTTATTGCATCACGAACGATATTTCCTCACACGACTGTTGAAGCAGCTTCCCGTCCCGTGGACAACATGGGTGATATCGGCCCTCACAACAACGCTCTTCAGGATTGGGTAGGCCCCCGCTTTCTTTCCGGTCTAGTAAAAAAACAATTTGCCGACGCTGTCCCGGTTCTTCTTCGAGTGCTGCCGTTCTCCAGTAGGCTGGGAGCCGTATTGCCGCGCTATTCTAGATTATCTGAGCAAAATCGGTGCATTGCTGGGGAACAGGGGCCGTGGAGAGCTCCTCTTGTCGCTCATTGGGAAAGTGCTCTCCTTTTGTAATCACCTAACTCGTGCGCAGACGCCACCTTTCTCTTTTTCGGAGACCGCCACCGAGTCTGCTTCCTCAACAAGTTGCTGGGCAAGTTGGGAAAATTAACGGAAACTGCACCTTCCTTCACTGCCCAGTAAGCCCGGCCGATCTCGACGACTTTACGTTAATGATCGCAATACCCTCTTCGAGGAAATGAAGTCCACATACCTTGCGCGTTTTGCTTACCTGTTTGTCCACGCGGAGAATCGCTCTTTTTTATTGGGTGAGAGGCTATTGATCCGATAACGGCGCTAAAAAGTGACACTTTTGACTGTTGCTTCTGTATCAGCTCGTACAGCCAGGTGCGGAGCACGTTGGCATTTCGGTAAGCCAGGCTCATCAAAGAAAACACAGCGTCTTGACGGAGTCACGAAATCCTGGATGAAATCAGTACCGTTCAATAGCGTCACAAACTGAACGCACTGAAAGGGCAAGGTTCGCGCACAGGGGTTAAAGACAAACGCAAACGAAAGGAAGAAACTTGTAGAGACACGCAACTACGCCGAAACTTTGAGCTCAGCCGACTGGAGCACACGTATACGCTTGCTCTTCTGCAAGTGTGGAAGAACCACACAAGTAACCAAAAATTGCGTTGTCTTCTGTTTGTTGTAGCTGTTTGCTTTCAAGAATGTACACAATTACCAAATGTGTGTGCCCACCCACGCACGCACAGCAAACATGCGGAGTGCTTAAAGGAGCCATGAAGAGTTAACAAAAGTTTGTTTTATTCGAAAGATTAGGTGTTTCATAGTACCCCAAGCGCTCTCCCGGAAGCAAATGATGCTTTATTCACTAAGAAATCAGGCAATTTAAGCCAAAATTTTAAATCTCCCGCTAAAATTGAACATTCCGTGACGTGTACAATGGCGTCATAGAGCCGGTTCATGAAACACATACTTAGTATGTGGACTCCATGTAGCACCCACACGCGGGAGTCGATCGAGACGGCGGCCATTTTAAGAATACTAGTAAAACCTAGTGCACCCGCAGCCCTAGTCATGGAATCGCCTGATCCGGAGAACAAAACTCTCGCCGAGGAGCTCGGGCTTGCATTTAACAACCTCACACCACTTGAACGCTCAATGCTTCTAAGTGCACGAGCGGCAAGAGTTGTGGGATACGCGGTGGACGGGAAAGCGACCATTCCGCGATAGCCACAACAGACGAACGCCCAGCCGTCGGCACCGCTGCCTCGTCAGCCCCGTCGCGACGGACGAATATAGACTGGTACGTATGTGCCGTATTTTGATTACGGTTAATAATAGTTCAATTTCAGTAGCAGTATCACTTATGCCAGTTGGCCGGTGTCGTGTATGGAAAGCCGTTCGCGCGAGCTCTCTGCTTCGACCAGAAAGATACGAGCGTCAATGCGCGGTGTTTACGGCATTTTTTTCCCCAAGGTCAGAGCGATTTGACGAAGTCGGCGACGAGCGCCAGCATGTCCCAGGAGTGAGCTAACGTAAGGGTCCCTGCCGTAACTGAACAAACTGAAGTTTTCAGTGGTTGTAAACTGGAAACGAGCTCGTAACGACAGCAGCAAGCCAACACCATTCGAAACTTACGCGACGACTGGCACTATCTCGTCGCTTCTTGCTGTTCCGTACTCCCCTCGTTTCTATTTTTACCTTTGCTGGTTGGCGATATGACGGCCAACCTCCTGTGAAGGGATTACGATACGAAGCAAGGTCGCGGCTGTGCGTGCTGGAACGGTTCGTTGGCCCCGAAGAGCCCCGAACCCGAGAATTCGTCTGCGCGACGGCGAGATGTCGAGCTTGGCCGGCGCTAGTTTCGTATGCATTGGCACACACGCCTGCGAGTTCGTTCGGACCTTCAACCGTTTACTCCACCGTTCTTTGTCATAAAAAGAACGTGCAGTATGTTTCACGGGCATTTAGCTCGCTATGCAAGCTGTAAGCCCGGCCTAACATGCGTTTGCTTTTGTCGGCCTCCGCCAATCGCAGAGCATTCGCAAGTGACATCACAGGTTCTGTTGCGGAAAAGGAGCTGGTGGGTCGCATGGTCATTTCCTTTTTTTCCTAATTATGTAGCTTATTTGGGCGAAGTTTGCGTTATAAGTGGTGTCGTTATGGTTCTAACGAGGCAATCTTTCGAATGAACCAAACTTGTGTTTTCTCTTTATGGCTCCTTTAACTATAGTGGTTTTCGCCTGCCTGCTCCAGTCGGAAGGAAAGCATTACGTAAACTGCGTGTGAGCGTTGTGATGTCAGCGCGCAAGGAAAGCTCTGTGCGCTTGAACCTAGAGCAGGCACAGAGAAGAATAATGGGCCCCGGCATGAGAACGTCGACTTGCCGGAGAGCGCGTGCAATGCCGTGCAAACGCAGCGCGCACGTGAGAGAGAGAAAAAAATAATGCCAGAAAAATATAGCATAACCAGAAAAAAAATTTTGTGACCACCAACCCTACGTAACATATGTTACGTAGGGTTGGTGGTCACGTGATTTTTTTCCCTCTTGGACTACTTCACCCTCATGCAAATGCCGGCACTCTCGTAGCATTCCGCCCCGGCATATCGGTTTGTGATCTGGCTGCGTACTCGAAAAGAAATAACTGTTCTCGGAAGTTGTTCAACATTTTGTTGCCGCGCTATTCCACTTCGCGATTTATTTGAAACGGGTCGATTATGCAAGGAGATGTACGTACGCCCTGTGATTTTTAGTGGGGGATAAAATACCAAAAAGACAGCATTTTAAATGAATTTTCGCGTAGCAGTAGCTGTCGAGTGCGCACACGATTTCGCTTGGCATGCCAATCGCGCAAGTTCGTTGCAGCACGAATGATATTTCCCGATAACCCGATAACCGTGCAGGCGCGGCGATGAAATTTTCTGCTATAATAAAATAAAACATCCCAGTACACCTAAGCAGGTTTGTGGGTTGTGAATCGGACAGCCTAATGACAGCTGAACGCGTGCCACAGTGAAACGCATGCCACAGCCCTGGCACCTTGCCGCTGGAGGAGCGCTTTTCTTTCGAATGGCTTTGAGCTGCTCCTCCGAAATGCGCCGGTTCTCGTTTTTCAACCGTTCGGGGAGGAAGCTGACGACGATGGTGAATGTCGCTGGTTGTTCTTGCCCTGGCTTCATCTGCGGTATACTGGCGGGGCGACCGCCCCTTGATAGCAACTACTGCCAAGTTTAAGCTCGCAGGGTTGAAGGCCTCGGGAAGTGGCTTGTTTTATGTGATGAACGCCAAACCCTGACGGCGGGTGTTTCGCTTAAACTGACTCATGGGACGTCTGGTATCATAAGTGGCTTGCACATAACGACACCACCGCATTTTTCTAGCGATCGCTCTCAGCTTTATCAGCGCTGACGAGGTTAGAACTGCAGATTTTCAGTGTGCAACCAGCGCACATAGAGGCCAACTACAGTGACGTTAGTGCAAGCTGTCACGACTCCGGAAAACACGTCTGCAGAATCAATCGTTGAGCACGCAAAGCGCGGCATAGTAGTTGGACAGTGCTCTAACCAGGGCGTCCAGCCGGAACTGTACCGAACCGAAAAGCGGAACTGAGACGGTATTCTTATCGGAACGGAACCCGAACCCGAACTGCTACTTTTGAGCACGCTGGACCCGAACCGGAACTGAACCAAAAAAGAAATAATGGTTACCGGTTCACGCCGAAATAGTTCAACCATCGGTTGTTGATATTGCACTGTCAACGCAATTCAGGCCTGCGTTGTTTCACGCACCATCACCTTCGTACGCGCTCGCGGGCTTTCCTGTCTAGACCATGGAACACTATCACGCTCTCTTTGTGACAACAGGAGAAGGGAATGAGCACCAATGCAGCAAATGTAGCAATGGTGTGTTGCTGTTAGTTGCGCAAGTGGAGCGCAAGCTGCCCAAAAGCAATGTCATTATCGGGGATATGAAACGACTTTGCACTACCCCACCTGCGACTTTATTGGAGCAATTAGGCTACAACAGTGATCCATTACGCAACGACCAAGGTCCACACCCAATGTGTGCAAACGTTTTGAATTTTATAATTTTTTAAGAGGTCCTACACCTGTAAATTTTTAATACTTAACAAGTGTGACCGCAGGTATTGCGCAGTGGATAAGCCGTTTGCTACTGGCGAGACGTGGGCTTGATCTCCCTTTCCCACGAGTTTTTCTGAAATAGATGGAACTCGAGAACGTCCGTGTGTCGAGATTCGGACCCAAATTTGATATCATGAGCTGGTTTAGATAAGTCTGCCAGCCTGAAACATAACTGCGCCTCGGAGCAGAGATGTAGCACCGGGCATCAAACGCTCCAGTATTTTAAAAAATTTGTTTACACAAAAAAACATCAACAAAAGAAAGGCAAAGCTCGTGGTTTTAGAATATTGCGCAGAAATAAGCAAAATCGAATAAACAAAAAAGCACTAAAAGGTGGATAATGGTCCATACGTTACTTTGCCCGACCTTTTACAGCGAAACAAGTCATTGATGCAAAGAAAGCGAGTGCTTTTGTCAGTTTTCAAGGAAGTTAGAATGGACAAGTTCCGTGTTTTCCAGATACAAAGGCACAAATAATAATACATATATCAGAGAAAACTGTTAAAGAGGGTACTGAATCCCTTTGCAAGAAACCAAATCGCTCGTCCTTGTATTGGAAGCAAAAACAGCACCAAAGCTGATGATACAAGCAGAGGGGCAGGCCTGTACCCGACATTTTCAAATTCGCCACGTGATCTTTTTTTCTCCTCGCTCTGGAGTTTTGTTTGTTTTAGATATGTTTGTTTTCGAAGGTACAATTGTAATGACTGCCCAACTCGCACTTAACTTATGCTGCTACTTGTTCTGGAGAGGAGTACTCCAGGAAACGAAGTAGGGAGCGTCTACCCAAGGAAGTTCCATATCGTGCTTCCCACGTCAGATTTCAATTTCAGTTTGTGATGACACAATGTGTTAGAAAATTCCACAATTTAGCGGACGCAACGATGGCCGGGGGTCAGGCGGTACGACGACATACTGATTTTGATGCAACAAACCCGGATAGCTATCGCAAAATGGACTGGAGCGGTTAGAGCAATATTGCATGGCCTGAGTGTTAACAAAACCTTACTTTTAACAAAATTGCGGTTTCCATGTTCGATAAAGTGACAGCTAACAAATTATCTAAGCGACCAATTATTCTAACACATTGGTATTATTTACGCAGGTGTTGAGCTATAGCTGAACCGCTACACGATTTGCATTAAAGCACCTTGCATTTGCAACAAGCGCGGTGTCGGTTTCTAAACTTACTGGTTAGTGATATTAAACTGCGGAGTCGCATGTGATTAAATAATTGGGGTTCAACATGTAGAGGGTGGCACTTGAAATATGACTGGTAAACTGCAGTGGCCGCAGCGGCAGTTCTGCTGGAACCGGAACTCCCGATATGGGTAACGTGCATGTGATCGCTTGATTTTGTGAAAACAGATACAGCCGTGCTTTGTCCATCCATCTCGCAATACCTCTATCTTAGGTGGCCGTACCCCAAGTGATGCGTCATTCTGAAGGAAGAGAAGCTGTCTCCTCCGATTGGACCAAATGTACGCGACTAATTATTTCGCAGTTTACGATTCATGGTGCCATCGCCCTGTCCGGATGCCGTGCTGGAAATGAACGTCTTGAGGTAGCAGCCACGTAAATACCTCAAAATGTGCTTGCAAGAGGTTGTGGTGGGATATGGTAATTTCTCGCACACAATTCATTTTATGCGGCAGTCGTTCCTGGGTTGTAGGTGATGCTTGGGGTGCGTTGTATTGGCGTTCGACCGAAAATAAGGGGTACCAGTACTACCCGAAGGATACGGCTTCAAGTGCTCGAAGCTATGGGATTTTCTCTGCACGAGAGATTCGTGTCTTTTAGGTCTTTAATCAAGGTGTTTACCAATAATGGCATTTTGAATTGATGTTAGGTTGTTTTTCGCCGCATGGACGAAATATAAATTTGACTTTGTGTCAGGTAACATGTCTACGAAGAGGTCGATAACGACGGCGGTTCACGGCCGACGACGTCGGTTGATTTATTGGCACTGCTGTTATAGCCGGCGCTGCTTCTAATTTCTGCGTGACCGTGTCTCGGCTGTTATACCATCATTGCCCTCCGGAAATATTTTTGGTGTGGAGGAAAATTTCACAGTTGTTCAACTGATAATGTGTGAATTAATGCTAGATGTGCATTTACGTCGATAATGCACCTTTACAACTATGTTAAAATGCACTGCAATGGACCCCACCTATTCTATTAACCAATTTTTAGCGCAGAGCGTTCGCAATTGCTCTCTCTGCTGCTGTTTTAACTAGTGGAGTTTATTGGCGGAGTTAGCGATTGAAGGCAGGGGGCTGATTTCTAGCAAAAATTAGTAGAGATGTTTTTGAATACGATTAAAATGTGCAGGCAGATTATTTACAAGTGCATAGAGGTGGGTACGAGTGAGTACAGAATAATTGCAAGTGAGATCTGTCAGCGAGCGCCTACGATTCGGTTAATTTCAGCGCGGCAAGAGACTAAAACGGACGACAAATTCTGCCGCCCGAAGACGCGCAGAAAACCGCAATTTTTGGCCGCGGCCGTGACGAGAAGCCCCGAGCCCTCCAGGGCACGATGCGCTAACGACGCCGGCTATTTATTCCTGAGAACACGCGGAAACGCCAGACGCAAGGTGAGTGTTTCCGTTCCGTCTCGCACTCTCACGCGTACGTGTCATAGCGCAGTGATTCGCCCTAAAACAGTGCACTAGAGACAAATGTTCTCTTCCCGTCCTCCTTTGTCCAGATCGATATGCAATCTCAGTATTTCTTATCAATAAATATTTAACAATTTTACTGGTTAGAGTTTTATTCGAGCCACGACCTAGCTAACGTTGCGCCGTCGATAGGATCAAGATTTGAGGCCATGGGAGGACGAACGGACGAAGACACGAACTCGGCGAACGAATCGCATCACGACTAGTAGAGTGTGGCACGTAGGGGAGGGGTTCCACGTCAACGGTGATAGACACACTGCCGACTTCAACGGAATGCTCCGTCCTATGTTGAATGATTAAAGAGCAGCTTGGGAAAGAAGTGCGATCACGAGGGCTGCTCTGCTCTGGCCGCCAGGACGGAATCGCCTCGCGTCTTCTAGAAGACAACGAACAACGTCGCCAGCTGCCCAAACGAACGAATGTGCCAATGATACCTAATGGTGGCTACGACGACGATCGGCAGACGAACCTGCAAGCAGCCCTGTTTGAGAACTGGAGGCTGCATGAAGAGCGAGAAAGTATATTGAGACACCTGGAGAGAGTCGGCGACATGTTTCCCACGGTGCCTGAACTGCATGACGTCCGAAAATAGGCAACATGCTCGACCACACATGTAAAACGGGGTGCCGCCTGCTCACCGGACCTCTCCCACGTAATCGCCAGGATTACGGAAACGAAACGAAGCTCAGGGAATTACTGGCGAGATAACGGACGCCCGCTGCTCTGACACCCAAGCCAACCGACGAGCTAGATCACCAACGCCCAGGTCTTTCTAGCGACGAGCAACGAGGCGCGCAGCGTGCGAAGCGCGCACGAGCGAGAACGCAGCACATGCCTGGCACATTCCCTTACGGTTCAGACTTACTCTAACCAAAAGCTCAGAGTGCGGAACGCAACGTAGGCAGTACGTAGGACATTTTCCGCACGTGCTGTCCCGGCCCGAGTCCACGGACCCAACGACATCGCGCCCGAATAGCGAAACGCACGGCGCTCGAAACGCATCATACGTTGCAAACGACAGCACAACAAGGTCAGGGGAGTTTCCCACGAAAAACTAGACGCACAGCGTAGGAAACGCAACGGAGGGTACGAACGGCATCGAACCGGAAACGTGGGAGCTGACCACGGCGCACGAAAGGTACATGGAACGGAACGCGACCAAGCCAGTACACGGAAAACACGATATTTGCGTCATCCTCCGCTCCCGCTCCTGCTATGCGGACCTGGCGATCGAACGTCACAACCTCAGAAATTAACCATGCCACAAGCAACAAAAGGCCTGCACACGTGGTTAAACCCTACCGGAATATACGAGCTCTCCGGACCCGCTGCTAGACTCGAGTCCAGCGAACGAAAGACGTCACACTCGTGCAGGTAGGTCCGTCAAAGAGCAACAAAACGGCCAGCTCATGCGGCCACAGCCAAGTTGACTCGGTACGAACGAAATTCTTTCGAGCCTGCTTGCACGCAGATATACCGACCTCAGCATACTCGAAACAACCGTCGAAAGCCGAGAGCTTGAGCGATGATGCGGACACGGCAAGAAGGAAAGCAAATGAACCCTATCCAGACGACGGCATCGAATGCACCACTGATGAAGCCACACTTAGGATATCGAGGAAGGTCGGAACAAACGAACGAGAAGAACCACTCCGCTTTCCCACCAAAATGGCTTCATTTCCGAGGCAACCACGGCGAAAGCGAGTATGGTGCCGCAAAGGCTTTGACTGATCAGCCGCGCCACCCTAAAACAACGCCACGCCACCGCACACTAAACTAAAATACAAACGACTCCCGCACCATACACAACGCCCAGCCCAATCGAAGCAACGTCCTCAACGCGCCGAACTATGCTATACCTGCACACCGCAGGGATTGCATGAAAAAGGTTAAGAAGATGCCGAGGGTGATTTCAGATAAGATTGGAGAAAGGGTGGCTATTCAATGTGTTCAATAGGCTTAAAAATTGTTTACATCATTGCCTGTATATTTTAACGTCCAGATTCACCGCTATTTTGTATGGAAAAAATTCTGTTCCAATAAAAAAAAATTGGATCGCGACAAGGCGGACATTGGCCACTACCGGCTCGTGTTCGTCGGTCAAATTTAGTGACGTCCTTCTACGGAAATTTTCTTCGGTGGCAGGAAGGCGCTGAGAGCCACCAGGCGAGTGAACGCGCTTTGCATCGACACCGTCTTCGAATGAGCCTTTCGCAGTGCTAATTAGGGTAAAACCTCAACGTGTGCTTATGAAACAGTTCGCTACGTCGAATGGCATTGATTGACACCAGCATCACCGAAGGCAAGTGCTTTTTCGTCGATATATTAGACTTTCCCGCACCACTACCGGTGGGAGGCAGCTAAGCCTAGGTATGATCACCGATGCTAGGCTTACGCCGTACAGGCTGAGGCCCGCCCGGTCTCGAAGGATAACACGCACCGACGCGGAGATGGAGGCGTTCATTCTGTTGAATAATGAAGAAGCCAGGATGAGCGTGCAAGTTCAAGGTGAAGAAATTTCGCCCGAAGAATTTCAGCAAGACCCTGGATGTAGGCTGGCGAACCACCGACTCTCGCGGAGCCGGCGCCGGGCGGCCTCGACGCCGTCGACCGACGCTGGGACTGTTCCCAAAAAGGAGGCTACGTATGTCAAGAAAATTAGAGCCTCGGCTCTAAAGGCTGCGTGCATGCCGGCACTGTCGAGAAACGGAATCAAGATCGTGTTACAACCGCGTGGCGGTATGCACGTCGCCAAGACTGGACTCGTGGAGGGGACCGCAGCCATTCGCGCTGTGGCCGGTGCTACCAAGGGCTCAGGAAGTGGGGAAATTTTGTGCATCAACGCTCAACAGAACATCGTGGTTACCAGCACCGCCATGGAAGAGCGGGCCACCCGATGCGGCAGAATCAGCGAGATCGAAATCAAGGGCAAGAAACATGAGGTGTGCGCATACAGCAAAGCGCCGCACGACACAATCAAGGGGGTCATAAGGAGCATTCCGCTCAGCGAGACCCCCCAGGACATCGACACGAGCATGGTGAATGAGTACAACCCTCTGGCCCTCTCGGCCAAAAGGATCGGCAACCCGAGGATGATGATTTGGGTCTTCGAAGTCCCAATGGTACGAAACTATGCCAGATACAGCTCGGCAGTATTAAAGTGATATTTATAGCACAAGCAAGTAGACGACTGCTGTCAGTGCGGGAGCGTCAGGCATCGAAAAGATGTGTGTCCAACCTCCGCCGAAAGGAGATGCAGGGGGTGCGGGAAACTCGACTCCGAGGCGACTCATCAGGGTACGCCAAAGTGTAAGCTATGCGGCGGCGGCCATCTAACGGCCGATAAGCATTGCAAGGCCAGATACAAAACACCATACCTGGTTCGCACATGATAATGGGAGTGACGTGACGCAGCGGCGGCGGAGCAGCAGCTGCAGCTCGAACGCGACTTCCTGGTCATCGCCTCGCAGTCTGCGTGCAAGTCGAGATATCCTTCTAAAAATCACTCCCTCTGGAGGGACGCCAGAAAGCAGCTACGTCACATCCACAGCACTAGCGCCGGGAAGTACGGAAGATCTCCGTCCAAGAAGCGCGTTACCTGGGCCGATGTGGCCAGGAAAACCAAGGCCGAGTCAGCCAAGAAAAAGACCAACGGAACCAAGAAGCAACAAGGAAAAAGCACGTAACTCGAAATGATCGAGGCCCTACACAAAGAGAATGAGGAAATGAAGAAAGCTATACAGCGACTCACGAATGTCATGTGTGGCCTCTGGCTCACCAGAGTTAGCGGGGAACTAGACGACAGCCGAGCCAAGGAGCAACCAATGGAGGTTGGGGCGACTGCAACATCCGAGCCGTCTGCAATCAAGCCCATGACACGGGAGGCGGAAAACTCCCAGGAACCCAAGGAACCGGTGCACAAGAAAAGGGTGACCGGGAAGCGGGATAGCAAGGAAGTCAACAACGTCGATGCTCGGCTAGAGGCGCACGATACCAGACTGGAGCGGCTTGAGAGGAAGATCGAAAAGATGTTCACGTCACTGAATAACACCATCGAAAGGGTATTCTCCGAAGTGGACAACACATACGCATCATTGGAAAGAATTGAGCAGTTGATAGTGAGGCATCCGATATTTGCACAGAAACAGGACCGCCGAGTGGCGGTGGCGGGAGGAAATTTCAGACCCAATCAACCATGGCCACAACAGTAACGAGAATAGTGGTGTGGCAGTGGAACTCTCGCGGCGTGAAAGGGAAGCGAACAGTTTTAAAACAACACATCGAGCATTCCGGATACAAGCCCGGCATCAAATTACTGCAAGAAACTCTCAGGGCAGCACCGTCCTTCCCTGGCTACAGGGTGCAAACGGGACCAGCCGACGGCCGAGGACTGTGTACATTCCTTAGGAAGGGACTCACAATGGTGGAGCATGATATTACCAGGATGAAGATGGAGCACGCTTTTTCTGAAAGTGTGATGGGCCTAGATAAGAAACAGTGTCTTTGTTCTCAATATATACACCAATCTGTTGCAGACCCAGCAGCGTTTCAAGACGATCGTGCGCGAAGCGGTTATGGCGATGGGCAACGCTGAACTGCTAGTATGCGGGGACTTTAACGTCATGGACCAATCGTGGGGGTACATCAGAAGCAACGCCAAGGGCAGGAACCTAGCATAGGCCGCACTGGACATCAGATACATCCGCATCACGGATCCGGCCAACCCCACTAGAATAGGAAATTTGGTGTCCAGGGTAACACCCTGGGACCTAACGTTTACCAAGAACATGGAAGCTAGCGAAGTCACCTGGAGAAACACCGGGGATGAACTAGGCAGTGACCACATGACCGTAGCGATCCAGGAAGTTACGCCGGGAGCCAAGTCGGCCTTCCCAATCAGGCACTCTTGGGTCGACTGGGAAAAAGTTTAGGAAACTAAGGAGTGAAGGGGCTAGCGATACCCAAAACATCGAAGACATCGGGGAATGGATGAAGGAGATCTTGAGCGGCGTCAAGACTTCGACCAGGGAAATCGAAACGGAGGTACAGGCTGCTGGCCTGGACAGCAGGCTAGCCCACCTCATCGAGCCGAAGCAGTCCATCCTGCGATGGTGGAAGAAACAAAGACACAACAGGAGACTGTGACAGAGGATTGCGAAATAAATCGAGCGATAGAAGAGCACTCCCGGTTGCTTATAACCGACGGTAGAACGAACTGTGCAATGTGGCGGACGGACAGCTCCATAACGGAAAGACCTGGAACCTGCTCCTCCTCCGACACTTGCTAGACGAGACAGACTTAATGCCACCAGAGAGACAGGCTCGCCAATCTCCTTCATAATGAAATCGCAGAACCCCGCCAAGATGCGGTGAAAAGAAAACTCCTCGACAAGTACATCCCCACCACGCGGACGGTCACCCACGGCAGATACAACGGGCGACAGAACGCGAGACTGGACAGAGACATACAGGTGGAAGAGGTCAGGATGGCGCTTCCCAAGCGCAACAGCAAGTTGGCACCGGGACCCGACAAGGTATCGAATAGAGTTCTATAGAATTTCGACGACTGCTACATGGAATCTCTCAAGGCGTGTTACGAGTGCTGGAGAGCCGGATCCCTGCCGAAGGAATGGAAGAAATCTAATATGATACTCTTTCCGAAGCCAGGTAACCCACCGAGCACGGCCAACTTCCCCCCTAGCTCGCTCACGTCCTGCAAGGGCAATGTTCTGGAACACGTCCTGCTCGCACGATGGAAAGAGTACCGGGAAGAAAACGATCTGTATCCCGAGACCGTGATTGGCTTCCGCCAGCACCTCAGCACACATGATGCCATGATACAGCTAAAGAATCATACCATAGATGGCGACACCCTGAACTCAAAGGCTATGTTAGTCCTAGACCTTCAAGGGGCGTTTGACCACGTCAATCACGCAGCCACACTCGACCACGTCTCAAAACTAAATATGGGAGAGAGGTCTGACGACTACATCAAAAACTTACTAACGGGCACATGGCAGAGATCGTGGCTGGGGACATCGAAACGAAAGCCAAAGAAGCTGAGAAACCCGTCAATGGTCGGTAATCACACCGATTCTTTTGAACTTCGTCATGATCAGAGTACCCAAGAAGCTGAGTCAGCTAGAAGTCATCGGGCATACCATATATGCCGATTACATTACGCTATGGGTAACAGGATGCAGTGGCGCTCACATCGAAGCTGCATTACAGAGGGAGGTAGAGGGGGTCGAAGAAAGCCTGGTAAGCACAGGGCTTCGGGGCTCACCCAGCAAGTTCGAGCTCCTGATCAGCAGACCAAAGGGAGGTCGCCGTGCAAGAGAAAGAAAGTACCATGAGGAAACCAAGGTAATCACTGGCGACGGCAACACCATCTCAAAGGTAAATAACATACTCGCCCTTGGTATACACGATCACAACATACGGATGCACGATCACGCAACTGGCGGGGAAGCATCCAACGCCATCCGGCTCCTGCGGAGAGTGTCCAACAGAAGAGTATGATGCGCGAATAGAACCTCACCAGGCTCGTGCACTCCGTGTTGTGCCATATCACGTACGTGGCAGCGTTTTATCGATGGACGAAGAGCGAGAAAAATAAGCTCGACGTAATTATCCGACGGGCATACAAAATGGCCATCGGGGTACCCGGTAACACCAACACAAACAGACTAGTTAGCCCGGGCTTTTATAACACGGTCAACGAAATCGCCGATGCCCAAAGCGTTGCCCAGCTGGAAAGACTGTCGACGACGAAGCCAGGAGGTAAATCCTGGAGATGCTGGGAATTGGATAGCACACGCAACGAGTCCACAACGGTACAATTGCTGAAGGCGTACGCGGCAGAATCCGCGTGAATCCTGTCCCGCGGAACATGCAGCCAAAGTGTAATGTCGGCAGACGGCGAGCAAGGTTTAGGTGTTGACGTACTGCACGCCAACGACAACGGCGCTCGATGCGTAGATGCTGCCGAATACGAAAGTAGAGACGGCTTCACGGTGGTGGCAGTCAACACTGAGGGGGAGACGAGAGTGGCAGCCAGCATAGCAAACAGAGAACAAGAGGAGGCAGAAGAGATCGCCATCGCGCTGGCGATCGTGGACCCAGGATGCCGAACAGTCATTAAGAGATTTTAAAGACGCTTTAGTTATACTCGCTTGATATTGGACGAATCCATCGTCCAGGCAGGCCAACCCCCGACAAAACGTGGCTGGTCATCGTCAAGTTTTGGTGTTCGCGACAAAAATCTGCAATTTTAAAGCAATGTAAGCAGCTGAAAAACACCAGGGACTTCATCGGAGAAGATTTCTCGCGAAGAATTAGGGAAGTACGATAAAAACTTTGTGGCAGCGCAAAAGAAAACCGGGAAAAAAGGAAAAAGTGTCTTTGACCTTTGCCAACTTGTAGATGAATAACCGCGCCTATATCTGGAATAAAGAAAAGGGAGAGAGGATTAGCCACAAAAACGACGAAACACTAACGCCGCCAATAACCTGCAACCTTTCGCGGTACAAAAAATAAACCCTATTGAACCTGAAAGCTTGAAGTATCGTTAACAAGGTAGAGCATCTAGAAAATTATTTGCTGATTTACAAACCAGACATCCGAGCTATAACACAAACTTGTCTATCACCAACTGTCCACAATCACGAAATAGTGCTGCCAAATTGAGCGGCTATCAGAAAATATAGGCAATCCCTTGGGGGAAGCATGACATTGCAGATTCGAAGACCTGTTTTGTACACTCTTCCAGCAGATCATAACACTGAGGCAATTTTTCGCAGGACAATGTGAAGCAGCATGACAGTAGTGTCACGCTGTGTCTATCGAAGCCCTTCTTCCGACAGCGAATGCATAACACATGTCCACGATTTCCTTCAACATCACGCGCGTGTCTGCAGGACCATCGTTATGGGTAACTTTAACCACCCAAATATAAATAGGAGTAAGATGCGTGTCACATCACCTGGATCAAGTGCGCTCATCTATTTCGTGCTGAATCTTAACCACCGCCAGGTCATACAATACCCACTGTGTGCAGTGAACATCAAGTATCCTAGACGTAACATTCCTCAGCCCTCAGTCTGAAATCGAACAACAGCAGATTGACGTAGTATATAGGATTTCTGACTACAAGATGCCAATTGGCCTCCTTACACTTAAGCATCACCTTCGTATGTGATCTACGGGAACCCCAGTAGCACATTTAAATCTAGAGGATGGCGGTTGCATACTAACACACCGGGCGCATAAATTCCTTGAATTTCCACACTTGCCTGGCAGGTGCGACACAAATGTAAACATGCTCTGGCTTCAATTCAAAAAGATTGTTTCGCACTGCATAAATACCTTTATGCTATAGCTTTACGACTCACATGACCGCGCTGAAAAAATCAATGGATTACCTAAGAAGTCATACCTGTGAAACGAAACGTATAAAAAAGTACATAAATCTTTCAAGAAAACTGGCGCAAACGCTTCTAACTCGTCTACAATAACACGTGCAATAGAAAGCTTGATATCCAAATGAAAAGTAGAAAAAGAGTGTTACTTCAACCACACGCTGCAGTCGTTCATAAAAAATAACCCGGGTAGATTCTGGAAACAAATCCGCCCCCCAAAAAGGATGCCCCCGATTTTTTGCGTGAATAAAAAAAGCCAATGCTAACCTCTGCAACAATGTTTTTGCTCAGTCTCCTCAAAAGATAACAGAAAAATTTTCGACATACCATCTGGTGCCAGCGTTGCTGCGGATCCATTAAATATCACTGATAAAGGGAATCTAACCCTTCGGCTTAAGGTTGTCCCCAGAAATGCTGCGGGCCAGACGAGACGAACACTGATACCTAAAGCAGGCGGCAACACAGACCCTTCTAACACCAAGAACATCTCCATCACTAGTACAACATGTAAAATACTAGAAAACATCATTCGCAAGCTTCTAACATCATTCCTAAATTCTAAAGGATCCTAATCACCTAGCCAACACGTGTTTAGAAGTGAACTGCCAACAACTACGCAGCTCACAAAAGTTTTACACGACCTCGAGTTTTCTATCAACAACCGCACACAAAGAGACCTCATACTGCTCGACTTTTCTAAAGCGTTCGATTTGGTGTGCAAAATCAAACTAATCGAAAAACGTAAAAGCCTAATCGTAACCGGCATTGGATTGAAGTTGTATTGAAGGCTTCGTACATGACCGTTCTGAATTTGTAACCTTCGAACACGTGCCATCAGAAAGAAAAGCTATCATGTGAGTGGTCCCCCATGACTCCGTTCTTGGCCCACTTGTTTTCCTTATGTTTATTAATGACATCACGCAAAAACTGCTTGTACATTAAACGTTCACTAATGATTGTATTATCTACCACGAAATAAAGAGTCTAGGAGACCTTCTCGTACTCACTCATTCTTTAAATCAGCTTGCCAACTGGTGCAACAAATAGCAAATGATATTGACCTGAAGAAAACAGTGTTTATGACAACAAGGTAAAAAGAACCTATAGATTTCTCTTGCCACATCGATGGCACGCAACTGGTCAAAGTAAACGAACACAAATATTACGGGTAATTTTAACATCTGATGTTGATGGGACTCGGACATCGGAAGTATTACATCCGCTGCCTAGCGCAAGCTGTTTTATATTCGAAGATGATTGCGGCTTGCGGCAAAATCAACTAAACTCCTAGATTACACCACAGAAATAAGGTCAGTACTAGGATACGCCCACGCCGTACGATTCCCCGTATGCTGCCACTAACATTAAAAAAACTGGAAAGTGTTCCGAGGCGAACAGTCAGATTTATAATGCAATACGTATATGCGTACGGACTCACCAACTAATATGATAATTGATTGTCGGCATCCTACACTTCAATTTAGAGCCCAACAAGAGCGACTGAAGTACCTGTTCCAAATCGTGCACAATCAATATAAAATCGACGCATATAAGTACATTTGCCTTTCAGGAACCGGACACACTAAAAGCATTCGCGCACCAGTCGAATATTCCTTTCTTAACCAAGCCTTTAAGTATTCCTTTTTTCCACTCGCCATGCCAGATTGGTACCGCTCAAGACTGTTTGTCACTAGCACGGATTCATTATCTGTATTTTTATTAAGAATCGTGAATAGTAGCCCCTAATAGAAAAACATCAATGATTTTGAAATTTTTCCTTAAGTTCGTACCCGCCACGGTGCCTCAGTGGCTAAGGCACTGTGCTGCTGAGCAGGAGGAGGCGGGTTGATTCGCGGCCGCGGCGCCCGCTTTTCAGTTCGAGGCGAAAAGCAAAAACGGCCGTGTGTATACGAGGTTTCCGCAGGTGTTGAAGATCCCCAGGCGATGAAAATTAATCCGAAGCCCTCCTCTACGGCGCGCCTCATCGCCTTCGTTGCGCCGGCGCTTACGCCCTACAATTTATCAATCATCCCGTTCCTACTGACGTTACGTTGCAGTACGCTGCAGAATTTACAGAACCATACGCCGTTGTATACCTGCCTGGCATGTTGCAAAGTATGGTAATTTAACAAAACTTGTTGGGAGGCTAGTTCGTTCATGATTCTTAAATATGCCTAGCACAAAAACCAAAGACGGTACAGAAGAATGGAGACAGGACCGCCGGGGCAGGTAATAATAGAAACAACTGGAGCATGCGCAGCACGCGCCACAGTAGAATTTATGAAGTACGTATGTGTGTCAATCAACCGAAACTCTCGAAAAAAGATTTAACCTACTTAAAAAGGACCACCGACGTATCACTGATACAATTATGGCCTTTTTGCTTGATATAAAAAGCTCCCAACAGTTTCCTTGCTATCGCATCGTTGCTCCTACCCAGAATCTTAAGCTCCCGCAGAAGTCGCACACGCTTAGAGGCATCGCAATGCGGGGGCAAATGCGGATTTCCTTTATTTTTTATCGACAATTTATGTTCCCGCACTCGGTCGTTGGTACATCGGGCCGCCTGCCGAACATAGACTTTCCCGAATTTAAGTGGATTTTGGTACACGGCGCCTATAGCACAAACCACAAAGGGCCTAGCATGCGTCTTGTCGCATCCTTTGTTTTTTGCGCACATTGGAAGAAATGCGCGTGCAATGTCCGGCCAGCTTGCGCGGCGCCGAGAGCAGGATCGGAATCCCATACCTGTTCGCCATTTTCTTGAGGTGATGGGTGACTTCGTGGATGTATGGTACCACTTCGGGTTTTGCCGTTTTTTGCGCAGGCTCAAGCGTTCTTCTAGAGCTGCCTTGTTTAACGTTCCTGAGGAGTGCCTCAGCGACTGTGTTCAAAACCGTGCACGGGAAGGCGGCTGAAAGTGCTTTTTATATCAAGCAAAAAGGCGATAATTGTATCAGTGATACGTCGGTGGTCCTTTTTAACTCGGAAAAATTTTTTTTCGAGCCTTTCAGTTGATTGACACATACGCGTAATTGTGACCCTACCGTGGTGCATGCTGCGAATGCTCTATGTGACGGGGAATCCCGGTTCGAGCCAAACATGCGGTCGGCGCTAGGCTGATGATGGAAGACGACGAGAAGGACTCCTTGGTGGAGCTTGCGGAGTTGGAGTCGACACCTCATCCCGTACCCCTCGCCCCGGCGTGCTCCACCCACCCCAGAGCTTCGTAGTGGACGCTCCGTTTCATGTGTAACCATGCCGACCGATGGAGCGACGGCGTAGACGACACCCCTCGCCCCCGTGTCTAATTTCCGTGAGCCTGACATGTTCACCGGGGCAGACGCCGTTGATGTTGACGACTGGCTCTATTTCTTTGAGTGTGGCAGCGCACACACTCAAGTAGGGTGGGACCCTACTTTCATGCTGGCGAATGCGATATTCTACCTGAAAGAGGAAAGTCCCGCACGCAAGTGGTTTGAGACGCATGAGACGAATTGACCAGTTGGGAGGTGTTGAAAATGAACCTGCGAGACGTATTCGGAAAGCCTCTGGCCCATCAGCTCGATGCCTGAAAGGAGCTAGCATAGCACGCCCAGACGTAGACCCAATCTTACGTTGCCTATATCCAGGACATCTTGGCCCGTTGCTCGAAGGCTGACAGCACCAATGCGGAGTTCGATAAAGTAGGCCACATACTGAAGGGCATTGCGAATGACGCCTTCCACCTTCTTACTTGCAAAGACTGTGCAACTCTGGAGCCCATCATTAAGGAATGTCGCCGATTCGAAGAGGCCAAAGGACACCGTATCGCCCACAACTTCTCAAGACTTCCGCACACACCAGCCACAGCTTCATCTGAAGATGGAAGTCCACCAGCCCGTTTATTACACCTACAATATCCGTTCCGCCGTCAGTAGATATAACGAAAATTGTACGCCGAGAACTGGACGCTATGGCCCCTACTACTGCGCTGCCATACGCGCCAGATTGGAACAAGCTCTACAACGTTTTCGTCATTTAAGCCATTGTCCGCGACGAACAGGAACACCAGAGCCTTCACTTTCTGTGCGCGATTGGCGCTGCCTTCCAACAACCGTTTAGGTCGCCCGATTTCCACAACGACCATTCTCCTTCACGCTGCCCCGCCGGAACACCGCTGAGTGGTGTACTTCGGAAAACAAACCGATTTGTTTTAGTTGCTCTGGAGTCGGCCACATTGCCTGCTGCTGTCGCAACCGCAAGGTATCGTTTTTCCGCAACTGCTACCCCGGCGGTGTCTCTTTCGCCGGGGGTCATGTGACGGGGCAATCCCTGTTGTTGCCAAACATGAGGTTGGCGTTGTGCCGCTGATGGATGACGATCAGAACGACGACGCTTGGACCTCGGACTCACGCTGCTGCTTACCCCAGCGCTTCCCAGATTATTCTCACTTATGAATAGCTGTAAATGTATACGTGCCACGTAACAATATTTACCGGCGCCGGCGGTGATTGAGCGACTATCCTGTCTCCTGAAGTTAACGACTATCCTGTCTCCTGTCTTGTGTACCGTCTTTGGTTTTTGCTCTAAACATATTTAAGAATCGCAAGGTATGCTTTCGCGACGACTCTTGACTATTTATTTCCCCTTTATTTCTTATTTCTCTGACGAAATTATGGTGTTTTTTGTATAACTTGCTCTGCACGCAACTCGACATTTGTTATTTCGATGTAAATAAATTGCGACATTCAGACACGTACACTTCCCAGATGTCTTCCGCCAAACTTTGTAGAAATATGAGTGGCGCACTTTCATTTTCTTTTAACCACCAAACACCTGGCTGTTTAAACAAAACCTGCATGTTGTCTTTTTACAAGCCTAAGAAATATTGATTCACCACTGTTATTTTATCTACCGAGTATATTTAATGCAAGTATACTTACTGCTATGTATACCTACCTGTACTACTGTTATTGGCCATGTTTATTCATGCATGCCCACCTGCTCTGGTCTCAAAAGAGACTGGCATTATATCAGATAATTTTGAATGAAATGTGAAACAGAAAACATAATAAGTAAATTCTCGTTATTGTTCTACACACAACACTGGCTTTTAATGGTAACGAAACTGTTGAAGTACCACAGTTAAGAAGTAGTTCTCAAGGAGTAATTGGACGAGGTTTATTACGTACCGATCGATCGTCAACAAATTCCCAGACAGTTTATAGAACGCCTCTTTAGGGAACGTTTGTTTAACATTCTTCGTCGCACTTACCCAAATTGAGCTTTAATTGCTTTGATTACCATTTTTCAGTGATTTACTATTTCCGTAATTTAGTATTTCAGTAAATTCAATAATACCAGTATTTTTTTCGGTTCATTTGCAAATCCAATTTGTTCCTATTTGATCATGTGCATACCGTGATCTATCGCAGCAGTCGTATAACGTATGATAATGTTCCATGGGGCAGTACAGGTGGTTGTCATTTATTACTCTTACAACGTATACCAGGCAATTCCTTTTATTACCATTCGTCGTAACGGCACCATTTCCATCGACCCTCGGCCAGCCCTTCGCGCAGCAGCTTTCCTGGAAGCTGCGCGTCAACAAAGAAGAAGGCCGTAATATTTCCTTCCAATGGCTGCCTTCGTATTACAGCATGGACGTGAATCAAGAGGCCGACAGCCTACCCAAAGCAGCCGACTGGCTAGACGGTCCCCTCTTTGAGGCCGCAACAAGGCAGGACGAAGCGCGACACTTCATTATTGAATCCACGCGCCAGCAACCTCATCAGCAGAAAAGCGTCACCACTATGCCTCCACGGAGGCGTACTCGGTAGCGTGTAAGAGTCCTGCGGCGCGGAAGAAGCTGTGGAGGAAGTACGCGGCCTGATAATTCCGCACAGCGCCACAAACAAGCCCCGATTCCCAACAACCACTTACGTCTTTATCGTTTTGCCAGCAAAGTGCCATTAGTCACGGCGAGGCAGAGCCCCCGTGTCCCTCTCTTGTAAGAAGCCGTCTTTTCTGGAAGAGGGAAGGGTGCGCGTGCCGGGTGGTTTAGACGGTGGGGGGTTTGAAAAGACGGGGAAACACCGCGATTGTACCGCCACAGTTGGACTGCAACGGAAAGTTGGGATTGCGTTTAACCGAGGACCACCCTGCATGAGCCCAGTCCAGCGTTCTGATGTACAGTACCACGCGCTGCACTATCGGCTTTTCCGAGGATGGATTCGCCCCTCACTGGCATTTCCGATAATGTCCTCGTTGTTTGACTTTGTACAACTGTCACTTGGTTTATATGAACTTGCTTGCGATAATCAAAACAGCGCCGTCAAGGCCATCACTTTCATACGACAACGCAAGCTTCGCAACGAATTTGCCCAGCCACCACACCCCACGATAGATGTGTGAGGCGGACAAGATCAAAGAACCTTCACTGGCGTGATTGTAAATATCTATGAGGAGCATGTTATAGTTGTGTACGGCTTCAATATGTTTGTGGAGTATTTTGTGTTTAGTTTTGGATCACCGTAAGCTTCGGTAATACCGATTTCATGGTGAATCAGTTGTTTTAGTGTTGTATCAAATGATTTTCTAGTACTGTCATTTACCGTCTATATTCAATGTGTAGATAACGACGCATGGTTATGACGGAGAACCTACAAAAAAAGATGGGACCTGTGATAATGGCGTCTGCGTATATACTAATATCCCACGCGGCTGCAAAACAAAAGGCGACCTTAACAAGGAGCCCGACGTAAGTAGAAACTCGGGGGCTATTTTGACTTTTTGTAATCGACACGTTTTCTCACAAAAAAGATGCTTGTAAATTTTTATCTTCCTTATGCTTCCCTGCTTGCCGATCTTATTTCCGGTATATTGGTCGTTGTCTACAGCAAACCATTCACCTAAAAATATTAAGAAGATAATTTAGAAGACAAAATTCCCGGAAATATTTTATTTATATCTCGCACCTGAGAAACCACGTGTTATTATGGGGCTATACACATGTTTCGCTGCATTTGTAACTCCTAAAGATTGTTCCGTTTCAGTAAGAAGTATAGTGACATGGCGAGATTTCCTTTTCTACTTGAAGTTTTACTGCAGGTCTTGGAGAAATGGAGAAAAGCGGCACAGTATTCTTGTTAGTCTTTGTTTGAAGACTGTTGGGAATTACACATCTCTGTTGAAAAATACGTAGTAGTAAAGGATTGTAGCCACCATCCTATATACCCAAGAACATTAACAGAGAGTACATTTTATGGCTGTTCCTGTTCCAATGGTTTCACGTGGTGTCGCCGTGATACACAGCACAGATTCTTCTGAACAGAATTGTGAATTAGATGCCCAAGAAATGATGCACCACAAAAGTACCTAAATGAGCACTGAACGACTCTCTCCAGTGGGCTTTTACTAAAATGCGCAACAACTGAGGCTCTCCTGCGTGTTGCATGGTTTTCGTAGCAATATTTTATCGCTACTAGTCCTTCATCAGTACGGCACTCGCGACCGGTCTAATCCTACCACTAGCGGTTATTGAATATTTTGGGACAATACATTTGTTTACATTCTAGGCATGTACATTGCTGTATTGTTTTCCACAAATTCTCCCCTTGAGAAGGCGGAGTAATAGTGAAAGTTATTAATTATATTTACTTAGTAGTGCGAAGCCGCGGAGATGAAGCCGCGCTGCTAAGTAGTTGTCATCTGTGAGCATACTTTACATCGAGGTTTGTTACAGTGCATGCAGACAGTGCTTTGCGGTCGGCTAATGTGAGAGTTAGCAAGAACGTTCGCCTGCAACTTACTGGGTCGGTAGAAAACACATGGTGGTTGTCGAAATGTGCATTTCAGGCGTTCACTTTGAATGAAGATATCCTGAGATTTTCTTAGTACACGCTGACACACTTGGAATAAAGACTATATAGGTTAGAACAAGGTTAGTTTGATTATAGGAGTTCCGAGCTTTTTTTTCGGTCTCATTTTTCGGCTTGCTTAATAGCATCGTGAATAACCTGCCCCGGGTGCCATTTTATTCTGGAGGAGATGTTAAGCTCTGGACCGTTTGAGTCAAAATCGGCTCGGTTTGTAAAAATGTTACTAAAACGGTGTGCTGGACTACAAGGTATATCTGTATTGCACTGCCTGGCAATGCTACTGTAGAAATGCAAATACTTGCGCGCGTCTATCGGTTTTATAGTGTTTAGGGGCCTCTTCTTAGAAAGAGTAACGGTAACGTCAAGGAAGTTTTCATAGCTTCGGAAGTAGGAATGAGAAACGAGAATGCTGAGAGTCGCTTGCAAATGCCTCAATGAAGGTTGGGGGATTTTCTTCATCATGATGCCATATCATGAATTTGTTATCAATTGATTTGTAGTACACTGTATTTATATTTTGAGTGCTAGGAAAGTTTGATTCCAGGCGGGCTTAAAAATATTGGCGAAGGTAGGTGCGCTCCTAGTTCCCATTGACGTTCTGCTAATTTGAACTTACTTGACTCTGTCGAAAAAAAAATTATTCAGTTCAAATATGCATAGACGGTTATATATGGTAGCAGCTACCGAGTAAGCAGCTATCAGAAAATTATATTTTCATGATGACAGAGAGAACATCGTTTGTATCCCTAATGAATCGGAGCGGAATATCGCGTATGATGTGGTTAACATAACGCGGGAGGTTGTTGGTAAGTGTCAATACCAGACAAAAGGTGGCGACGAGGGTGGCTTCGATTCTGAATCTTAGGAAGAAGGTTGGCTCTACCGGTCACTGGCCTGAAAGGTATCGGGAAACGAACCGTGGTTTCCTCGATTGCTTTATTGTGAACAAGCTCAGTGAGTTTATCTTCCAAGATTTGCTTATAATCCTCTGCGCGATCTTTGGCTGTGGATCTGTAGAACTTCGATACCGATAGCTGACTATGAGCCTCGTTAGCACAGTCGTTTTTGTTTAAGATTATATTAGTACCTCCCTTTCCTCGGGTTTGATAACAATGTACGTACCGCTTCCGAGTTTCTCTATGGCATTTTTTATTCGCTAGGCATGTTACGGCGGAAAGTAATTTGCTTTTGTTATGCCTTTCACACGCCACATTTAACTGCTTTAATGTACATACAGGGGCAATTCCGACGCTGTGTAGTTGGAGTCCATCGGTAACAGCTAGGTAGGGGAGCTGTGGGCTTCGTCCGCCGCCTGGTCAACGTGGAACTAGTGCCGTTGCTCATATTTCTGGCTAAAGTTTTTAAGTCCTTCAAAAGTTCAAATTCATTGATATCTGCACTAGTCGGAAAAAAGTTCAGGCCCTTTGAAAAAGTGGTCATCTGAGCTAGAGACAGCGAAATACTTATCCCAAATGCTTCCCCAACTTACATGAACGCCGTGTCAAAAGGCTTGAACTTTTGTCCAGGTACTGGTTGTTTGGATGAATTTCAAATTTTGAAAGACTTAGATACTTTCGTCAGAAATACGAGGCTATGGGAGTCACCCACAGTGTTGCGGCTGCGTACAAAGACCACAGTGCCGTAGCTATCAATAAGCGCTGCACCCCTCCGACGCAACGTGACAAAAGCCTCCACATGTATAATAAAGTTTTTCAACGCAATGCGCACAAGGCAGACCAAAAGCAAACTCTTTTCCGCTTTAAGACGAATAGAAGACAAAGGAAATTCGTTGAAGAATCCGCAAGCTGTCCCGACATAATTTAAAGTGCCGATAAGGAAGGTGTCATTAGAATCCTGAACAAAACCGGCTGTGTTAACAAGGCTCAGAGACAAATATTAACATCGACGTTCGAAAAAGCCACAGCCAATGATCCCAAATGTGGTTATACCAATGACACTACCGTAATTACCCGATTCTAACGCGCCCCCTATTCTAACGCGCACCCGATTTTCCCGGCAAAAAAAAAAAAACTTGCACCTCCGATCGTAACGCGCACGGAACTTTGTGAGCAAGAAAAACGAATGCGAGAGAAATTGGCGATTTATTTCTCTAAGTAATGTCACTCATCTCCCTCCTCGTCGCTCTCCGCTGACCTAAACATATCGTCCTTTGTGGCGTCAAGCGCCTTCGCGATGCCACACTTCATAACGGACGTTCAACCGTGGTCGATGGGATCGGGGCCCACGCCTCGCACGCCCATCCTGCGAGCTTCTCCAGAGGCGCATGCTTCAGCCGACCGCTCGTTTTGAACGCGTGGGAGCCGCTGCTGCCACTGCTGTTATCGAGCGCGCAAGTGGAACGATTTGACGGTTTGTGTGAACGCCGATAGAAAAGGCTAGGCGCCTATGCTTCCTGCGTACGAAAAATCGTTGGTAAAAGCTTTGGCGCCATCTAGAGATGGCAATGGCGATGGGCGGGACGAAATTCCCGTTGTTTCGGCAGTTTCGTTTTCGTATCCGATTCTAACGCGCATGCGATTTTTCGACCTATTTTTCGGGAAAAAAAGTGCGCCTTAGAATCGGGTAATTACGGTAATTTCTTCTTTTTCATAATCCGCTAGTTTAGCCGTGATGTTCCACATAGCTGGAAATTCCTGCCGTCTGTTCGTACACGGGCTCCGACCGTAGGCGTGTGCTAATGGGAAAAAGCTGGGCCTCGTGTCTTATTGGACCATTCCCAAAACTGTACTACGATGGTGCGCTCCAACGACTACTTGCCCAAGGGGAGTGTTATCTAAGTACGTATGAAATATACTGACGATATACAGTTTTGTGATAAATAACATGGGCTCCTAAGTTGCAGGAAGTCCCACCAGATGGCGAGCGCTGTGCGAACGCAGAAAAATTCAAATAAATTTTACGTCCAGAAGAGTAAGTAGAAAAATCACGCTTGCCCCTTTATATGCCTGCTATGAGACAGTCCTGAAATTCGTTTCTTCAAAACTACATGGGCAGCATTTGCAAGCAAAAACAAATTAGCTGTATAAGAGCGCTTTATAAAAGTCTTGAGGAATGCGCAAAAACACGCACTTTTCTTGAAATTCTTATTGTTACTATACTACAAATGTTACGGAAAAATACTCTAGAAGAGTGTCTAGATACCTGCTAAGTTAGGTGTACTGACATAAGCCAGTTGAATATCTCAACAGCCCTCCGATAACCTAATTAGGGAAAAATATTTCAGAACTTTTCCTTCTTTCATTGGTGTAATTTTTGATACCTTAAGCAATACTCAGCCGGTACACCCTAATCACAATTTGCTCACGAAATCTGAAAACGTTTGAACGAGAACTTTCACTCCGCGTTAACATGACCTGCTATGCTTTTTGGCTTTTCAGGCGTGTCATTTACAAGAATTTCTTGAGCCCTTTTATCCGCGTCGCAGGAAGAAATCTTTAAAATTTGTTTTGTGCGTTTGTATCAGCAACATTTATTAGCAATAAATAATTGGATAAAAATATCAGTAAAACATTTATTCACGTAACTTTAAGAACACCAATTTTGCTCCGAATGGCAGAGTCGCCCGAATGGTGTTGGTTAGCGCGAAACCGTAATACTACTTTTTAGATATTCCTAAGCGCCACACATACCACCAAAGCACTTCCACATGTGAACGGGTAAGAGAAATAATCACGAATTTACAACAAAACAATATCTCCCCTTCGTGGGCGAGGATAAGAATATACAAAAATCACGCTCGAGTTAGCCACTACGCCCTTACACAAATCTACTCTCGACATTTCAAGCTTCTAGGTCTACAAGTTTTGTCTGGGCAATAAAGAATCAGTGAGTTGGTGAGTGAGTGAGTCAGACAGTCAGTAACACACACACACAGACACGCGCAGGCACAGACGCACACACACACACGCACAGACGTTCACACACACACACACGCACACAAGCACGCGCACGCACACGCACACACGCACACACGCACGCGCACGCACACGTACACGCACACGCACACGCACACGCACACGCACTGTTTTGTCCGAGCGCCCAGCCCAAATTCGCTGCAAGGGGTGAAGCGCCGACAGCAGGGCTGATTGGCGCGTCGACCAAACTGCCCGCGGACGACAGGTCCAAACTTGCATCGTCGCCGAGTAGCCTCTCCAATTCCTGTCATGGCGGCTCGGCCGAATCATTCATCCGGCGAAGGGCCGGCGGCCGACATGCCCAATGAATCTCATGTTCCTTCATGAGAATTCCTTTAATCTCACTAACTGCAAAGGAATTGGCTTACTTACACGAAGCACATGTTGGTACTGGACGGCAACGGCGGGCAGATTAACGGTAGTGCATTCGATATCTTGTTTATCTACTTTTATGCTGTAGTGTTACCTTATCTTGAATGTATAAATGTTTTTCTTATGTCAATAAACTATAAGTTGGAAGTCAGCGCTGCATATGTCCCTTACTCGTACTTGTGTGTGTCTTTATTGCGCTGTAAAGTTAATATGTTGAACCAACTAGCCCAGACGTCAACCTTACTAAGTTACATGCCGCTACATGCCTGTAGACGGCTCCACGCAGCCGACGATGGCGTCTCCTTCCCTTTCCCCGTCGGTGCGGCTCGGCTGACGCAACCGCTTCGCCTTCAATAGTCGGATTTCAAGCTTCGTCCAGCGATAGTCCTGGTCGGAGCGATTCAAACTTGTCCCGGCTGCAACGGACTTCCGGGAGTATAATCCCTCTCCCCCCGGAAGCGCAACGAGCGTGGCATTATCGGCGGCTCTTTTTCGGAGGCACCGAGTAGAGCCATGCTGTCGCATCTGTGCGAGCCATGTAACGCTTTGTTGCCATCGTACATGCTGTATATAAATGTTGCTTCAGCTTTTCGCCGGCTCAAGAACTTCCTCGCTCTGCTCTGCATCGCACAGATAGCGGACGGAGCAAGGCAACGTCTCTACATGGGACTGCGCTCGGAAGGCCAGTCGCAATAGTGGTGGCATCGGTGAGAGGACCCAGTCCCAAGTGTGGTGACAGCGTCGGGATGTCTGATTCACAATAGTGGGTGGGAGCTGCGGGATCGACCGGCAACGGCTACTACCTAGTGTTGTAAGTGCTCAATTTTCGCTCTCAGTTCACCAGACTTCTCTAGCACAGGTTATTGTAATTTAGAGAAGAGCTGTGCGGAGCACCGTGGAAAGCTTGGAGTGTTTCAAGCTTAGAAAGACTTTTGAAACGAAAGCTAGTGTCGAGACTGTAAACAGTCTCGACACAGTTAGCAAGCGATCGCTGACAATTTCCGCACTGTTTCCAACGTTGATCCGCTGAAAGTAAAGAAGGAAACCCTGAAGCGGTGCGAGGAGATGAAGTTGGACAACGTAGCCGCGCACGTCAAGAAGAGCCAGCACGCCTGTCTGTCTCTTTTTTTTCCGTGAAGACCCACAAGCCTGAATGCCCATTCTGGGTCATTGTTTCTGAGCGTGGTACCTGGCAGCACTCTGTGGGGCTGTTTTTGCAGCGGTCTTTAGCTATGCTGCCGATTGATGACCCTTTTCGAGTAAGGAAGGCACTTGACGTATCTACCTTCGTAGAACTGGAGCAGCCACAAGCGGTGAGCGCATTTTCAATCGATCTGAAAGATCTCGACTACTCGCTGCCGCATGCCTCCATTTGACAAGCAGTTGAGCAGGGCATAGACTGTGTAGGTGCTGTCCGATTCCAGAATGAGTGTGGCATTAGCGTAGGTAGCTTTATTAAGCTGCTCTCATTTTATCTGAGCTCCGCATTCGTAGAGTTTGATGGTAACTTGTACATCCAGAAGAAGGGCGTCTGCATCAGCTCCGTTATAGCCCCAGTACTGAGCGACGTTGTCCTCGCCCGGCATGACAGGACTTTGGATGCCTCCCTAAAGGACAGTGCCGTGGTCAAAGTGTTTCGCTTTGTCGATGACTAGCTCATTATTTTCAAGGTTTCTGAGAAAGGGCAGTCGCAGAAGATTCATGATTTGTTGGGATTGTTTGCACAGAGCCTGCGCGAATTCGTGCTAAGGAAGGAGGTGCCCGCAAATAACCAACAACAGTTCTTGGATCTGAGGTCTTATTTGAGTACGGAGCACCTGTGTTAGAGCTATGCCCCGCGATCCCAAAAAGGCTTCATGCCTTTCACCTCTGCGCATTCAAAACTGGTCAAGCGAGGAGTAGCTACCTCTACCTTGAAGAACTCGCTTTCCACATCCTGCCATCATCACGTCCAGAGCAGCTTTGAAGCCCAAACAAGCCGTTTGCGTAAGGCTGGTTTTCCGAATTCGTTAGTGTGGGCTACAAACTTTTGAGAGACCTACGGAAACCACAAGAACAGGAGCCTCCAGCAAGAGAGAAAAGGAAGGTAGCCGTAATATCCTACATCCATGGTGTGAGCCACAAGCTCAAGAAAATAGTAGGGCGGTCGGGTGTACACCTTGTTTTCTCTGCTCCCGACAAATTGACCAGCCTTTGTCGCAAAGTAACCAGCCATTGCCCAGCGGTCAACAGGTGCACGAAGAAACATGCAAAGCCCTCCGTTCAGTGCCGGCAAGAAGTTATCTATGAGATACAATTGTCATGTAAAAGAGCGTACGTGGGTCAAACGGGGTGCTGCCTAAATGATCAGCTTCGAGAGTACGCGTGCGATTTAAAAAATGCAAAAAAAGCAAAAGTTGAAACAGGGAGCACGCTTGCTGCGCACATTATGAACTGCTCAGGTTGCTCGCCTTTGTTTGAGCAGTGCCACGTGGTGGCCAGGTCAGGCCAGGACAGGCTAAGGCGGGAGATCGGAGAAGCATGGGAAATATACAACCGTAAGCATGATTGCATCAGCACACCCTCCTTCGCCCTTACTGGGAAAGAAATCAAATTTCTTGGTAGCTACGAGAGATTGTGTGGGAGCTGCGATATAAATTTTGCTGGTTGCTGCAAGTATAGCAGTAGTAGAGATCACTGCACCGTAGCAGATATTGTAGTCTTTGTATATTTTTTGTATCTTTTGTTCTTTTGTTTTTTTTATTTGTCATTCCTAGATTTGTATATCACGTGTTTTCTGTCTTTTCCTATTTATTGCCTGTACGTGACAATAAACTTCAGTTGTTAGTCAACGCCGTGTTTGTGTGATTATCCTATCATCTCGTTCCTGCGCTGTTTGTGACTCAGGGAAAATATAGTTGGCTTGCACTGACATCTCCCTAACTGGGATGATTGTAATCCACAAACAAGGCGATAGGCTGCTGTTATCTGGTACTGTTATCTTTCGGAGCATTGAAAAACGTGGAAGTGGTCACAAGAAAAAGTTTTGGTGACGTCAAATGCAAGCTATTGATAGGCGCAAAAACATCAATGTCGACGCATAATGTCGTGGCAGATAATATATGAACAAACGAACAAAAACGAGAAGAGCAGAAAGAATAGGCGTTTTGCTCGTACACGTGTAAGTGAACACGAAAGTTTCAGATACAGTATTAGTTTTACGCGGAAAAGCCCGAATCAAGGATGACCAACATCGGCAATAATTACAGAAAGTGATAATGGTTGGACACGGCGGATCAGCGCTTTATATGCAAACCTAGTGTCACTAGACACGGTTACAATGTATCGCACTATTTTCCTATATTTTTCCATGCCACCGCCATGATCATTTGTCAGTTCGCATCAAGTGACATTTGTTTACACTGCGACGGTTGATAGGCGCCGACATTGTGTTCTTTACGCGTTTTAGTCGCTCAACTACATACCTTCTCCTCCCTGCTCTGAAACTGTGCGCTACGGACATCGGCCCGAACGCCTATCAAAGATAACGCGTGTAACAGCATTTGAGCAGCAGAAGTGTGTTGGATCCCGCTAACGACCCTGATGAATTGAGCGGTCACGCCATACAATCGGTAATCTCGCATCCCCGAAAAACGCCAAAATGACACTGCTGCTTACTAGCGTGCCTCTGTGTCGGTACCGTGATAACTTGCCTAGTGAGAGTAGGCAAACCCTTCAACAGAGATCAATAAAAATTAAACGATCAAGAGGTCATCGTTACTGGAAACGTTTCCAATCGGTTTTCGAAGCAGAACCGGTAAAGGCGTACTAGAGCTGGTTGCTCTGATTGATTGATTGATTGATTGATTGATTGATTGATTGATTGATTGGTTGATTGATTGATTGATTGATTGATTGATTGATTGATTGATTGATTGATTGATTGATTGATTGATTGATTGATTGATTGATTGATTGATTGGTTGGTTGGTTGGTTGGTTGGTTGGTTGGTTGGTTGGTCGGTTGGCTGGTTGATTGCTTGTTTGATTTGTTTATTGATTGGTTGATTAATGCATTGACTGATTGATTTATTGATTGATGGATTTATTTATTTATTGATTGTAGGCTTCACAGCGCCGACGCCACTCAGGCGATGAGGCGCACATATTGGAGGGCAGCAGATTATTTTGAACACCTGGGAGTCTTTAACGTGCGCCGAAATTTTGAACACACAGGGGTTCTTGCTTTTTGCTTCCATCAGAAAAGCTGGGGCCGCGGCCGGGAATGGAACTCGTGTCCCTTTGCTCAGCAGCACAACGGCACAGCAACTGGAGCCACCGCGGTGGGTAGAATTGTTTGCTGTGGTTCTGCAGTTTAAACAAGGATACTGCAACCTGGTCTGAGCGTCAGGGCAATGAACACGACAGCTTTACTGCAATTTTTAATACAGCTGTGTTGAATTTATAACCTAAATAATTCGCGTATTTTCCCTTTGTAATGCGAACAGAAGACCTATTCTTGTACAGTAGCCCTTATTTTTTCGAAAGGGTGATAATGAAGTTTTACATTCTTGAATGCAGGAAGATCACGAGAGGAGCGTGCCTGCACTCGGCGGTTTTTAAAGAGGAGCCTGAAAGACGCTTCTGTATGGCCAATATGCTTGAGCGCGCAGACTGTACATTCAAGGAGATATACGACTTTCGGCATGCCGCAATTGAAGTCACATTTATTTCACAATGCAAGCCAGAATATGTGTATTTACTGTTAGTACCGCGATCCTATCGGTATACATTTTGTGACGAGCTTTATGGCAAGTAGAACACCCATACAAAGACAGCGGTGCGATCTTGGAAGAGGTTTTCATGTCGCGTAGGCTTTTTAAATGCCAATAGACTAGGTGCAGTTGGCATTTTAAATTGTTTTATGCCGCTGGCATTGCTTAGGGATTTTCGAATGGTTTCTGAAGCAGCTCAGACTTTAGGCGCAGTCTAAGAGTGGGTAAGTACGGGATACGCTTGCAAATGAGCTGCTGTGTTATGCACCAAAAGAAGCGTTTTCCGGTCAAGGAAATTTGCACGCTACAGAGCATGGTCAAGTAACCCTTCAGGGGAGATTACCCTTCAAGTAACCGTTCAGGGGAGATTACCGAACTTTTGGTGCAGTTATCAACATAATATGTTTGTCCACAACATTATCTTTTGAAGCTAAGGATAAAGACTTGTTTTTGTGTTTAACAAGGCATTCTTCGAAGTGTAGATACCGACGCCTCTTAGGGGGGCTGTATAAATCTTTTTAGACCATTTCAGCCGATAAACTTGCGTTTGAATGGACATTGAACAGACACTCATAATAGGGCCTCTATAGCAGTCACGCACCTCGCACAGGGAACCTTGAACATTCAGTTACGAGTATTCCTGGTGACAGTGATTGGCGACACCACGGACCCCGAGGCCCCAAACTCACGGTGTGACGAAGCGTGGCAATGAGTCGAAATACGGGTGGATGGAAGCCTCAAACGGCGGCTGTCCGAGCGCTGGCCGAGCTGCGGTCGATGGGCTCCCTGTCTGTCTACGAGGCAGGGATCTCTGGGACCTTTTTGACCATCAGGGTAACGTCATAGAAGAAAGTGCCAAAGTTTCCTACTCTATACAATGGCGCATGGCATTATCAAAACCCTTTCTTCCAAATTATAGGGCCCTAAAAAGGGCCCACGCCGACATAATCTTAAAACATTTCCTAACATGAAGTTTAACAGCCGGGACAACTTTCTTCGCTTCTCGGTGATACAATCCCAAAACGGGGAATACCCAGTGATTTGCAAGACAGCTTTCTTAATTCCTAAGTTCATTGAGAAAGTATTTGGTCTCAACTACAGGGCATACAAGCTGAGTTCAGGGGACGTTGTAGAATTATCTGCTAAGAACAGCCCGACAGCCCTTTCAAACAGAACGACTCTCTTGGCCTTGAGTTACCTGTAACATTACATCCTAGCATCAATGTTTCGTAGGGCGTTTTTTTCAAGAAGGACCGGCTTGATGAATCCAATTCCGACCTTCTCGAGGGCACGCGTGAATAGGGCATTACTCCCGTGCCCCCAAAAAACCGATATTTCGAATTGTTGGCGTTCCGGTTGGACTCCCCGCGGCCGACATCACCAACTACATTTTCACACAAAACACTCGCCTCCAAGGAACACCGCAAGACGCTGACATCACGTCTGAGCACATAAGCAGGAACGAAATACGAATCATTACAATAGCCGCCTCCATCCCCCTTTACAGGCAACTGAAACAGCTAACACACCTCAACTTAGGCTTGGTCTCGTGCGCGCTCTTCCAACACCACAACATCCTAACATGCAAGCTGTGCGCTACCATTGGCCATGCTGGAAAGCACTGCCGCAACCGGTTCAGGCGTTGCAAGTACACACAGTCACACTGTGAGTCACACACAGTAAACCAGCGCCCCTACCGGGGACAACTGAGCCCCCTCTGTGTCCCTCCTGCTGGTCAGCTGGCAAGGAAGCCCCACACGATGTCCTCGCACCAGAGTGTTCCATTCAGCAGCAATGGATCGCATGAGAGGAGGCACGCTGGAACTAAATAAAACAGCCCAACCAAGTCCCAACACCAATACACATAACACAAGCGAAGCTCACAGGCAGCACCGTACCTCTATTCCCGAAAATGACCCGGTACTCTAATTCTGAAGATATCTGGCAGTGAAACTGCCGTGGTTGCCGAACTAAAAGAGCCAACCTGCAAGCTCACAACGCAGCCATACCCAACCCCCCCATCTTTCTGCCACTGCAGGAAACGTACCACCGACCCAAGCTAAATGACTATGCATCTCACTCCCCGCCAGAATTCCCCCAGATAGCCACTCTTGTACACCGAAATATTGCCACCAAGCATCAAAATTTTGCCTCACCAATCCCGCACATACTCACTACTCTCCACCTTCCCAAATCCTCTGTCACACACCTGCACGTTCTCAACATCTACAGTCCCCCTAAATCTAAACACATCTCTTTCAAATACACCTTTCACCAAGCCCTTTCTCTCGCTAAACGTGACCCTCTCATAATTGTAGGCGACTTCAACGCCCCGAGTGTGGAGTGGGGTTACTCTCAGACGACCAGCAAAGGTCGTTTACTATCTGAACTTGTCCACTCCCTTCAACTCACCCTCCACACCGACCCTTCATCCCCCACACGCATTGGCAACAGTGCCCAGTGCGACACCACTCCCGACCTTACCTTTAGCACTGGAAAACGCACCCATCATACCTCCAAGACACCAGACACACTCGGCAGCGATCATTATATTATAAGCACATCTCTTACCCTTAAGGGCATCACCATAACGCCCCCACTCCCACCACGAACGTGCCCAGATTGGGATCTTTTCCGTATTGAATGCCCCCTCCCGCCAGCTACCACGTCCGACTCCGACCTAGAACAATGGGTTACCCACCTTCTCTCAGCTAAACAATTTGCAACGAAAACCATCGACCCTGCTCCTCCAGGGCATTATGTAGACACGCACCTCCGTAACCTTTGGGAGGCTTACACCAGCATGGAGGAGAAGAGCTGGCGGAAACATAAAAACAGACGCAACCTTCGCCTCAAACTACAAACCGTCCGTACAACGATTGAAGCACACGCAATCACCTTAGCCAGAAATCAATGGAATAAGATTTGCGACGAAATGCGAGGCCAGCTCTCCACTAAGAAAGTTTGGCACATCCTCCGTGCCTTAATCGACCCGCGCTCTACTAAGACCCAATCTCGGAACCAAACTACTGAATTGATAGCGGACACTCCACTCTCACCCACTGCCCTATGCGACAGCCTCCGCTCCATTTACATCCCACCGCCCTCACCACACCCTGTTGGTTCCCCACAAAACACTGGCAGCCCCAATCCATAGCTCGATTCCCCTATCACGTTTGCAGAGCTGCATGCGGCGATCCAAGTCCTCAAATGTAATACCGCGCCAGGACATGACATCACTAACGCCCTCTTACGACATCTAGATGAGGAGGCCCTCGAACACCTTGTGCAACTCTTTCACCAACACTGGCTTAACCACACCCTTTCCTCCACCTGGAAACACTCCAACGTTACCCTCATCCCTAAACCTAGAAACCCCCCCCCCCCCCGTACACAACCTCCGCCCTATCTCCCTGACCTCCTGCCTTGGCAAACTTTTCGAACACGTCTTGCAGAACCATATTAATGCACACCTTGAACACACTCAAGCCTACCCCGCTAACATGATCGGCTTTAGACCCAACCTATCCACTCAAGACGCCCTTATACAGTACCATCATGATTTCCACCAACACCACCCGCAAGACCACACCTCTATTCTCTCACTGGACCTTCAAGAAGCCTTTGACAATGTCTCACATCATAGCACACTTCAGGCAGTTTCATCCCAAAACCTAGGCCGACACTTATATCTATATCTATAACTTTCTTACCCAACGTACTGCTACCATCCGCTTTGGCCATGTCTAGACTGATCCTTTCCACATACCAGACCACGGAACTCCACAAGGAGCAGTCCTCTCGCCCACGCTCTTTACCCTAACCCTAATCCCACTTGCCCGCTCTCTCCTCACCATACCCACACTACGCAGCACACTGTACGCAGATGACATTGCCCTGTGGGTTCAAACTGGCTCCGACCAACACATTGAAACCACACTCCAACACGGCCTCAACCAAGTCTTAGACCACATCGAACCTTTAACGCTCCAGTGCTCTCCACAAAAATCTGCTCTCCTAGCATTCACGCCCTCTCGCAGCAAGCCCCCTCCAAACCCCCCACCCAAATTTTTATACACTCTCACCCAATACCCCACACACAGCAACTTAGAGTCTTAGGCCTCACTCTAACACAGAACAGATCAGCCGCACTCACCCTCCAGCACGTAAAGAAATGCGTTACCCAAACCACGCATCTCAGACCACGCCAGCAAACACCACGACATCACGGAACAGCACCGCCTCCGCCTCGTACACAGTGTTCTACTCAACCGTATCTTGTGCCACCTACCATAAATTAAACTTACATCTACTCAACTCGACTCACTTGATTCCCTCCTCCGGAAGACGTATAGGCATGCACTCCTGCTTCCCCCATACGCACCAACACATCGCTTACTCGACCTCGGCATACACAACAGCATACGGGAGCACCTAGACGCCCACCACGTCTCTCAACTCACGCGCCTTGCATCCTCCCCCACAGGGCACTACATTCTTAACTCTATAAAGGCACTACCACCCACCATCCCAATTCCGCCACTCCCTATTCCACCTCACATCCGTAACAGCATCCGAATCTGCCCAATTCCTCGCCACATGCACCCTACTTTCCATGCAGCCCGCCGATTAGCACAAGCCAACGCCCAAGCCAAACTATACCCACCATCAATATGCACACTATACACTGATGCCACCCCCTACCCTCACAAACCTGCACACTGTGCAGCGGTTGTTGGCCAACACACATCACCAAACGTCACAGCGGCTGCCATCCTAACTAGCAACACAACCACGGTGGAGGAGGCAGCCATTGCCCTCGCGCTCACCCAGCACCCCACCCTCCAATTCGTCCTCTCTGACAGTCAGCAGGCCATCCACAATTTTATTCGCGGTAACATCTCTCCCATGGCATTAAAAATTCTCTCCGAAAATCCTCCATCCGACATCGTGACCCTGCTGTGGACACCAGCCCACACAGGCGTAGGCGCTAATGAAGTGGTGCACGTACGTGCTCGCGAGCTAATTCCCCGGGTCGCCATATTCACTACGCCTACACCCGATGCCCCTGCAGGCAAGCCAGCCTCCCTCCTGCAATACAGGGATATTGCCCTGCACTACCGCCTTCTCCGCCGCCGGTACCCACCCCCGCACCCACACCTCTCCCCGGAAGCGGGCCACATGCTGCGCATCCTCTTCAGTGTTCATTAAAGTTTTCTCTCTCTCTCTCTCTACACACACCTTCCTACACAGAACACAATTAATACACAGTCATCCACACCTCTTTCCTGACCCTACCTGTCCAGTCTGCGGGGCACTCGACACTCGCTACCATTCCCTCTGCGAATGCCCCGCAGACCCGTACCGCCCCGTTCCCTCCACTTACCACTGGCAGAAGATGTTGCGTGACCCGAGAGAGTCAGGCCAAGTCCTGATCACCTCCCGGGCCCTGCCGACCGTAGCGGCCCTGTGGGCCTCCTCCACCCCCAATACCTGATCCCGATGGACGAAAAAACGTATTCCTTCCTTCCTTCCCGTGGAAACAATAACGATCAGACACGATGGCGAGGAGGGAAAAAGCGTGTGATTGTAAATTTTGAGCGAAGTGTCCTACCTGAGTTTGTCACCGCATACTTCTTTCATTGCAGTGCCTGACTCCACATACCGAACCACGCCGCTGCTTGAAGGGCCATCAGTATTGCCGCAGTACTACTAACTGCTGTGTAAAAATCGCATCCGCGAAGTGCGCAGAACATGCCCCCCCCCCCTACTCTGTGAAGTTTTCTGCTACTCTAACGAAATGTGCTGGGAATGACCCCATCCTGCCTACTCCCGAACATGTGAAATATTCAAAGCAGAAAAAAAATCATGAACGTCAGGTTCATCCAGAACATTACCCATTAACGAGCACGACAAAAACATTTCACGTTTTCACAAAGGTATGGCTATGGAGCTGTCCGGATGGGGAGCAGTGTATTGCACACTGAACCTTTTTACACCTTTTTTAGCCAAAAAGGGTGATAAGGCCTTGTCCCATGCGTACACCTTTAAAAGGACTATTGGTTAAAAAAGGGTGTAAGGATGAAAAATACGTGTTCTTGTGAACACCCTTAGAAAAGTATAAGGTTGCTTTGAACCCTAAGAAAAGTATGCGCAGCGCAGCTACGCATGAACATGTGAAATGGCTCAGCGCGCATTATGGCATACCAACACATTCAACACGCACAAATCGCACTGACAACAAATGAATTGAGCGAGAGAACCAACGTGATGTAGTGAGAGAGAGAGAGAGAGAGAGAGAGAGAGAGAAAGTGAGAGAGCATACTTGCCTAGAAATACGTCTGGTCTTCTCGCATTTATAGCCTGCAGGGGAAAAACCTCTGATAGAGTCTGTGGGCTTGTCGCAAAAATAATTTATTTCAGCGCTAATTTTGTAAATACGGATTATAATGCGAGCCTATTCTAGTCACCACGCGGATTTCTAAAAACTTTTAAACGGTTACTTGGCTATTATGTTCAGTAAGGTATATAATGTTATTAAATGCCAAAGAAATATTCCACGCCATTTCAACACCCACCAAGAAGGGTTTTCATTAGTTCAAGACCCTCTTTCCCCGCAAGGGTGTAAACTCACAAATTAGGATGTACGAAACTAACAAACACTGTGTAAAGTACCCCCAACTTCGGAGTTATTTTATACCGACTTACACAGGTGGATTGAACGTTTTTTTCGCGGGGGAGTATGTTTTGACCCTCACCATGCTGCAAATCATATGAATTAAATAATTGTCTACCAATCGACCTGTTTAGGATTGATTTAGTTTCGGTGGCGTTGACAAAAAATATACCATGAAAAAGAACTGCGTCGCCTCTAAAGAATACACCGCCGCCAATCGTGTATTACAAAAGTCAAGTGGGCTTTCAAGCCTGTTCGTGTGTGAGCACAAGAGGCGCATGTGAATGTGCACCTCTTACTACACCAATTTAAATGTACTAGTCTTTTTGGGATACTGGAATACCGACATATCATGGCGCGGCTTGCACTATAGCGATGCACGGCTGCAGAAAGTGCGCAGCTGGGGGTCGACCTAGCCTGTTTCCCCTTTGGAACCGGCGTCACTATGAGTGTAGATGTAGGACTTTGCAGGTGACGACTCTAGAACGGCCTTGTAAAATCCGGGTAAATTGCTTCTCACCCCTCAGCACTTAGCATAGATAGTTTAGCAAAACATCGCGAAGCATAGCAAAACTTAGCAAATCCTACCAAAGCCTATCAAAACTTGGCAAAACCGGAAAAGCTAGGTCCACACCCCACTCCACCGTTTTTTTCAACTGTGCACGCTTCTGACACCTTTTCAACCCCCTTGAAAAACCTAAAGGTGTTGCAGTCAGTCAACACCTTTTATGCCACAAAAACAGTTTCAAGGTACAAACTTATGGTGTTGGAACCTAACAAAAGGGACATAATGTCTTTCTAGCTCACTTATTGCACTTACACTACACCTTTTTCGGCAATAATAGCGTAAAAAAGTTTTTTCCTAATATTATCAGTGTTAAAAGTTCAAATAGACGTTTTACGTGCACGCTTCTGACACCCTTTCAACCCCCTTGAAAAACCCAGAGGTGTTGCAGTCAGTCAACACCTTTTATGCCACACAAAAACAGTTTCAAGGTACAAAATTATGGTGTTGGAACCTAACAAAAGGGGCATAATGTCTTTCTAGCTCACTTATTGCACTTACACTACACCTTTTTGGGCAATAATAGCGTAAAAAAGTTTTTTCCTAATATTATCAGTATTAAAAGTTCAAATAGACGTTTTACGTGCAAAAGGTGAACTTGGGCCATGAGTCGCACCGTACATAGAAACGAGCGGTCACTGCAGACAGGCAATTTTTTTTGCTTTTGAAAATTTCTCAAAAAAGTGCGACGAGGGCTTGAGGGAAGTCTTGTACTTCACAGTGCAGTTATACAAGAAGCATGGCCTTAATCAATCAATAGCGGAACACCTTTGCCACGCCCTTTCAACCACCTACAAAGGGTGTTGATGTTGGTCAACACCCTTCTTAACACACAAAAAGGGTCATGAGCGACGAATAAGGGTGTTACTGTAGAAAAAAAAAGGTTTACATCTTTTTTTCTCACTCCCAACACACTGTACCCATTGATACTGCACTCTTGCATGCCGAAAGGGTGTAAAAAGTTTTTTGTGTGTCACGACGTCCACCCAGTACTGCGACGCAGACTTAGTGCACATCGCCCCCCCCCCCCCCCTGTTGCTTCGCAAGGAAGCCCAACTAGCCGGCACAACGCCGCGGCACAAGCTGGTGTTGGTCAGCCGCGAACGCCAGGGGTGACGGTTCTTCCGTCGGTCGTCATCTTCCGGCTGCCAGATCGCAAGGGGTGGTGAGTCCCACGACCGCTTCTGCGTCCGAGAAACAGCATTCGGTGGTGGCAGGGCTTCCTGCCTCAAATTCAAACGGATATCGAGGTGGAGGACGCGAGGACTGCTACTCGTCACGGTAACAATACTAAGACGATGACTTGGAGGTACAAAGTGGCAACATAACCGCGCACCAAGGTGAGGTGGGGCAAAAAGCCACCAGCCGCCTGTGTCACCGGCCCAAGTAGTCAAACGTGAGAGCGATAGCTGATACACCCAGTCATAGTCCTCATATGCACCAGCCAAAGTATTCTCCAAAACATTTATGGTACCACAAATAATTTCACAGCGAAACGACAGGAGTCTAATGCAATACCTAGATGATATATCTGAAATCCTATACAAAGGAAATCAACCATCCTGCGTTTACCAGACACTATAACTATGAGAACATCAGCTTCCTGAACCGTCAACCATCCTGAACTTCTTGAACCGTCATCACTTGAATACGCAGTATTTCCGAATGAGAAATAGCTGCACGCCTTTCTCTGGTGGCATAGCTATATTATGCAAAATACTGTTCCTTGTCAATTTCTTTAGTTGCACACTGGCCTATAAGGGATTGCTATCCCGGCAAAAATATTTTTAACAGATTAACAACAACTTTATCACTACACATTCCCACTGAATATCGTTTGTATAGCTGCGAATTTGAGTCCCTTATAATTGAGCTCCTTAAACCGTTTTTACTATTAGGGGACCTGCATGACCAGCCCACCATGAAAATCTGAACCCGCATATGCCCGGGGCCGCTTGATATAAAAACTCCACTTTTCATCCGGAAGTTGTCTCCGCAACCATAACAGCCGACTTACTACACTAAAACACACAACACATACTCACACGTTTATCTGTATATAGGCTGCCGATTTTTTTCTGTACATCGTATTGGATGTCAACATGAATCCGTACTTAAGCGACCACTTTCTAGTTACGCTCAGATGCCAAGAAAAGTTTCCCCACAGTTCCACTTCATATGGAAAGATTCAAGAAGCTGATTTCAACTGGGCAAATTTCACAGCAGTCACAACCTTCCTAAACATCAATAGCACAATTAGCAATTGACGAAGCATGCACTTTCATCCCAGCATATATACTTGACGCTACTAGCTGTTCTATTCCCGAGACCTCCGGTACCATGGCTAGGCTTCAGAGGCCGTAGTAGAAACAACATTGTAAGAACGCACGAAATGCTCAGAACTGGGTGTTCCTCCAGAGGTACCCTTCTACGTAAAACCTTACTCCCCCAAGCGCGCAAAAGACATGGGACGGCGCATCCAGCACCCGGCAAAAAACGGACAGCTGAAGTTTTTTCTATCATACAGAAATTCTTGCACAGATACGCGCGAAGTTTGGAACATAATACGGAAACTGCAGCCCAAAAAACATATGTCCCACCTCTTTTGATGATGATGATGGTTAGAGTTTTTTGGCGCAAGGCCAGCTGGGGCGAACAGCGCCAAACAAAAGTATCTAAAATAAAATAGTGGCTACTAAAGCCAAAACAACAATAAAATCAATTAACGGCAACGGTGATGGCTGGTGTATAGGGCCAGATTTGATTATGCGTGATAGGAAATGAGGTTTAAAAAATTCACATCTGACAAGTACTCAAACACAGGTTTAACGGAAAACATGGCATCGTCACCCAGAAACAGAGATGGATGTAGGGGAATATGTTGTCTGTAGAGTTCTCTGAAGTGTTTGTGTCGTGTTGTGTGAAGTGCCTTGCATGTGATTAGTATGTGCACTATGGATAGGGCCTCTCCGCACCTGCCGCACTGGGGTGTAGAAGATCCCGTCAGCAGATATGAGTGCGTCGCATGGGTGTGCCCTATCCGCAGCCTACCCAAGGCGACTTCCGTGTGTCTTTTGTGTGAGTCAGATGTGTACCGTCCCAAGTGTGGCTTTATTACATGTAGTTTGTTGTCTGTCTGTTCGTCCCAGTGTGTTTGCCATGTTCTCCGCAGGTGTTGTCTTATGTGTGGCTTGAGGTCTGTATATGGTACGGTTGTTATGTCTACAGTGTTCCTAAGTGCAGCAGCAGCGGCCCTCTCGTCTGCCAACTCGTTCCCAGCGATCCCAGCGTGTCCTGGGACCCAGCAGAGGAGCAGCTGATGCTTCTGTGCATACACAGACATGTTAGTGTTAAATACAAGATTAACTATGTGGTTTTTGGAGGGTGTATGCGATGACAGTGCGCGAACAACACTCAAGGTATCTGTGTAAATGATAGACTTCGGAATTTGATTTTCAAGTGTGTGTCGTACAATCAGTAAAATTCCATATGCTTCTGCTGAAAAAATTGTTGTGTGGACGCTCATGGTTCTGGCTGCACTGAAATTCGGAACATGAGCAGCGCAGGAGACCATAGTCAAGGTTTTAGACGCGTCACTGTAAAATTCTGCAAGTGGGTATTTAAACTGCAGAGACAGAAAGTGCTGCAGTATTGCAGCTCGCGGTACCGGATTTTTGTCAAGTTTCATAAAAGAAAGGTCGGATGACACAGGACAAACTTTTCAAGGAGGTAAAATGTCTGAAAAGGATGATCTGTACACATCTAAAAACGAAGCGCTCAGATCCGAGGCTCGCTCTCTCACTCTAAGTGAAAAGGGCAGAGGAACGGATGGGCGATTTACAAAAAGCACAGATGTGGATGTGTCGTTAAAGACAGGATAAAAAGGATGGTTATTCAGGGATAAAATTTTAAAAGCATAAAGTAAGTCCTTGTACGTCCGTTGGTTCTCAAGGCTCCACTTGTTACACTCGGCATACAGACTCTCGACAGGGCTTGTGCGAAAAGCACCCGACGCAAGCCGCAGCCCCAAGTGTAGCACTGGGTCAAGCATTCGCAACGCTGTTTTAGTCGCCGACCCATATACCACACTGCCATAGTCTAAACGAGACCCAACCAAAGCAGTATAGAGCCGTAGTAGGAGTTCTTTGTCGGAACCATACGATTGATGGGAGAGAACCTTAAGTATATTCATTGTTTCAGACATTTATGTTTAAGTTTCTTGATGTGTGGAATGAATGTGAGTTTCTGGTCAAACACAACACCTAAGAACTTGTGCTCCTTGTTCACAGGAAGCGATACGCCATTCAGAGTAATGTCTGGGTCCGGATGGACCCCGCGCTTCCTGGAGAACACAACGCAGGAGCTTTTTGCAGGATTCAATTTAGACCCATTCTTGTCTGCCCAGCCGGCAAGCTTCTTGACACCAAGCTGGACTTGACGTACGCATATTGATTTAAAATATATTTGCACGTCATCTACATACATAGAATAAGAGATTGTTGGTGGCAGTGCCTTTCCAAGAGAGTTCATGTTTACGATAAAGAGAGTGCAACTCAGCACGCCACCTTGCGGCACGCCATTTTCTTGGACGTGAACCTTTGAAAGTGCACAACCAACTCTTACTCTGAACGTTCTCTCCGACAAATACCTAACAAGGGTGTTCAACATATTACCCGAAACGCCGAATGACCTGAGGTCACTAAGGATCCCATAACGCCAAGCGGTGTCGTAGGCCTTCTCGAGGTCCAAAAAGACATTTAAGCAGTACTGCTTATGCACGAAGGCATCCTTGATGTATGAGTCAAGTGCACCCAGTTGATCGTTCGTCGATCGCCCCACCCTAAAGCCTGCCTGGCAGCTCTCGAGAAGACCATTGTACTCGAGGAAGTACACGAGCCTGCGATTGATCATCTTCTCGAAGAGCTTGCACAGGCAACTCGTCAGGGCTATTGGCCGGTAACTTGAGGGGGACGACGGGTCCTTTCTCTCCTTCAAGAAAGCCACTACAATGGCCTCCCTCCAAGAATGTGGAATGTGCCCCGAAAGCCATATTTTATTATATAGATGTAGAAGTGCTTCAAGTGTGTCTGCGTGTAGGTGTTGTATCATTGTGTATGTAATGTTGTCTGGGCCTGGAGCTGAGGGGTTTACACGTGCTCAGAGCAGCCCTCAGCTCATGTAGTGAAAACAGGGAGTTGTAAGAAGTCTGTGATTTGTTGTTGTCGTGTAGGGACTTCTTTTCACAGGAGGCTTTATACTTCAGGAAAGTGTTCGTGTTGTGTGCTGAACTGTACACGTGTTGGAAGTGTTGTGCGAGTGTGTCAGCCTGGTCTTCCAGTGTGTCCCCTGTTGTACTGACCAGGGGCAGGCTGTATGTCTGTTGTCCTTTGAGTTTGCGTATACGTGTCCATACCTTGCGTGTGTCTGTGTACGAGTTTAGAGATGTTATGAATGAGCACCAACTATCTCTTTTTGCCTCACGGCGCACACGTTTTTCGAATGCCTTGGCCCGTTTGAACAAGAGGAGGTTTCCCGACGTGGGGTACCGACGGAGGATACCCCACGCCTTGTTCTGGGCCTATCGCGCCCGCCTACAGTCCTCATTCTACCGCGGCCTCCGCTGGTTGCGCGGGGCACCAGAGGCGTGGGGAATGGACTTTTCGGCGGCGTCTAGGATGTGCGCCGTGAGCAGTTGGGTAGCTTCTTCAACGTGTAGGTGTCCTATGAATGTGTGGTGTAGTTTGGATATCTCTGTAAATGTATTCCAGTTAGCTCTTGCTTCATTAAACCTTTTATGGGAAGATGGACTGCTCGGGCCTGTACCTCTATACGTTAATGAAGTGGGGAAATGGTCACTACCATATGGGTCCGTGCCCACACCCCACTCAAGACATGGAAAGAGAATTGCAGAGCCAATAGCCAGGTCAAGATGTGAGTATGTGTTGTGACCTATGTTATGGTATGTAGGCTGTTTATTATTGAAAAGGCATGCTCCAGAGGATGTAAGAAACCTCTCTATCAGGCGACCCCGGGCATCCGTGCGAGAAGAGCCCCAAAGAGAATTGTGAGCATTAAGGTCGCCTGTTAGAATGTATGGTTCGGGCAGCTGGTCAACCAGCGCCTCGAAGTCAGAGCTCAAAAGTGTAACATCAGGAGGAATGTATATGGAGCATACCGTTGTCAACCTATTAAATATTATTAAGCGTGTTGCTACAGAATCAAGGATAGTGTTTAAAGTGACAGGGTGGCATGCTAAGGATATCCGGACGATTATGGCCACACCGCCAGAAGAGTGTGTGCAGCCATCCCTGTGTTTCCTGTATAGCAGGTAACTATTCAAGAAATGTGTGTGTTTAGAATTCAAATGTGTTTCCTGAACACACATTAAACTAAGCTGATTGGTATGCAGAATCTCATACACGTCGTCAAGATTATTCAGAAGGCCTCTGCAGTTCCATTGAACAATATTTTCTCTTCCCATGATTTAGTCTGAGAGCTACTGAAGTGTGTATGTTTATGTGTCGTCTTTCGGGGCTGTGACTCTTGGAGTGGGCTTTTCGGGCGGCCTATCTGTAGGCTTGGACGTCGGAGGCCGCTCCTTGCACTGCGTTGCAGGCAAGAACGGCACGACGGCCATCTCGTCGTCTGATGTCCTGGGTGTGCCCGTCGAACCGGGCCCCCCGGACTTGCCCCCCTTCGGGGGCCCTTCGTTTGACCCGCCATCGCCGCAGGTATCGGAGGCACCAGAAGTGGCACGGGCGGTGCGGTGGCGGTGGGAGCCGGTGCGGGGGCCGTGGGGTCCATTGCACCCTCCAACGCTCTGGAGGATGGGGAGGCAGGGACGGGAGCGGCACCGGTCCCGACGGAAGCGGTTGCCACGACAACCGCTGCTGGGTGAGCGAGCGGTGCAGAGGCTGGTTGGGCTGCAAGAGGCAACCCAGGGGGGGTGGCGGCGGGACCAAGTCCGACTCGCGGTACTGGGTCCTTGCCGAAACCAGACGCCGCTCTGCCCCCCGGCGAGCTGCGTCGGTGTACCTCCCCAGGGGGAAAGAGGCGAACCTCTTCTGCGCCTCTGGGAAGGTGATGTTTTCGTTGACTTTCAAGGTAATTACCTGTTTTTCCTGTATGAACTTTTCACAGCTCCTAGAATAGGCAGCGTGTGGTCCCTGGCAGTTCGCACAGGTGAAGTTCTCGGATTTACAATTGTCGGTTACATGATCATGTGCTGCACATTTTGCGCACGTCAATTTACCACGACAAGAGGTTGTGCCATGGCCAAACCGCTCACACTTGAAATAGCGGCGTGGGTTCGGCACGTAGGGTCGGATTGGACATCTCAAGAAACCTGCGTTGACCGACTCAGGAAGGTTAGAGCGGTCAACTTTTCTGATGGAGGTGAAAAGCAAAAATGCCCGTGTGTACGAGCTTTCGGCGCACGTTAAAGATCCCAGGTGGTCAAAATTAATCCGGAGCCCTCCACTACGGCGCGCCTCATCACCTGCGTTGCGTCGGCGCGTTAAACCCCCACAATCAATCAATGAATTAGAGCGGTCAAGTGTCAAGATTATGTGCTTGGCAGGAATTATTTCATCATTCCGGCGTATGGTGATTCGCCTAACTGCTGTGACGCCCTGATCTCGGAGGCCCTCGAGCAGATCTGCTTCAGTCTCATTCATTAGATCCCGATCAGAGATCACGCTCTGGCAGCTATTGAGGCTGCGATGGGGCGTGATCTTGACGTCAACATCTACCATGCGCGTTTGCTTGAGGAGGTTAAAGGATTGTTGTTTGTTTTCTACTTCTATCAAAACTTCTCCCGTTGTGAGTTTCTTAGCCTTGTACGACTTTCCGATAAGGCTTTCAAGAAATTTGGAGATTAGAAACACAGACTGGGAAGTAATGGGCTTTGTCTTGTCAACAGATTCCATGATCAAAAACCGCGAGAAATTATCAGGCTTGGGGGGAGAGATCGATTGCAAAGGAGGAAAAGAAACTTCGGTGCGGCCCTTTTCGGGGCCGATCACGTCTGAGGGGGGGGGGGTTTCGAAAATGCCATATGGTACATTGTAAAGCAGGGAGACGGGGGTACTTTCTCTTTTGACCTTACCCTGGTAGTCAAAGAGGTCCCGGAGCTCCCTGCCTGGTAGACAGACAGGGAGCCCAGCGGCCGGAGCTTGACCAAGGCTCCGACGGCCACCGTTCACGGGTTCTAACCCTTCACCTTTCAACTTCTAGCCACGGTAGGTGACAGCTTAAGTATGGGGGGCTCGGGGTACGCGGTGTCGCCACTCACCGTCACCAAGAATACTCAAGGTACCCCGTGTGGGGGTCCCACTTCTTTTCGGCACCACCGGTGGTGCACTTAAAGACCAAGCAAACACACTGAACCAACACTTAGAACGCATTTCCAGCTGCTTCCCACCAAGACGCTATTGCAGTACAGAGTTTGCCGAAAAGAAAGCCTATCCGTAACAACAAGAAATTGCATGACGGGCATAACTCTCCTTTTTCTGTTCTGAAACTTATGGTATTCCAGAGCACCTGCCGTGCCTTAGTTCCAGGGGCGATGAAATAATATACACAATGATGCAGCACCTACATGTGAACGCCCTCAATACACTTCTCTTCGTGTACAATTAGACATGGTGTACTGGGCACATTCCTCGTACTTGGAATGAGGCAATTGTGTTGGCAATCTTCAAAGAATGAAGGGATGCCTCTTCTGCGACAAACTACCGCCCAATTGATTCGACGAGCTGGTTGAGCAAACTCTGAAAATACTATTAACAGAAGGGTTATCAACTTTTTAGGACATCACCGTGTCCTTGATATGTAACCGCCGGGCTTTCGGTTAGGTGGGGGAACAACTGACAATCATGTAGCTCTTGAAAGATGCTTTTGCGCGTAAACAACACCGTATATCTGTATAGTTGGCACATAAAAGGCGTATAACACAGCTTGGCGACTTGGCATCCTGTGTGATCTGCATACTTTCGGCATTTGTAGAAACGATAAACTCGCTGGAAAGCTACCTGCCAGATAGAACATTTCGGGTTCGAGTTGTTCTAGCATTATCCACGACATATACCCACAAAAGTGGTGCTCTCCAGGGTGGAGGAATTAGCTGCATTCCATTCATTGCAAAAATGAATACGACAGGGACAGCACTGCCAGCTACCATTTCTTATTCCATTTCCGTAGACAATGTTCACATCAACCTCAGGTCATGCAACTACCTAATCTGGGAACGGCACAAACAAGTTTCTGTGAAGAGACTAACGAATCTGCCTGCAAAAAGGATTTTAACCTCAATCCGCAGAAAGGCACCTGTGTTCTCTTTCCTAAGCAGTTTGGGATCCATCTGTAGCCTACAAGACAACTTGAGGGAGGTGACATAACCGTTAAAAGCGAACAGAAGTCTATTGGAGTAGTTTAGATGATAAGCATTCATTCTTCTCACATAATAAACAACCTAAAAAGTAACGTATGAAGACTCCTAACATCTAAAAGTCACTTCCGGCTCGTTGTATGGTGCAGATAAAATACGTATTTTACGTGTTTTTAGCAGTTAAGAGAGGTCCCGTATAGACTACGGACGGGTAGTGTTTAGGGCAGCCCCAAAAACGGTTTTAAAATGCTGCACCAAGTGCTGCATCTAGGGCTTCTCGTGGCGTCTGGGGCTTTCTGGTAAAGCCGTACTGCAAGCCTGTATGTAGAAACTGACCAGTGGTGCTTGCAGCACGAGCGTGCATACATGACGCTTTTTTATTGCATGCAGACGACATCCATCAGAAGTCAACCTATTATTGCTACCATTCCGAACACATAATCGGAAATGCTGTTTTTGAGTAGTCCATAGAGCGACTTCATAGAGTTTATTTCGCCTTGGCGTCTGCTTCCTCTTACCTGTGACACCTGTTTCAACGAATTGGACCAAGGCCATTCACCCAGAGAACTCATTATACAACACTTTCTACGCTTCCAACACAAGTGCCCATACACTACTTGTTCACGGATGCCACCAAGCCAGCCACTGCAGTGGCATGGGCGCACATACTCACAACTATGGCAGCAGAAGGACCCTACCGAAACGCAATTTACCTACGGCTAGGCGCTTGCCATATTATTACACAAGAGCACCTAATAAGAACAAATACACAATAATACAGTACATACGCGGACTCGTTGAGTGTTGTGGCCGCATTGCGCTCTAGAAAGTCAAGTAGGACCGTTGTGTTGAATAGGTTAGGCAAAGAGATATTGGCTGACATCACTTTAGACAAACAAGTCATGTGTCACGTGCTGTACACCACGCCCTTCCTGGTAACAAACTGGCTGAACAGGACGCCACTGTGGCACTCGCTATCCCCATAATGATTTGAAACCGGTCATTCCCTAGAGAATCCCACAACGCTCGCAGCAACGCTGAGAACCACAAAAAGACAGCAAACTACACACTTTAACACCCCAATTAGGCAGCGTTTGCACCGAATAACATCATATAATAACAGAAGTACGCATATGCACATTCCGAATAGGCCTTACACACGGTACACACTCAGAACTCTTGATGATCGTTAGAGTTTTTTGGCGCAAGGCCAGCTGGGGCAAAGAGCGCCAAACAAAAGTATCTAAAATAAAATAGTGGCTACTAAAGCCAAAATAACAATAAAATCAATTAACGGCAATGGTGATGGCTGGTGTATAGGGCCAGATATGATTAGGCGTGATAGGAGATGAGGTTTAAAAACTTGACGTCGGACAAATACTCAAACACACGTTTCACGGAAACAATGGCATCATCACCTAGGAAAAACGATGGATGTAGGGAAATATGTTGTCTGTAGAGTTCTCTGAAGTGTTTGTGTCGTGTTGTGTGAAGTGCCTTGCATGTGATTAGTATGTGCACTACGGGTAGGGCCTCTCCGCACCTGCTGCACTGGGGTCTAGAAGATCCCGTCAGCAGATACGAGTGCGTCGCATGGGTGTACCCTATCCGCAGCCTACCCAAGGCGACTTTCGTGTGTCTGTTGTGTGAGTCAGTTGTGTACCGTCCCAAGTGTGGCTTTATTACATGTAGTTTGTTGTCTGTCTGTTCGTCCCAGTGTGTTTGCCATGTTCTGCGCAGGTGTTGTCTTATGTGTGGCTTGAGGTCTGTGTAGGGTACCGTTGTAATGTCCACAGTGTTCCTGTGTGCAGCCGCACCGGCCCTCTCGTCTGCCACCCCGTTCCCAGAGATCCCTGCGTGTCCTGGGACCCAGCAGAGGACCAGCTCATGCTTTTGTGCATACACGGACATGATAGTACAGAATACAAGATTAACTATGTGGTTTCTGGGGGGCTTGTGCGATGACAACGCAGGAGCTTTTTACAGGATTTAATTTAAAACCATTCTTGTCTGCCCAGCCGGCAAGTTTCTTTACACCAAGCTGGACTTGACGTTCGCAGATTGACATATTGCATGATTTATAGGCTATCTGCACGTCATCTACATACATGGAATAAGAGATTGTAGGTGGCAGTGCCTTACCAAGAGAGTTCATTTTTACTATGAAGAGAGTGCAGCTCAACACGCCACCCTGTGGCACGCCATTTTCTTGGACGTAAACGTTTGAGAGTGCGCAACCAACTCTTACTCGAAACGTTCTGTCTGACAAGTAACTAACAAGAGTGTTTAACATGTTACCCGATACACCGAATGACTTGAGGTCCCTAAGGATCCCATAACGCCAAGCGGTGTCGTATGCCTTTTCAAGGTCGAAGAAGACAGTAAACAATACTGCTTATGCGCGAAGGCATCCTTGATGTACGAGTCAAGAGCTACCAGCTGATCGCTCGTCGATCGCCCCACCCTAATGCCTGCCTGGCAGCTCTCGAGAAGACCGTTGTACTCGAGGAAGTACACGAGCCTGCGATTTACCATCTTCTCGAAGAGCTTGCACAGGCAGCTCGTCAGGGCTATAGGACGGTAGCTTGAGGGGGACGACGGGTCCTTTCCCTCCTTCAGGAAAGCTACAATTATAGCCTCCTTCCAAGAGTTTGGAATGTTCCCCGAAAGCCAAATCTTGTTATATAGGTGTAAGAGTGTTAGAAGAGTGTCTGCGTGCAGGTGTTGTCTCATTGTGTATGTGATGTTGTCTGGGCCTGGAGCTGAGGGTTTACACGTGCTCAGAGCAGCCCTCAGCTCATGTAGTGAAAACAGAGAGTTGTAAGAAGTCTGTGATTTGTTTCTGTCGCGTAGGGACTTCTTTTCACAACAGGCTTTATGTTTCAGGAAAGTGTTCGTGTAGTGTGCTGAAGTGAACACGTGTTGGAAGTGTTGTGCGAGTGTGTCAGCCTGGTCTTCGAGTGTGTCCCCTGTAGTGCTGACCAGAGGCAAGCTGTGTGTCTGTTGTCCCTTGAGTTTACGTATTCGTGTCCATACTTTCCTTGTGTCTGTGTAGGAGTTTATTGATGTTATGAATGTACGCCAACCCTCTCGTTTTGCCCCACGGCGCACACGTTTTCCTAACGCCTTGGCCCGTTTGAACAAGAGGAGGTTTCCCGACGTGGGGTACCGACGAAGGACACCCCACGCCTTGTTCTGGGCCTCTCGCGCCCGCCTACAGTCCTCATTTCACCACGGCCTCCGCTGGTTGCGCGGGGCACCAGAGGCGTGGGGAATGGACTTTTCGGCGGCATCGAGGATGTGCGCCGTGAGGAGTTGGGTAGATTCTTCAACGTGTAGGTGTCCGATGGATGTGTGGTGTAGTTTGAATGTCTCTGTAAATGTATTCCAGTTAGCTCGTGTTTCATTGAACCGATTATGGGAAGATGGACTGCATGGGCCTTTACCTATGTATGTAAGTGAGGTGGGGAAGTGGTCACTGCCATATGGGTCAGTTCCCACACCCCACTCGAGAAGAGGAAAGAGAACTGCGGAGTCAATAGCCAAGTCAAGGCATGAGTATGTGTTGTGTCCTATGTTATGATATGTGGGCTGTTTGTTGTTGAAAAGGCATGCTCCAGAGGATGTAAGAAACCTTTCTATCAGGCGACCCCGGGCATCCGTACGAGACGAGCCCCTAAGAGAATTGTGAGCATTGAGGTCGCCTGTTAGAATGTATGGTTCGGGCAGCTGGTCAACCAGTGCCCCGAAATCAGAGCTCAAAGGTGTAACATCAGGAGGAATGTAAATGGAGCATACCGTTATCAACCTATTAAAAATTATTGTGCGTACGGCTACAGCCTCAAGGACGGTGTTCAAGGTGACAGGGTGGCATGCTAAGGATTTGCGGGCGATTATGGCCACACCGCCAGAAGAGTGTGTGCAGCCATCCCTGTCTTTCCTGTATACCAGGTAACTATTCAAGAAATTTGTGTGTTTGGAATTCAGATGTGTTTCCTGGACGCACATTAAACTTGGCTGATTAGCATGCAGTAGTTCGTATACATCGTCAAGATTTTTAAGAAGGCCTCTACAGTTCCATTGAATTATGTTTTCTCTTCCCATTATTTAGTGTGAGAGCTACTGGAGTGTGTGTGTTTGTTTATGTGTCGTCTTTCGGGGCTGTGACTCTCGCCTTTTTTGGCTTGTCGGGAGGCTTTGGCGTCGGGACGCGTTCCTTGCGCTGCGTTGCAAGCAGGAACGGCCCGACATCCATGTCGTCGTCGGATGTCCGAAAGGTGCCCGACGGACCGGGCCCCCCGGACTTGGCCCCCCTTCGGGAGCCCTTCGTTTTGAGCCGCCACCGTCGGGGGCGCCAGAGGTGGCACAGGCGGTGCGGTGGCGGTGGGAGCCGGTGCGAGGCCCGTGGTGTCCATCACCTCGGTACCCTCCAACGCACTGGAGGACGGGGAGACAGAGGCGGGAGCAGCACCGGTCCCGACAGAAGTGGTTTGCGCCACAACCGCTGCTGCCTCAGCAAGCGGCGTGGTGCCGGGTTGGGCTGCGTGAGGCAACCCAGCGGGGGGCGGGGGTGGGACCAGGTCAGACTCGCTGAACTGGGTCCCTGTGGACACCAGACGCCGCTCCGCCCCCCGGCGAGCCGCGTCGGCATACCTCCCCAGAGGGAAAGAGGCGAACCTCTTTCTCGCCTCTGGAAAGGTGATGTTCTCGGTTACCTTAATGTTTATGATCTTTTTTTCGAGTTGGAACTTTTCACACTTGCGGGAGTACGCTGCATGCGGTCCCCCGCAGTTTACACAAGTGAGGGTATCGGATTGGCAGTTGTCACTAGGATGATCGTGCGCCGCGCATTTCGCACACGTCGTTCGGCCACGGCAAGAGTTCGTAGCGTGCCCGAACCGCTGGCACTTAAAACAGCGCCGCGGGTTCGGGATGTACGGACGTATTGAGCACCGGATAAAACCTGCATATATATGTTGTGGGAGAACTGCGCGGTCAAAGGTCAAGATGATGTGCTTGGTGGGAATCTCCTTGTCGTCTCTACGGATAGTGATGCGTCTCACGGCAGTGACGCCCTGATCCTTCAAGCCGGCAAGGAGATCCGCATCGGTTTCGTTCAGGAGGTCTGTCTCGGATATCACACCCTGCGAGCTGTTGAGGCTCCGATGGGGTGTGACCCGGATGTCAAGATCAGCCAGTCTAGTCTGAGCTAGAAGCTTTGCAGACTGCTGCTTATCATTTATTTCAATTAGGAGTTCACCAGACCTTTGTTTTTTGCATTTATATGATTTTCCTACTATGGCTTCAAGATACTTGGCGATCAAGAAGACTGACTGAGATGCAAGAGGGTGCGTTGGATTGAGGGATTCCATCACAAGAAATCGAGAAAAATGGTCCGGTTCAGGAAAGGTTAACGACGGCAACGGAGGAAAAGATACTTCGGTGCGGCCCCTTTTCAGGGACCGATCACGGTTGGGGGGGGGGTTTGACAATACCATAAAGCATAGTATAAAAGCAGAGAGACGGGGGTACGTTCTCCTTTGACCTTACCCTGGTAGTCAAAGAGGTCCCGGAGCTCCCTGCCTGGTAGACAGGCAGGGAGCCCATCGGCCGGAGCTTGACCAAGGGTCCGACGGCCACCGTTTACGGCTTCTACCCTTCACCTTAAAAACACCTCGCCACGGTTGTACACGGCTTATGTTGGGAGCTCGGGGTCCGCGGTGTCGCTGCTCACCGTCACCATGAATACTCAAGGTGCCCCGTGCGGGGACTCAGAACTCTTAATCGCAACACCCCCCCCCCCCCGATGCTACTGTTGCGGAGGTCGCCTATCAGTCACACATATCTTAGGCGAGTTCTCAAAACAAGGAAGATGCACTTAGGAAACTCCACACTTACACGATACTACTTTATCTCTCGTTCTTTTTAGGTGATCAACATTTACTTTCTAGAAAACACATTTTCGCTTCATCGAAGACATCGGCTTTTTAAACTGTATTTGATAACGTCAGATGATCCCACGACCCCTCAGTAGGTGAAAAGCTCTGATTTTCCCTTCATTCTTTTCACTCTGACGCTGCCATTACCGTTTCCCCAAATTCAATGTTTGTTTTAAATTAGGGGCTCTGCGCACCCCTCCTCTTACCAGTTTTAACCACATCGAATCTACAGCCAGTGTTTTACTAAAACACCAACCAAAATGAGAAACCAATGTGTTGGCACCCTTTAACCACCGTTGCCCTGGCGCCACACCACAAACACATACATAGCAGTCACACAACAAGTTGAGCACCAGAATCACAAAATTGGTGATCTCAGGCTGTATATTCTGCACTCAAACTCCAAAGAAGAGAAAATAGAGAGTATCCCATATATTAAAAATATCGATTGTCTTGGCGTGCTGGAATAATTGCTTCAGTAGACAGCTCACAATCGTTTCAGTATTTCAGTCGGCCAGAATAATGAGGCTCTTGCGAAAAGTAGGCATGTCGCGTCGCAATAATCCTACCTGCCCACCTCCAAAGCTGTTGCATTGATAGAACTTCCTTTTGTTCTCTTTTTCCTAACCTATACCGATACAGCGAGAAAAGTCGCCTGTTTCACTGTTCGCGTTCTCTCTTAGTACCTTCTTCACATATAAAAATCCTTTATACCTCCTGCATCGCTTCTCGCGCACCGGTCGCGCGGATACCCCTTCTATTCTCTTTGAGACACTAACCTACAGACCAAGTTTTTCCTCCCGCTAATATAGGCCAGAGTTATTTGCCATATTTTTGACTCTCACCATATTTTGACTCTCACCAGTAAATTCGCCATGACCCACGAAAAACGACCCCCTTTGTTCCTTTTTCCACGTTAACGGAAGCCGCTTTTAAGGTCGAGTGGTGCCACTAAAGGACACCTTATCCCCTTGCTCCCCTCTTCGACCTTTCCCCCCGTCACTGTAAGCATTTTAAACACAACCCCTCGCTTTCCTACGGGCTTCAGTCTCCGTAATTCACATCCCCGTTTCTGTTTTACTATTTCTATCTTTTAACCGACCGTTGACCCACTCTGCTTTCTTTTTGCAACCCTTTCTTCATCCAGCCTATCCTCTCTCTCTCCAATTCACGCTATATCTTTTAAACAGTGTGCCAGAGATGATCCCTGATGGCTTGGGCAAGACAACCCACTTGTCAAAACGTTGGCAAAATCCCAGGCCGCTACATTCTTCAAGTTATATTTTTATCTGCTTATCATATTAGAAGCTTATTATTTCTTTGTATTTCATGTTCGAAAATGACCATATAAGGTACGCATCCCTTTCTATCTCTGGCGCATGTAGCTTACCATACATTGAATGCCAGAGCGGCGCCACAGCTGACGACAACAACCTGATAGATGCCGCCCGACATAACATCAGGCACTTTATACTTCACCTTGGAAGTGACGACCCACGGTACAACACCAGGAGAAACACTTTCGAGGCCATGAAAACTCGCGCACACGACGTTCAGACCAACGGGCCCAACCCGAAGATAACCGTGACAACCATGCTTTCCAGAAATCTAAACAAACACCGACTACACATACCCCTGGTACATACTCAGAGCTTACCATGAGGGAAGACAAGCTTACCGGTTCTGTCGTTGACCTAGAACTCAGCATCAAAACGTTGACATCAACCACAACACACAAGTCTACCTAAACATCCCAGGACATCTGGGAAAACACGGTTTACCCCATATCTTCTGAGCTGCCTGGTTAATTGCCGAAATCATCAAGTACTGGCTCATGAACTCATTTATAGTGACGCTCCCCAGTACACGCATCATCGCCGCGTGTGTAGCCAGCACAGAACAGCGAAACCAAGCTAACATTCCCAACGGTACCTAACTACACCGTTCCTTTAGGAACAACATATTCCACGTGAGCACACGAACGGTGGACGTTGCTACAACACGTGGCTACAGCACGTTGGAGAACATCCCGACCCACCAAACACGTCATGGTTAGTGTTCACACATAAGCCAATACACACTATGACGGAAACAAGCACCCAAACAAACAACGACGTTAACCTCGCCCATGACAGGTCCCTAAATATCAGACTCAAAATAAAGAAGTGCCGTCCACGAGGGCAGCTCCCAACATGCGCATGACTAACACCTGGTAGACCGGATGCGCTGCCCCTCCAATCCCGCGCGTTCCATAGAGATCGATAACTCGCCGGCAAATAAAGGCACTACTGATTCAACCTCAAAACCTATTCTTCCTACCTTCACACCAGGAAAATTCCCAAAGGCGTCCGTCTTAAACCTATCCTTTCCTTTGGAGTTGATCCCTCCGCAGTAAGTGCTGGATACTGTGGCCATGCTTTGGTTTTTCACCTAAACCTTCTCAGATAACGCTGTGACAAAAAACTCGGCATTTTAGGTGGGCCGAATGAAATATTTACACTATTTGACCAGACTGAAATTAATCTTTACGCTTTTATAAAGCGCTAGGAACATGACCTAAGCAAGCGCCAGATCAATTCCAACGTGACCACCTAATTTTACCTGATACAGCCTGCACCAATGAGCATACTCTTTTCGATAAGCGTGGTGACCATATATCATATCATCAGACGTCTCCCAAACACATCGGAAGCTGCTACAGTGGGATACGTCTCTCGCACTACTTATAAAAATGTAGAATCCAGCTCCCACAGTAGGAGTAACAGCAACATAATACCTATTCCCGATCAGGATGTATAATCCAGTCCAGGATGCACAATCCAGGATGTACCCGCCGCGGTGGCTCAGTGGCTAAGGCGTTGCGCTGCTGAGCACGAGGTCGCGGGTTCAATTCCCGGCCGCGGCGGCTGCTTTTCAGATGGAGGCGAAAAGCAAAAACGCTTGTGTGTACGGGATTTCGGCGCACGTTAAAGATCCCCAGGTGGTCAAAATTAATCCGGAGCCCTCCACTACGGCGCGCCTCATCGCCTGCGTTGCGTCGGCACGTTAAACCCTACAATCAATCAATCATAATCCAGGATGTATATTCCAGGATGCATAATCCAGATGTATAATAAATTTTTGGAAAACATTATCGAGGGCCAAAACAAATATCCTAGAACGAGACCATAATTACTGCCATACAATCACCCACGTGTATGACTGCAAGATACGCAAGAATCTAAGTGAATTTTCTTGCGGAATGAGCCTCAAACAATTTTTTTCTGAAGAGCAAGACCATACCGATATCAAAAAGCACGCACTTCGGGCCCCACGCAATTGGACGCCAGGTACGGAGGAATCTCCAGAAAATAATTTGTATATAAAATCAGTATCAAAAGAAATGTTGACTGCAACAAGAGAAATTAAATAAATGCAAAAAAGTCACCAACTAAGACGAAATAACCCTAAATATTCTAGCAGCTAGAACTGATATAACCGTGAAACCTGCGGACAAACGGGTAGCTTTGTCATCTTGCCAGTTAAAAAATATAAATATGAAGCCTATAGGCCACTTAACAACCATTTCCTCTACCACCCTTTAGATAATAATCCCAGCGAGGAATACAGCGCAACAATCTTTCACATTCTCATGGATCTGATCACCCGAGAATAATTACTAGACGCTTCTGCCTTCTCCTTAAAATTCATGAACTCCCCGCACAATTATTATTTTCAGAAGAGATTCCCGGTAGACGTATGGTTTTAAACAACAGTACCGCCACTGTAGCACTGTATCTGAATCATCATTCGTCAGACATTCTGACTTCTCTTCCTTCATTTGTTCAGGACCCCCCCTCCCCGCTTCCTGCATATAATAAAACCAGTAATCAATGGAGGGAAAATACCAATGACGCCCTTTTGGTAACTCTTGACGTCTCCGCCCTGTATATGAATATCCACATCACCATAGGGATAGAATCTACATGATAGGCTTCAACAGAAAATCGAGAGCAACATGCTATAAAATTGACTTTGCTTTACTAAAATTATTTCCAACTTTCAACGATATCGAGTTCAACTCATCTAACTACATGCAAATTTTCCGAACCAGCACGGGCACTCCTTTCGTGCCGACTGGGGCGAATATTTTTTAGGACAAATTGAAGCTTGGCTCCTAAACTCTCTTCCCCACAAACACAATGTTTACTTTCAACACATCAATGATATCTCTATGATTTGGTAGCAAGATTGCACATCCCTAGAAAGTTTCTGTGAACATCTTCAGTCGTTGCACCCGACGATTAAATTCTCGCTCCAGTATTTAGATAAACAACGTAATTTCCTAGACACTACCATCATTGTAAACGACGGTAAACTTAAAATGCCACGCTTTAGGTAACCCACAGACAGGCAGCAGTAACTAAGCTACACAAACCATCACTCACGACACTGCAACGAAGGTTTTGTAGGACAGGGTGAAAGACAAAGAAGAGTATGCAGTGATGAAGATGACTTTATAAAACATGTTAACAAACTAAAGTCAACCCTAGCAAGCAACAATAAACTGGTCAGTTTGCTGGACATCTCTTACGAACGTGCATGCAAACTAGAGAAGGAACGTTGTGCTCCAGAAACAGTCGAAACAAAAACGCCCGCCCACGAGCCCTAATAACCAATTTCTCAAATGGCCGTTCTCACATAAACAACATCCTACACAAATACTGCGTCGTTTTATTCAGTAATGATCAAACAAAAAGACGTTCTGGAAAGCCCCAAGACTACCCTACCGAAAAGTAAAAACCTAAACGATATTTTAGTGCATGCCAGCATCGAGTCATAAGCCACTTCTACCGTTCTAGATGCAAAACTTGCCAATAATTTCAGGTGGACTGAATTATTAATAAAACAAATTCGTTCAAAAGATCGTTTCAAGATTCACGTGCAATTGAGCCAACATTGTGTATATGCTAGAATGTTCATTCTGTCAGCAGTACTTTGTAGGAACGCGTCAGCCAATGGACTTACGCTTGAATAGTGGTTGTAGAAGTTGCGCGCACCACCCGAACCAGAATTTCGATGATGATCTCAAGCTCTGTATTCTGTAGTCAAACTCTAAGTCTCCAAGAGGCAAAAAATTCAGAGAATCCTTCTTAATTGATAAATAAAATTCACTTGAGGCTGTGGAAATAATTGCTTCCAAAGGCAGCTTGGAATCTTTGCGGTATTATTATGTGCCTGTGTATTAAAATTCTAAAAAAAAGTGACGTCTTGCATGGCAAGAATTTTACCTGCCCTCCTCCAAGGCGGTAATTTATACAGATTGTCTTTCTTTTCCTTTTTCTAACGTATTTAAACATAGTAAGGACATTCACCTTTCCCACTGTTCGGCATTTGGCCTATATCTTCCAGCCAAAAAAGCCTTTTCACCTTCCGCAGCGGTTCTTGCGTACCTGTCTTGTGGATACGCCTTCTATTGTCTTTCAGACACTGACCTGCACAACCAAGGTTTTTCTTCCGCTCTTAGCTGCCGATGGTGGTTACCATGTTTTGCTCTCTTACACGCACTTCATTAACCTCTCAATGGCACCCGCAAGACACCCCTTTGTCCCCCGGCGTTCCCGGAAGCCTCTGTTGTGGTCCCGCGGTGTCTCTACCGTACACCTTAGACCCTACATCACCTCATCCTTTATCCGCCCCTGAGCACTTTAAGACTCTTAACAGCAACTTCCCGCTTTTTTGTGGCATCACGTCCCCGTAAGGTCATTCTCGTTTCTTTCTCAAATTCTCTCCTTTTAACCGACTGTTGACCCCTCTTTTTTTCCCCAGCCTCTCGCCATCCATATTATCCCCTCTCTCTCCAACTCAATGTACATCTATATAAACATTGTTGCAGAGATGATCCGTGATACCTTAGAAAAGACAAGTCCCCTTGTTGGTCGTTGGCAAAATCTCAGGCCGCTACCTTCTCCAAATTATTATTTCTATATGCTGACAATCTTCAAAGTTTCGTCGTTCCCTATATAAAAATACAACTTATATTGGGAACAATTAAACGCAGCACATCATGTGGAAACCACCCACGAACCTTTGGATAACGTAGCGGCTTCTGACTAGGGCCAACGTTTTGACAAGAGAAATGTCTTTTATATGCACCTAAGATTATGTTTTGGCCACTATATTTAGAGATATAAAATGAGGTTGTGAGATAAGGGGTTGGATACTGGGGGACAGAGTGGGAGATCAACCAATGGTTAAAATGGAGCTACTTAGCTGGAGAGAAACTGGAATGTAGTTCCGGATAAGCGACAGCCGCCAGAGAGAGGCGAGGGACTGGACGACATTGATTAAAATTTGGTTTGGCGGGAAAAGGCAGGAGCGCGGGAGGAAGGGCATAAGGTATGAGGTAGTGACAAAGCGCGTCTCCAGTGAGGCGACCGCATTCATTGCGAGGTGCTTTAATGTCTAAGTAAGAAGAGAATAGGTATGGCACTTGAACTGCCACATCCACATATGAGAGGGAGTAAAATTCCGTTGGGGAGGAGACATTTTCTGAAGAAGCAAATATTGCAATACGGGTTAGGTGCACAACAACCGACATTGAAAGCATAAAACTTGTTTTTTTTTCAAGCGGAAAACGGTAGTGAAGATAATAAAGCAAAATAAAAAAGTACCGCTGAAGGAGTGACTGTGCTTAGGTAGTTTAATAAATTCGGAAAAAGAAAAAAATACCTTCAAACTAACAGCTTTGGAGGCGGGCAGGTGATAATGATGAGACAAAAGCTGGAAACGCCTCGTTAGAGCGTTTTTCTGGCCAATGGAATACCACGAAGACTCTAAGCGTGTTCATAGAGTATTAATTCTAGCGGGCTCAATAGAGCTGAATTTCTGAAATAAATAAAATTCTCGGTATTTTCTATCACTTGAGGAGAATGTTTGACCACTGTAATTATTTTGAGCATACTGTAAAGCGGGTTGCATATTAAAACCGGGAAGCAGACATCTTTACAGTACGAAGGCTCTGTGAAATAACAGCATCCAAAGGACATTGCGGCGCTATGTAAGAGATGTTTTTTGAAATTTTTGTGCACCTTACAGATTAAGGTGGAGAATCTGGGAAGCCTCAACTACGGTTGACAGTAGATGTCCCGACTTCTGAACACTCTAAGCACTAAACAGATCCTCTGGAACCTGAAACTCGCGATGTCTTGTGAATAATGGTGCAATTGTTAAACGCGGAACGAGGGAGTCCTGGTCTTTTATTTGCATTCACGTACATGATGTATTGCTTAAGAAATTCTGGAGCCCCGAAACGGCGGAGCTGTTTACGGGTCGCGATGTCCGGAGATAATGGATGTCACTTTAGACGAAGGCGATTCCCGTCTTGCAAGGAGAAGGTAGCTAGCTGGGAGGAAAGATTCCTCCATCACCTGGATGGCGGCCCAGTTGAAAACGCCGTTACAAAGCGCTTGTCCACCTCCCGACCTATATATGCAGCGATGCATCACCAATCCTGCTTGGGGGATCTTCAAGCGAAGAGTGGCATTGTGAGCGCTCCCCGCCGCTGCGGAAGGCCGCCAGAGTGCCGGCATCACCAAATATCACTGCCGTATTCAAACGAGAGGATTCTATGCAGGGTTGTGAAGGCCCATACTGCTTCGGCCGTACGCGCTTGCCTCCGGCCCACCTAAGTTAGTATCCTTACCGCGGGCCAGATACTGCTCCCAAGACAATGAGACGCTGTCCGGTGCTCGGACTTGGCTCGGGCTACGGGTGATGTGGCGCACTACCACCCCACATAAATACACGGATAAGCTACCTGATTTCCGTGGTCATCTTCGTTTACATAAGAGAAAGAGAGAAAACATTTCATTGAAATCAAAAGTGAGCGTTAAGCCATAGTCCTGGAATCTATGCATTGCCGTAGCCGCCCTGGCCAGTGTCACCAGGAAAGCCCGGTCCTCCGGTTGACAGCTGGTCAGCAAGTGTCTCCCACAGCTCACGAAAGGAACGGTGGAAAAGTCTGGTAGGGGCGGGTTGTGAGTGCATTGCAAAAGTATAGGCTGGAGGGTACCTCGCTATGAACAAAATTTGCATAGAGCCGAGTACTGTGCAGGAAACAATGAATTAATTCGAAACGAGTGTACGTACGTCCATGGTTGTAATTGTGGGAGGGTTTCCTGCGTTTTGCTAAAGGATGGGTGAGAGAACGGGAATTTCTGTCTGGTGGTCCCATAAGGTTAGGTTATGTCCTGATTAGTGAGACAAGGCGTCCGAGTTGCGGCGACCTCGGGGGCTTGGTGGGCCAGTTCGCGAGCCTAGTCGTGGGCGAAGTTGTGGCCCGTTATAGAAGTATGGGCCGGTGTCCAAACAATCCCCACTCGATGAGATGGACGGTAGTGTTGAGGTACCTGTAGGGTAATTGGTGCCACCCTCCCTGAAAGGGAACAGTAGCAGGCTGCTTGAAAGTCAGTGTTGATGACTGCTGTAGCATTGGAAGAGTGATAACCCAATGGTGAGTTATTCGGCGGCTCGAGGGAGGTCGTCCGGAAGGTCGCGCGTACAATTAAATGGTTTTTGGATATTGTCACTACCACCATGGTTCTATTGTCAGCGTAGCTCGCCTCATCGGTGTAGGGCACGCTGGAGCGATTGCCATATAAGCGTTCGTGGGCTTGGCTGCGGGCGGTCCTGGACTCGGGATGAAGGATGGGGTTAATATTTTTTGGCAGCGGTGTCACCAAAACGTCTTTACGCCACCCGTCTGAAAAAGGGGCCAGGTGGGTTTTTTCTTCCCAGGTGCAGTTTATGCATTGAAGAACAAAGCGGCCTGCTTGTGTGAGTGTCAGATCGAGGCGCTGACTTGCTTGATGGCCTTCAATAAGTTCCTCCATGGTGTTTAGAATACCTATTTGAACAAGGTTGTTTGTAGAGGTACTGATGAGGATCCCGAGGCCTCGTTTAAATGCTTTTCGAATGATCCTGGTAAGTGTTTCAATGTCATAATTGGTTAGGGCCATGTACGGGACGACATAGGTGATGCGAGATATGACAAAAGCTTGAATTAGGGTCATTGTGTTCTTTTCTTTCTTTAATCTCAGGTAGGGACACGCCTAATCACATACACTCGGTCAAGCATATTACGTAGGTTTGACAAGGCAAAGTCGTTTGGGGCACGGGCTTGTAATGTAAAGCCTAATATCTTGAGTGACTGGCTAGGTTTTATTGAATGTCCGTAAAGGTATTTCGATGAGCTCGACGTGATGTCGTGGGGGGTGTTTGTGGATCATGATGAGTTCTGGTTGCTGCGGTGAACAGCGTACGCCACCAGCCTGGGCGTAATGAATGACTTCGGCAGCAAGCGGCAATGTGTCCTGAAGCCCTGCGAGAGAGTCGGTGTCGGCCAAGAGGATGATGCTGTCTGCATATAGTGCGTGGTGAAAATTCGGTATTTGCTCTAGCTGTCCTGGTAGGCCCAGGATAGCGATATTGAAGAGGAGCGGATTCAATACCAAGCCTTTCCGCGTGCAGCGACTGCCAAGAGAGATTTGTTGGGATTTTATATGGAGCCTTTGCTACTTAACTGCTCATTCCGTCTTCTTCCCACACACTATCTATTAAGTACAAGCCTCCTTAACCCACATTCATTTTATTTTGAGGCCCGTGCGAGGTTTTAGTTGGCTGTAAATATAATGCGAATGCATTTTGTATATGTACCAACATCTTTTGTTTTGTACATGTGCAATCTATATTCTTTAAAGCTCATATTCTTCTTGTATAGTCGGTGTGTAAGCCTTTATCGCCTGCATATATGTAGGTGTGAATATTTATGTTTGCGTATATCTGTATATATATATGTATTTATTTATTTAAAATACCTTACAGACACTTGTTCAGGGCATTGAGTAAGGGGGGTAACAAAGGAAAGAGTTACAGATCATCACAAAATCACGAGTCAAAGAAACATCACAACAGCTTATGACGACAAGGTTCGCAATACACGTGGAAGTTCGAAAAAGATAACAAGAAAAGGAAAAGTCGATATCATACCGCTCACACGTAAACTGCGCACAAACATTGCAAGTATACTGAACGCTAACACGCTAGTAGGTAAACTGGAGAACAACCAGATACCCAAATGTGCGCAGACAAAGTGCACCAATCAGTTTCTGCCGTCTCGAGTATGCACAACGGAAAGATAACAGGAAAATACGCAGAACATACTCCCGCGCGTAAAGAGACATTTCCAGCATGAAATGTTCGTACTCAGGCACGAAGTGCGAGACTGGCAAAAAAAGAAAGAGAAATGGAAAGCCCAAGCTTAGGCAGATTGTTTTGGCCTTCCAGCAGAAAAAAAATTGGAAGATTAAAAAAGGTATACAGGACATGGCAGAAAAAAAAAAGCGAAAACAGTGGTAAGACCTTATTGTAAAAAGAGAGTGAGCAGTAATTCACGAAAGTATTGTTGTTTGATACTGATGAGATGTTGTCTGGAAGATCATTCCACAATCGTATGGCGCGAGGAAGAGCAGATGAGTTGAACAAATCAGTTGAGCCATATAATCGCGTGAAAACGAGGTGATTACGCAACCTACGTGAAGTAATGGAAGGAACATCAAGGTGAAGTGGGGTTTGTCTATTGCTGTATACGTATTTGTGAAAGAGGCAGAGAAGAGAAATGTCGCGGCGAGTGCTGAGGGGTTGAAGTGAAAGGTTTTGCTTAATTTGAGTTACGCTGCTGTGATAGTCATGATTGCGTGAAATGAGACAGGCCGCGCTATTCTGAATCGCTTCTAGCATATTAATTAAGTAGTTGTGGTGAGGGGACCACATAGAAGCGGCAAATTGTAGCTGTGGGCGGACGAAGGCTTCATACGCTAGTTGACTGACGTGAGTTGGACAGCTATGTAAATTACGGCGAAGATATCCTAAAGATTTGGAAGCTTTAGCACTTATGGTGGCAATGTGGTGAGACCAGGAGAAATTGGGAGTGAGATAGATACCAAGGTACTTATAGGAAGATGCCAGTGGGTGGTTATTGATAGTATAGGCTCCGCACAGCGCCCAGAGGGCGACACAGAGCCCGCGACAGCCAGCGCCCCCTTCGGCAGTATTCGCAACACTGGGTCGGTCCCCGCAAGCCGGTACGCTGCTGGCTCGTGGGCGCTCTTCTTTTTGCAGCGCGGATTAAGCATATTAGTCGCCCCTATTGGGCTTAAAACGAAATAAGAGATTGTAAAGTAATCCTGCCACATAGTGCATGTGAATGGAGAAGGATTTATTCGGTTGAACTCGCGTATGAGAAGGCATATAAAGGCCGCATAGGCGGGATTCTCAGAAGAGAAACGCTTGTACAGCCTGCCTGCGGGGCAAACCTTTCTCAAGATCAGCATGTTTCGCTTCAAAAGAAAACGCAATTTATATTGTTGACTCCACAAAAGAGGAGGCTTTGTCGGCAAATATATCAGACGTTGCGCGATGTTTCCGCGCGGGGTATTCCATCCATGTGAGTGCACTTGCATGCGACTGCATAACTACTAACTGGACCACACGGGAGTTACATATAGGTATTTGATCCGAATGTGATGCTCCATACATGTAACAGTATGAAATTCACGTTTGTTGGGGTATAGCGAAAGTGCGGACGTTAATAAGTGCCCGCTTCGCGAGAAACTTTTGGGCTTCCAGTTGTAGCCCAGTACGTTAGTTGCATGTAAGTAAACACGACCCCAAAAAAGAAACTCATCACGAGAAGGCTATCACAAGAAATTCCTTTGGGCAGGGATGGGATGGCGAGGGGTAAGGAGAACATCTAATAAGCGTATCGGAATAAATTACGGAATATTCATATTCGGGTATTTTTTTTTCCCCACGCCAACGGGTTCGGCAGGAGACCTCCGTTAGGAAGGAATAGTAGCGCTTTTATTACTGTCAACACTTTTGCAACAAAAGTCACGGGAGAAAAATTTAGTTTTCTGAGTACACCCCTCACTGGTCCGGAGCGACCGCAATCACAACGGATGGGATAAATAAAGTTTGTCCTCTTCGTTCTCCTCCCCGAACACGAACATTTTTTTCCCGTGTACATATTGTTCCAACTTTGATTGCGGCACGTCTCAGCTCTATTTTTCTTTGCTTTTCAGTGGCTTAGACAACAATTGCATTGTTTCTTTTGCAAGAAGAGGCGGTGATTTTAAGCTATCCAAATGCTCGCGAAACATTTGGGAACATTAACGCCTATAAGTGTCCGCGCCCCATATTTGGTTATATGTATTTAATTCGGCGGTATAAGCACGTAGAATATTAGATGAAGCAGAATAGAACCGCTGGGTGAAAAAGCTACAATGCTATAACTGTGCTTGGGGGCCCTCTTTGTTACCAAATCCAGAGTGCAATTATGTGTATTTACCGCCTATAACCAGCCTACTAACAAGCTGATCGTACACCGCGGCAGCAGGTAATCCGCTCAAGATTCAGTAACCATGCTCGGTATCTGCGAAAAAAAAAAACAGAGAAGAAGAAACCGCGAGAGTATGCAAAGCCTTGAACACATGCTTCCCAGTTGTGCTGCCTACGGCTCGGCAGCGAGGCAACAGCATTTTATCAGTGCCCCGTTTTATTTTGAGGCTTCCCCCGACTGTATAACACTTCGCATGACTTTGTTGCACTATGCAGTACATATACGCGCAAATAACGTTATAACAACGTTTTTGGCTAAGTTGCGTTCACTGGCGCTGAAGGCGGTCGGCGCGGCGGGACCGGCCCAGAGTAGCGCTGTATGTCGCGGCTGGCGCTGCGCTCGCGCGGCAAACGTCGCTGTCCGGAGCCTATAGCGATAGTTAGAAATGTTTTGCTTGCACGCAAAGGAGATTACTTTGCATTTTTCCTTATTCAGTGACATTAGCCATTTTTTTACACCAGTCAATAATTAGATGAAGGTCGTTTTGCAGTGCTAAGTGGTCGTCGGGGGAGGATATAGGACGATATTTTATGCCTTCGTCTGCAAAAAATCGCATGCAGGATGTAACGTTACTTGGCAGATCATTTATATAAATTAAGAACCATAGAGAGCCGAGAACGCACCCTTGTAGTACGCCAGAAGTTACGGGGGAAAGAGAGGCGGGGGACTGGGTAATTACAGTAAACTGCTGTCCAAATAAAAGAAAGTTACGAAGCCAAGATAGGGTTAAAGAGTCCAATCGGAGGGCAGATAATTTAGAAATTAAATGGAAATGGGCTACACAATCGAAAGCTTTGGAAAAATCAAGAAAAATACAGTCAGTCTGAAGGTTATTGTTCAGATTGGAGGGCAATTCTGTTGTTAGTTCTAGCAGCTGCGTTTCGCAAGAGAAACCTTTTCCTAAATCCGTGTTGGTTGTGAAAGAAGAACTTATTAGATTCTAGGTGCCAGAAATCATGCGAAGCAATTATATGTTCAAGAATTTTGCAGCAGACACAAGTTAGAGAAATTGGACGGTAACTTTCGGGAGAATGCTTATTACCAGATTTAAAAACAGGCACTATTTTACCAATTTTCCACGCGGAGGGGAGTTAAGCTGTCGCTAAGGATTGCTTGAAAAGGTGATACAAAATGTGAACAGAAACAGAGGCGGTGATTTTAATAATTTTAGAATTTATATTGTCAATACCTGCTGAAGTGGAGAGCTTGAGGTTATTAACTAGATGTGAAATACCTTCGGCAGTTATTTTAATTGGTTCCATGTATGCGATGTCAAGTTCTGGAACGTATGGTACGTCAGAATGGTCTTCAAGGGTGAAAACAGATGAGAAAAATGCGTCATATGCTGATGTGCAATAACTATCTGAGAGGGGAACATAGTCTTCGTCTAGCAGGGATATTTCTTGGCCATCGTATTCAGGGGAAATAAAGGACCAGAACTTTTTAGAATTTGATTTCAAAACGGACGGTAAATCGACAGAGTAATATTTATTTTTAGCAGCCTGTACGGAGGAACAGTATTTTTTCATGAAGTTTCTATATGCTTGCCATGCAGAAGGCGTGTCATGGCATTTAGCTGCGCGGTATAAACGTTTCTTTTTATTTTTAAGCTTCCGGAGAGATTTTGTGAACCGGGGGTTCGATTTATCATTTTTTACTTTGTTGAGCGGCACATACGGATTAGCCAAAGCACATACTTTATCTCTGTACAGCACCCAGTTATCATTTACTGAACGATGGTCGAAAAATGGTAGGAATGTGTCAGTGTAAAATGATTCCAGTTCGGCGTTATTTGGTTGTAGTTGGCTTTACTATAATCGCGAATTTTTTTGTTGTCAGCACCGGAGAACGGTAGCGGAATGTTGAGGGTTACTTGAAGGAGGCTGTGATCGCTGAAACCATCTATGTGCAGTACGGGACCTACCGTTTGAGGAGACGTCGTAAGAATTAGGTCGAGGATGTTCCAACCGCGCGTAGGTTGATTCACTATTTGAAATAAGTTAAAAGCTAAGGCAAGATTGATGAATTCTGTGGAAGAGTTGCAAGAGGAAGACAACAGATTCCAATCTATTGCGAGAAAATTGAAGTCACCGAAAATGTAAATGGCACCGGAGCGACATAACTTTGTGGCCTCGGTTAAGCTACTGCGCAAGTCGTCAACAAATGAATGGATACAATGAGGTAAACGGTAGCAATTGCCGATAAGTAAGGTGGTGAACTTGGTAACACAGGCTACCTAGATAATGTCTATGTCAGAGTGTAGATTTATTGCATATGATTGCACAGTTTTTTTATTGCAAGAAGTACACCTCCGCCACGTCGAGTTTTACGGTCGTTTCGGTAAATTTGGAAGTTATAATGATCCTGAAAAATTTCATTATCAGTGATATCACAGAGAAGCCATGTTTCGGTAAGGGCAAGAATGTTGCATTCACTGTCATCTAGGAACGAACAGACTAGATCCCGTTTCGGCATTAGACTACGTATATTAGTAGATGATATCGTTAATGTTGGAATAGTTTGAAGTGAAATTTCACTCGGATGTTGCATGCACTTGTTCAGATGTAGCTATCTACTTGTTAGTACAACTGCATCAGTGCTGATGTCATAGACGTAACTTTTTTTATCAATGTGCAGGCGGTCAACTTTTACTATGAATGGCTTGTTTTGGGTCTTGGCAAACCCCACCAATTTGCGCCTAGCCTGTCGCGTCGCCAGTGAAAAATATTCGCCTATGGAAACAGTCCTTCCTTTTAGTTTTTTTGCAGAGAACAATATCTGTTGTTTGTCTTTGAAGAAAGCTATTTTTTGCGATAATGGGTGTAGTTTTACCTTCTGTAAAGTTTCCGAGCCTGTGGACTCGTCCAAACTGCTGACTGATCGTCCGAACTTCCACTCGTTCAGAGCAGAAGGTAATTATTTTCTCCTCTGCCTCGTCCCATTCCTCCGTATCGCTATCGTCAATCCCAAAGAAAATTTGAACGACGTTGCCTATTTTCAGCATCGTCACATCTAGACGTGATTTCAGTCAGCCGATCAGACACTTTAAGCAGAGCATTTTCCCTGGGCCCTCCGCTGTTCTTTCGCAATGCAAGCATTGCCTCGAGGGCAGCGATTTTAGCGTTCAGTAATTTTATTTCATTTTTAGCAGTTTCTCGTTCGCCACTTAGCCGCTTCATATCAGCTGACATCGCAGCGTGGTCAGTTTCAAGTTTTTTTAATGAGTTTAATGCTGAAGTAAAGGCATCAGCTTCGGCTTTGCTCATTGGCCCCGGGTCCGATTCGACATCGCCGGAAAGCTTGAGCAATGTTTTCAAGACGTCAGAAGACAGGTAAGATACACGCAATAATCGCATCAAAATGTCGCAAAACTCTGGTGGGCACGACACCGCAATAAGACATGGATGACTACACTTTGTACAGGAAGCACCCTTCATGTAACTAACATGCAACATCAGTGGGGGTAAGTGATCCATCCCAGATGCGGCGCCGTACCCAAAGTAGGCGGCTGATGGCTGGCGTTTATATACTTCCCTGGTGACGTCACGAGCTGATATTGACTTTCAGCGTTGCCAGATTGAAGCGCTCGTTTCGTTGAAGTTTGGCATCGGGAGGGTTGAAGTATATATATATATATATATATATATATATATATATATATATATATATATATATATATATATATATATATATATATATATGTGTGTGTGTGTGTCCACCTTGCCAAAGACGACGCTATTGTCTTCAAGAAAAACAAGTTTATTGGAGTGAACTTGTGCTCCACTAACAACTCAAACAATACAAGGCGGCGAAACAGCAATCAACCAAGTGACGCGCGTAAACTGGTGTCAGCGATTCGAATGCCATGGCGTCTACTCTGCAGGCTTTTATCTCTTGGCGCGAGTGTTTCTGCAACAGTCGATTTACATCCAGAACAAAGAAGATTATTCTAGGCTGTTCACGTTAGTTCGGAACGCTCTGTCTATCAGAAGAGATAACACATGCGGCATAGGAAGAAAGCATCGAACACGCGCTTCTCTTGGCACACAGATAACAAAGACGGGCGCAGCTGGGCGGTAAAAGAGAGAGAGATGGAAGATCTTTATTAAAGGAGGAGAGGCAGAGAGGTTTGCCAACATGGGTACGTCGACATGCTACTCTGCGGGAAGGGGAACGGGGAAAAGACAGATGAGTAGTAAAAAGAAGAGTAGTAGGTGAAAGAGGGGAAAAAAAGAGAGGGTCATATAAAGGGACATGCGGCGTAGCATAGACAGACCGCTTAAGGGGGCCTATAAAGTCTCGGTGACGCCAATATCTTCAAGATACCCAAATAAAGCATCCATGACTTTCCGTTGAGATGGCGGAGAATGCCATGGTCCAAGTAGCAGGCTCAGCGTAATTGGTCCAGGGTGAAGACATGTGATCCTTTGCTCTAACCGACTCCTTGCGTCAATGTAGGCGGAGCACTCTAGCAGGACATGCTCGACGGTTTCGGGGGCGCCACAGTTGTTGCAATGTGGGCTTGTACATTGGCCTATGCGATGTAAGTAGGCATTAGTGAACGCTACATTAAGTCGCAGTCTATGAAACAGTGTTTCCCGCCGGCGAGCTAGTCGTTCTGGCAGCCTCAGTCTTATTTGTGGGTCAATTGAGTACAGAAAATCATGATGATGTTCCGGAAGGGTCCATAAGCAGTTTCTTTCTGCTAGAGCTAGGGCCTTGGTCATAGTTGAGGCATCATTTTTTGTAAAGAAAATCTTTCTTTTGTTTTTCATTTCTAGGCCCCTGCGTGCAGCCTCATCTGCTCTCTGATTTCCTAGGACACCACAGTGTCCAGGGAGCCACTGAAAGGTTACGCGATGGCCAGCAGCGTAAGCGAGATGGTGCAAGTATTTTACTTCGCGCTGGATGTGGTCGTGGATGCTGAAGCAGCTACCACGTCGGAGGCTTAGTAGGGCGGCTTTCGAGTCTGTGAATATGGTCCAGTGTGTCGGCGGCTGAGAAAGTATGTACTGGATGGCATCTTTAATTCCATAAAGTTCAGCTAGCGTGGACGAAGTCGCTCGCTCAAGCCGGCATGACAGTGATTTGTTAGCTGACGGAATAAAAACTCCTGAAGAACTGTGCTCAGATGTTGCCGATCCATCTGTAAAAATATGGGTCGTTGCGGAGTAGAATTTTTGAATATGGGCAAGTGTAACCTGAAGTAGGACAGTTTGGGATATGCGCTTTTTTTAATCAATTCCAGGTATAGAATGTTCTATGGTAACAGGGGACAAAGTCCATGGCGGAAAACCCAGTGGCATGGTCTGCGGTGCTTGATGTGGCACGGAAGCATCAATTGCCCTTATTGTTCGTCCAAAGCTTGAAGCGTCTTGATCCGCACTGCGAGCCAGAAAATGGGTTGTGGCATGTAGTCTGTACCTCAAGTAATTTCGTAGCGTCTCTTGAAGCCGTAACACATCCATGGGCAGGCAGCCAGCTTCTGCAAGGGTCCCACAACATGACGAGCCTGCAGGGAGGCCAAGGCACTTCCTCAGACAGTTGTTCCTTGCCGCTTCCAGCGGTTTTCTCCTTGTCGGGGACAGTGTCTGCAGGACGGGCAGGCTATATCGCAAGATACCATCAACATATGCCTTGAAGAGGAGCACCACAGAGCGACAATCACTGCCCCAGCGAGTGCCACAAAGATATCCAATAATTTGGGATGCTGCTAAAATTCGCGAGTGTAATCTTTTACTTCTGGGGACCAGGAGAGGTTTCTGTCTATGACAATGCCAAGGTATCTTTGGGTGCGTACGTACTGCAGAGGCCGGCCACTGAGGATTAGAGGGTATCGGTTCATTCTCTTGCGGGTGAACGCCATTGCGACTCTTTTTTCGGAGGAAAGATGGAGTCCTCTCGGCGACAGGTATGCCGCTATTCTTGAAAGAGCCTTCTGCAGCTTCTGCTGTGTGATCCGACGCGATCTTGAAGCACTCCAAGCACAGATATCATCCGCGTAGAGTGTGACTTTGACACCCCGGAGAAGAACGCGTTTAAGGTAAATAAGCGTAAAAATAAACAGCAGCGGGCTTAAAGGGGTCCTGAAATACCTTCCGCCGATGCGTAGATGTACATGTAACCAAATAAAGCAATGTATTAGCAATCTCCTCCCGCAAAAATTTTGTTGAAGCGATGAGTATTAGCTGAGAAATCGTAAATCAAAAACCGCGTATTATCGTCGCGCCGCGTTTCCTCCTCCTTTCAACTTACTCTCCGCTGTTGACGGTGAGCGAGCCTTCCCTCCCATGATGCTGCGCTCCTCGCTGGTGACGTACTTCCGCTATTGCGCTGCTCACACAGCCGTCTGCTACGGGCAAGCTTTGTTGACACCATCAATTCCGCTCTCCGCTCAAGGCTGGAAAAGCGAACGAAAAATCTGGCCGCATGTGTGCGGCGGCCTGGCCTTGCCCTTTCGCGATGTACGTTGCTGCAGAACTTTGCTATCGGCGGCACGCGACTATTTATCGGCGGCGAACTCGCAGCCGCACGAGGAGGATCCTGCGCTCGCTCCCTTGGATGCACAGCGCACTGTTTATCCAAAAAGCGCCGTATCAGATGTGGCCCCGCTGGTGCCGGGTCTTATTTTGTGGCGGTGGTAATTCCTGGCGGCGGCATGGGAAAAAGACATTTTAAACCGATACAGAACCCGTGCACAAAACGCCAGTTCAGCTTGGGGCGACGCGTGGTGGAGAGCGGCAACGTTGGCAAAACATGCTCCTCCGCGGCTCTGAGCTTTCTAGCGCTGGAGCGAGCACCATTTCTTTGACAATATCAAACATCGGTTGCCCTAGAAACAAGGCACAAACCGCTCTAGAAGTAAGTTACGGTTGCGTGATCCCGGTTCAGCTTGGGGCCCCACCTCGCGGCATATGGGCACTGCAGGCATACTACTCACTCCCATTTGGAAGTGCGAGATGCGTTTGTCATTACAGGAGGCGATGGTGTGTGTGTTGTGGACGCCTTTGTTTCGCGATGAAATGCGACGTTGTGCTTCTACGGGTGGATAGTGCTTCCCGTGGTCTGGATTATCTTTCTCAAGCGGCGTACGACTCAACCTCGCATGGCGTATGTGCAGTGTGCGTGGCTAAAAGCCATCTCGGCTTGTGCGCCAGAGTTAAGTGACTTGCTGTTCGTCCCCGCAAACCGCGCGAAGGTGAGTGCCGAATTTACTTGGGGCAGGAGGAGGCAACCCATCGTCTGTCAATCGCGGTTCGGACTTGCAACGCATGTTGTGACGTTGTGTTCGTTCGAAACGCATCTCTGGGTTGTTTGGAAGTTGAATAAAATGTATGCGTCAAACCCGGGCATTCGGCTCAGGGCGTTCTCTGCGATTGCAAGAAAGACGTGCCACGGGACTTCAACGCTTTCTTTATGGAACGTACTCAAGTAAGAGAATATTCATGTCGTGTTATGGCCCTGTTGCATTCAATACAAACGGTTAAGCGTTTGTTTACACTTGTTTCGTTTGTCGTAAAATGTCCAAGCACTCCGGCACTCCGCTGGCAGATCAGCCGGCGAGCCGACGCTGAGCAGACGACTCATCTCTTTGCCGGAAGTGCGTGAAAAAGCCGCCCAATAGCAGGATGTCTAGCTCATGACGAACATCTGGGAATCGATGATGTAGACATGTGAAGATGGCGGCGTCCAAAAACACGAAGGAAAGGGTGAGAAAAAAGCGACAAACTTTGAAACAAAAGTGTGAGCTTTCCGCTGCGCGTAAAAGAGTAATACTTGGCACAGATGATGTTGACGACACAATCTAACGATTGCGCTAGTCAATTTAGTGTGCTCAAAACGACTTTCAGGGCCCCTTTAAAACTGCTCCTTGAGGGACGCCTCTATTTATGTCGTAGCATGGTGTGGGGCCTTCTTCTGTGCACATGAAAAGTTTCCGTCCGTCGAGATAGTTCGCAATCAATGCATATAGCCTCCCTCCTAAGCCGAGTGCAATAAGAGATGCCAGGATAGCATCATGGTAAACTGAGTCAAATGCTGACTTGATGTCTAAAAACACTGCAGTTGGGAAATGGCCAGAATGTAGTTCTTCTAAAGGTGATACGAGTGCAATTATGTTGTCAATGGCCGATCGATTCTGTCGAAAGCCGTTCATTTCAGGGGGGTAAAGTTTCCTGGTTTCGACATACCAATTCATGCTTTTGAATATCATTTTTTCCATTAATTTTCCAATACAACTGAGCAGGGCAATCGGTCGAAAAGAGTCATAACGTGTCGGTGGCTTTCCAGGCTTCAGAACGGAAGTAATCTTCGCTAGCTTCCAATCAGGAGGAACGATTCCATGCAGCCACGTAGCGTTATAGTACTCCAAGAGACGCAAGCGAAAGTGGAGTGATAAATGCGAAATAGCCTCATAAGTAATTTCATCGTAACCAGGAGAAGAGCGTTTTTTGACATCGGAAATAGCCGCATAAAGTTCTTGTACCGAGAACGGGTGATCTAACGCAGGAACAGCAGCTGGAGGGGGACAGAAATAATTGAGCTGTGGGCGCGTCCTTTCGGATGTGGCGGCGGACAGTAGCTTGCAATATTCTTCAGCGGCTTCTCTCTGAGAAATATTCTCATGCAATGACAGCGCGGTGAATGGGCGTGCGCGGTAAAGGGCATGCGAGGTAAAAGCAAAACATAAATAAACAAACTCATTGCATGGTTCCCGGCATTAATCCCCTTTAAAAGTGCATCGACCCGATGCTAACATAAGCGACAGGCCTATCAAATAAAAAATTAAGTCCGTCATTGTGCGTAGAAAGGTTTTAAGCGAACCACGTGGACGACTTCGGGCCACGTGCGTCACCGGGATGTTCCGTAATCCCCATCAGGGATCACCTAGTTGGTAAGTCGGCGAACACGCTGTAGTATCCGGTAGGGTCCGAAACACCATCGTAGAAGCCGCTCACTGAGTCCACCTCGTCGCATGGGAGTCCAAACCCACACACGATCACCAGGATGGTACTCGGCGTCTCGCCGTCGGAGACTGTAGCGTCCGGCATCCGCCAGCTGCCGGTCTGTTATACGCACTCGAGCGAGCTGGCGGGCATCTTCCGCACGTTGAAGGTATCCTTGGACGTCGGCGTTGAGGTCGTCGCCTCTGCGTGCGGAAGCATAGCATCGAGCATCGTAGTCGGCCGTCTCCCGTAGACAAGCTCGAACGGTGTCATCTGCGTAGTTTCGTGGGTCGCTGTGTTGTACGCAAACGTGACATACGGGAAGACTTCATCCCAAGTCCACGATCGTCTTGTTCAGACGTTCCGTTAGTCCATTTGTTTGAGGGTGGTAAGGTGATACATGTTGCAGTAGCTTAAGATTCCTTGCATAAGATCCGTAGTGAAGGCCGTTCCGTGGTCCGTGATTAGGACTTCAGGGGCTCCATGTCGCACCACCACTTGGTTAATAAATAACTTCACGAATTCTTGTGCAGTCCCCCTCGGAAGAGCGGCTGTCTGCGTGGCGCGTCTTGTAGTCAGTAGCTAAGGCAGTCTACTTGTTCTGCGATCGTGACGTAGGGAACGGGCCTAGAAGGTCCATTCCAATCTGTTGAAAGGGCCTCGACGAGATGGCGATCGGTTGCAGAAGTCCGGCGGGTCTTGTCGGCGGCGCTTTTCGTCGCTGGCAGTCACGGCAACTCCGAACATAGAGGGTGACGCCGGATGTAAGGCGGGGCCAGAAGTACTTCGAATTAATTTTTGCTATAGTGCGAGCTTTGCCGAGATGTCCGGAAGACGGTTCGTCGTGGCACGATTCCAAAATTTCGTCAGGAAGGTCTGCGGGGACGACAAGTAGATAATTCGTTCTCGTACCGGGGCTGAAATTCTTCTTCCCGAGGACGGAGGTTTTGAGGCTGAATGCTGGTAAGTTCCGCTTGAACGCCCTAGGCACGGTGACATTGCGTCCTTCGAGGTAGTCTATCATGACCCGCAAGTCGGGGTCAGCACGCTGATGGGCGGCTAGGTAGCTCTCAGTCACGACTCCGAAGAACGCGCTGTCTTCATCGGAGTCTTGTGGTGGTGGGTCGATGGGGGCGGGGAGAAGCAGTCGGCGTCGGAGTGTTTCCTGCCGGATTTGTAGACAATTGTAACGCCGAACCCTTGCAGGCGCAAGCTCCACCGCCCAAGACGGCCAGGTGGGTCCTTCAAATTGGCGAGCGAAAATAGCGCATGGTGGTCTGTCACAACCTTGATTGGTATACCATGCATGTATTCGCGAAAGTTTGAAATGGCCCATATAAATTCGAGACACTCTTTTTCAGAGGCTGAGTAATTTTTCTCCTCCTTCGACTGACCACGGCTGGCAAAGGCGACTACTTTTCCGCAACCGCTTCGCGTTTGGACGAGTACGGCTCCCAAGTCTATATCACTGGCGTGGGTGTGCATTTCCGTTTCAGAGTTTTCGTCGGAATGAGCGAGCACTGGAGGGTTTTGCAGGCGTTGTTGCAGATCGCAGAATGCTTTTTCTTGGGCGTTTTCCCAGGCGAAAGGGGTGCTATATTTTGTTAGGCGCGTGAGTGGCTCTGCAATGCGTGCGAAGTTTGCGGCAAAGCGCCGGTAGTATGCGCACAGTCCGAGAAATCTTCGCACGGCCTTTTTGTCTTTCGGTCTGGGGAAAGTCGCTGGGGCTGATGTTTTCGCTGGGTCAGGCAGGACTCCCGCGGCGTCGACTACGTGTCCCAAAAACTTTAGTTCCTCGTCAGCGAAGCGGCACTTTTCAGGCTTCAGCGTTTACCCCAACATGCGAATAGCCTCGAGTACAGACTCCAATCTTGCGAGGTGTTCGTGAAAATTTCGGGCGAATACCAGAACGTCGTCGAAGTATACGAGACAGGTGTGCCACTTAAGGCCAGCTAGCACAGTGTCCATGACTTTTTTAAAGGTTTATGGCGCCGTGCACAGCTCAAACGGCGTCACCTTGAAGTCGCATAGACCATCCGGGGTTATAAATGCATTCTTCTCCCGTTCTCTCTCGTCCACTTCCACTTGCCAGTAGCCGGTCTTCAGATCCATCGATGAGAAGTACTTAGCATTGCAGAGGTGGTCGAGAGCGTCGTTGACTCGTGGCAGGGGTACACGTCCTTTTTGGTGATTTTGTTCAGTCGCCGGCAGTTAACGGATAACCTTAAAGTGCCATCTTTTTACTTCGCGAGTACGACCGGCACAGCGCATGGACTTTTCGATGACTGCATAATGTCTTTGGTGAGCATGTTGTCGACTTGAGTCCGGATGGCTTGGCGCTCGTGTGAAGAGACGCGGTACAGTGACTGTCGGGGAGGTCGGGCTCCATCTTCGGTTATTATCCGGTGCTTCGCCAGAGATGTCAGACGTAATTTTGAGTTCGAGGAAAAACACTCGCCGTAGCGACGCAGCAAATCCAATAATTTCTTGCGTTCTTCTTGCGGTAATGCCGGATTCACGTCGAAGGGATTCGAAAGCTTGAAGGCATCTTCGGGTGAGGGTTCAAAGTCGGCGGCCGCGATCACGTCACTTGTTTATTGCGTTTCTTCGAGGAAGGCAATTGCAGCGCCCCTGTTTAAATGCTGGTGTTCCTCGCTGAAATTAGTGACCAAAACGTAGGAGTGACGCTGGTTAAAGCACGCAGTACGTCTTGCGACGGAGACACCGTGGTCGAGGAGCAACTTTTGATCACTCTCTAAGATAGCGTCGACGTCAGGAACAGCATCTTCACAGTAAACCGTGATCATCAAGCTTGCGCGGGGTGGCAGGGTATTATGATCATCGGCGATCCTTACATCAGCGCTGTGTCGTCGTTCGCTTCCGGCGTCATGGAGTGACCGGAGGAAAAAGTTATGGACTTGGCCTGTCGATAAATTATTGCACCGTATTCCGTCAAAAAGTCCATTCCAAGGATGGCGTGGCGGGAGCAGTTAGGCAAAATGACTAATGCCGCAGGGTACGTTGTGCCATCTTTGGTGACGCGCGATGTGCACGTTCCACTTGGCGTCACGAGGTGGCCTCCTGCTGTGCGAATGAGCGGACCGTCCCATCTGGTCATAACTTTCCTCAGCTTAGACGCAAAAGGTCCGCTCATTAGTGAGTAGTCGGCTCCCTTGTCTTTGAGGGCGACTACGTCAAAGCCGTCGATAGGCACCTTGACGTCAGATGCCGCCTTCCTCGAGTTCCGAGTGCGTCGGGGCTTCGAATCTCGGCTTGTGCGTGTTGACGGTCGCGCACTGCGCGTCGTCGTTGTAGTCGTCTCAGCGGCAGGTTCGGTCTTGTCGGGTACGCGTCGCGCCGTGTGGTTGTCGTCGTATTCAGGAGTCACGTCCGGGTTAGGTCAGGTCGTCGGGATGAGGGCATGTCGTGAATTACTGTTTTCAGCGAGTCGCTCAGTGGTTGGATGGTATTCATTTTTCCGCCATTGTGCAACTTTACCTCCTGAACGTTCTGCTTTTAGTTTGCCCTTTGTGGGCTGGGGGACCTACCACGTGAGAAGTCAGCAGTGCTACGGCGGCTCGGCGAGTGGTATGTGGAGGGCGACGGCGAATGGTTTAAACGGCCTGTGCCACGGCTGGTGTGAGAAAGGTAGCCGTCGATCTCACGTGGTCGTTGCCCAGGGAGAGGGCGAAGTGCGTCGACGGAGACACCACGCAGTCCGAGTCTGTGTGGCCAACGACGATAGATGTGATCGGCCTCTCCGCAGTTGTAGCACAGCTGACGATTATCGGCGGTTCGCCATACGTCGGTTTTTCTCGGCGTCTGGTTTTGGGCTGTGGACGGCGGTACGGTGAATGGCAATGACAGTGGGGACGGCGGCGGGAGTGGACGGCGGTACGGCGGAGCTTCTTGTAGACGAGATGGAGCAGGGTGGGGTAGGCGAACAGCGGTGGAGTATGTCATCGCCTCTGGCTTGCGTGGTGCTTCGGATGGCATAGAAGTGCCCAAAGCGTGTTGAACCTCTTCGCCGATCACGTCATTAAGGGAAGCCACTTAAGGTTACGGCGTCGTCGGAAAATTCTTCCGAAGCTCCTCCCTGACCACTCCTCCGAAGGTCTTGCGCAGTGTATCGGAGCTTGTAGCCCGGCACCGATCATCTGGGAAACCAGCGCGTTGACTTGGAGATCGTACCGCCTCGTTCAAACTTCCAGCGTCTTCTCCATCGGGGCCGCCTCAGACGCGAATTCGGTCACCGTCTTAGAAGGATTGCGGACAAGGCAAGCAACTTTACCCCTCCACTTTACCCCTCGCATGAGAAACCTTAGTTTCTTTTATTCTGTCATCTCCGGATCCCCACGTCAAAACAACCTCTTCATATCCTCAACAAAGATCACTGCCCCTTCGTTGGGGTGTTGCGTGCGCGTTTCTAGCAAAAGTGCGGCTCGTTCCTTTCGCACGACGATGGCGAACGTTTTAAGGAACTCGCTTGTAAAGACAGTCCAGTCAGTCAAAAAAAAATTCCGCCACATTTCCCCGAAGGGGAGCATGAGGAAGTGCGAATGCACGGGTGATGCTATGAGGGGGAGTTTGTTGAAATTTGGTGGCATTTGCCCGTTAGTTACATTAACACCCCCGCGTGATCACGTTCGGGCCACGACAGCCTCGCTTTAAACCCTCGCGCAGCGCGATGGCAGGCGAACGAAGCCGGAGAGAAGGCGAGAGCGCGCAATGGCAGGCGAGTGAAAGGGGAGAGGAGGCGAGAACGCGCAACGGCAGGCGAGCGAAGGGGGAGAGGGAGGCGAGAACGCGCGCAAACGGCAGGCGAGCGAAGGGGAGACGGAGGCGAGAGCGCGCAAACGGCAGGCGAGCGAAGGGGAGAGGAGGCGAGAGCGCGTGACGTCACGGCGAGCGGAAGGGGAGAGGAGGCGAGAGCGCGCGACGTCACGTGGCGTACTACGTCATGGAGCCGTTGCTACGCACCTCTCCCCTCCGCTCCGCGCCGTTGCTAAGGGCGAGGAGGCGCGCGCGCGATAACCCCTGCGGCTGAAGACGGACGGCAGCAGAAGCGTGACTCAGGGTAGCGTAAGAAGTGCATTCGCACTTAAAACCTTTCATGGTTCTCGAACCAATTTCGAGCTGCATCCTCCAAATAGAAGAAGACGTGCTGCAACGTGTCTTCGTCATCCCACCTGTTAAAGATCCGAACAAGCTCCACTTTCTCCAACCAGTCCTCAGGATCTTCCATGAGTGATCCATGAAATGATGGTGGTTCCCGGGGATTCTGCAGAACTACAGGATGGCTCGTGATCATCATCGATGCGTTGTTCATGGCAACAAGCGGGACGTCTTCCGCCTTCAATTTATCTGGAAGTTGTCCAAACGCCGGCTCTAGCCTTGCTGTCGGCGGCTGGCACGAGTTGGGCTTGCTTGACGACTTGAAGAGGGTTGAGGTTGCATGTACCCCGCACCTCTACCAGATGTCACGTTGCCAAAGATGACGCCGTTGTCTTCAAGAAAAACAAGTTTATTGGAGCGAACTTGTGCTCCCCTAACAACTCAAAGAATACAAGGCGGCGATACAGCAATCAAAGAAGTGACGTGCGGGAACTGGTGCCAACGATTGGAATGACATGGCATCTGCTCTGCAGGCTTTTATCTCTTCGCGCCAGTATTTCTGGAACCGTCAATTTAAATTCAGAACAAAGAAGATTTTTCTAGGGTGTTCACGTTTTTATAGGCTGTTCAGAAGAGAAAACCCATACGGAATAGCAAGAAAGAATGGAACACGCGCTTCCCTTGTCACCCAGATGACACAGATAAAGCAGACCGGCGCAGCTGGGCGGTAAAAGCAAAACAAAATTAAACAAACCATAGCATGGTTTGCGGCAATATCTATCTATCTATCTATCTATCTATCTATCTATCTATCTATCTATCTATCTATATAAATATATATATATATATATATATATATATATATATATATATATATATATATATATATATATATATATATATATATATATATAAAAATGGGAAATGAGGGGCTCAGTGAATTAAGACAGAATAAGGGTTGGCAGTCAAGAAAACCTCGGAAAGAAGGGGGGGATGCGTTACGTCATAGAAAGAAATGAAGAATTTTTTGTGTAAGAAAGAAAGTGGTGAAAAAATGCCCGCCGGGTGGGGTGGGTTCGGATTCCACCCGGCGGGCATTTTCTCACCATTTTCTTTCTGACTCAAAAAATTCTTCATTTTTGTATATGACGTAACGCATTCCCCCCTTTGCCCCCCTTTGCTTTCCGAGGTTTTCTTGACTGCCAACCCTTATTCTGTCTATATATATATATATATATATATATAATTGATGTTTCTTGAACACTTTAATTAGGAAGCTACGATTTCATGCGACCAAAGTGCCATTGTAATTTGTTTGTGGACCCTAAAGCTAGCCTCTGGCTATAGTGTCCAACAGTGTTCTTGCGTATGTTGTTCTGCAAAAAGTGAATAAAGCTTGAATCAATCAATCAACTTTGAGTACATCATTGTGGCCTGTTGGAGAGTTTGAAATTCAAGAATAAATTGGGTTGTCACAGAATCCCTGCGTGCGCTATATTGTCGAAGGCGTCTTTTAGGTCGAGCGATAAAATATCTCGAGCGGAGTAGCGACTGGCAGGTGCACTTACCTCTTCGTTGAGTCGCAACATAATATCGTGGGTACCTAAGTGTTGTAAAATCCCCAACATTGTTTTGGGCATTTGTCTGGTGTCTTTAAGGTATGGAAGTAGCCTTTTTAATATAATGCGTTCCAGTGGCTTTCCTACAATAGAACTAAGAGAAATAGGCCGGAGATTGTATACATCTGGAGCTTTGCCCGCTTTGTTACAGAAGTAGACTTCCCCAGTTTTCAATTGACCATGTAGGCGGCCAGATGTCCAAATTCATTCAGGTGATCAATCATAATGGCAAGTTCATCGTCATCTAAATCGGCCAAAAGGTGACTTATAGGGACCCGGGGACTCCGTTTTTTACATTTAGCCAGAGCTGTTTTCACTTCCAAAAGATGGATATCTTGGTCCAGCTCTGCATTGGGGGTACCGGAGTAAGATCGCGGAGGGGAGAGGAGGTCTGTTTAGAGGTGTGTAGCCGCTAAGTCCTGAACAAACTGTTCTGGAAAGCCGGGGTAATTGTGAGAGCTGCGGACTATGTTTCAATTTGATTCCATTTTGTTTTTGAGGGGTCAATAATATACCGAGAGAGAGAGAGAGAAAATTTTTATTTCTCCAGCAGAGGCTGATGTGTGGGCGTCGCCCCGTGGAAGGCGTCCCTAGTCCGGGATGCCTTGACTTCGGCTGGCCGTCCGTGCTCGGGTCACCAACTTAAGCTGGATATCCGGGTCCGGGCTGGCCAGGGAAGCCCTCCACTGCTCGAAGGTTGGGTTGGAAAGGGGGGGCAAGTCTGAAGTATGTGCCAAGTTTTAAGGCAGGTCAGAGTGCCCTGGAGGCCGCCGTAAAGACGCAGTCAATTCTTTTTGCTTAACGACTGTGTATACTCTGCCGCCTGTTAAGTGAGTAGAGAAATCCGCCTGCGCAGTTTCCTATTGTGGCGCTGCATTGCCGTCTACGGGTAAGGCTACGGCGTCCGTCCCAAAGCGACAGCAACATCGCGTACACGCAAGGTGCTCGGTAAGTCGTGGTTACAGCTGGCGTATGAGCGTGTACTGCCTGAAGAAGGTCGCCTCTATCTGCAATGTAGGACTGTTTGGGATTCAGCGAGTGGGTTTAGAGGGCCTTGTGAAAAATATCCCAGTTTTTAACCCGAGGTTTTCCTAATCGTTCATTGTAGTTCCGATTATGCAAGAGGAGGTGAATGATGCATGATCTGAGCCTAAGGTAGTGAGAGTGGATGACCACGTAACATCTAGCTAGCCCACAACAAAGTCAAGTCGAGGGGTGGTGTTCCTGCAAGTTCTGGTTAAGTTCAGGCCGGAGTGTTTGGGTTGTTCAGGATGGTGAGATCAGGTAGCTCAATGGTAGAGGCAACCTGCTGACCTTTTTTCGTGCTGCACTTCTAGCCCCAAAGGTGATGGTTGGCATTTAAATCTCCTATAATAAGTACAAGACGGGAGCCAGCTAGGGTGATGGTATCCTGTATCGTAGATTGAACGTCAGGTTTCTCGGTAGGAGGCCGGCAATATATGATGATAATGAAGAGATTGAATTGCAGTTCAGTCTATAAGGATAAAATTTCTAATAACGGACGTTCGCACCATTTTGTGGCGTGGTATGCTGTACAAAGGACATTGAAAACCGGATTAGTGTGGCTGTGGCTCATTTAGACGTGTCCTCTGAGGTAATATAGGCGGGAAGCTTGAAGAGGCCGTTCGTTTCTTGGACACCGATGATATCAGGTTGGGGATCAAGAGTGTTTATATAGCGTAAGGAGGCTGATTTGTTCGTGAAGCCTCGACAGTTTCACTGCAGGAGTGCAGTGGAGTGCTTGTTAGGCTGCGTCTGTTAGGCTGTGCCAAACCCTATCACTCATCCAGTGATGAGTGAGATGGTTTGGCTTCGACTGATCGGGCTAAGGGGCGGATTTCCGGTGGGAGCGAGAACTCGTGCTTTCAGGTCTATCTTGAAGGATGAATTGGCATCAGGTCGGGTCTCTAAAAGGCTGGATAAGGCATAAGGTCGGTACCCTAATGGCTGGAGAGGGCCGGGAGAGACATCACTTCTTGAGAAGAGTTTAGGTTCCCGGTTCGTAGAAAGTTTTCTTGCTAAAGGAGGTTGGTGTCTTGCCTGAGATTTTGAATTTATTGATTTAGGGGCCAAGTTGGGCATCAAGCTTGGTTCCAAAGAACAGAAACACGAGGGGTTGTCAGACTGGGGTTTGGCCTCTGCGATATGGCTTTATTGTGGCGTGGGAGGGCAGCGGAAGTCAAGAGAATGGGCTGTGGCGTGGTGAGGCCGTGGTGAGCTGTGTTTGGAGCGATCCTCGCCACTGCGTGATGTGGCCGTCAGTGTGCTGAAGTCAGCTACGCTATTGCAGGAGATTTCACAGGCGTGAAACTGACGCTACTTTTTTGCTGTCGGCCCAATGCTTCAACAAGTGGAACAGTATTCCTTATATGAATAAACTGTTTACACCATATCAAACACCATAAGGAGTGAGAGTAGGAATTAGTAAGGTTAAAAATGCGTTTTCAGATCTGAGTCATATCGATAGCCGCTGTCACATTTCTAGACACAAATTAAAGCAGCTCTTTGGAGCCTGCTGTACTTTGAACGTTCTCACACAAAAAATTTTAAAAATGTAAAATATCCACCCACCATTGTATTCAGACTGCAAGGCATCAATAAATAACGTAACTATACTATCGGGAGATCTTTTTCAAACGTAATGGCAGAGGGAGAGAGAGAGAGAGAGAGAGAGAGAGAGAGAGAGAGAGAGAGAGAGAGAGAGAGAGATAGAGAGAGACTTATTTAAGCCGCTGAAACGGGGTTGTTTCCCCATAAGGGGAATAAATTTTATGAGCTGAAAGCCTTCCCACTGGGCGCCACTAATTGCTGGACGTCCAGATAACCCTGGGAATAAGGTTCTCCCACAGCTCAAAGGTAAAAAGAGGAGATTCGAGAGGACGAATTTTGCAATTGTGGTCAAAGTATATTACGACATGAGGTAAAGTACCGGGTTGTGAACAGAACAGACATTCAGCATGATAGTGATGTATATACATAAGATACGGGCAAACTGGGTGAGGAAAAATATCAGTTTTTATTCTACAGAGTAGCGATTCCTGTTGCTTGGAGAGTCCAGGCTGAGCGGGAGGGCAGTGTTGTCGGACCGGCCGGTAATGCTGCATTCTGTTTTGGTAGGTTACGAGAGGAATGTACGATATGGTCACTAAGATGTACCCATACCCCGGGTGTTGTTTCCTTTGTTGTCCGTGTTCCAAGTTTGTGGGACATAGCAACACGGACGGCAAAGGAAACAGAACGAGCAGTTTGCGTAGGCAGGTCGTAGTTTGTTTGTGCCGTGCATCCCACTACCTGCTAGGTATTCTAGTTTAACTAAAAATTTACTAGAACCTAAAAGTTTTCTTTTCATCAATTCAATAACTAGAGGCAGAAATTACGCCATAATAACCAGCAATTTAGTTTTTAAACGTTTCAATGAAATCATTGTGCCTCCCAAAGGAATGCACAAAAATTTTGCACCGAATCATATTCAATATTGTGAATGTATTTGTCACAGAGCACTTCAAGATGATAAGTGGTCGTCATCGGTGCGGTGTAAAACATGTTTCAAAAGTTTAGAAGTGCCTGAGTGTTCTTTTTTTAAAGCGGGTCAAATTAATGTCTCTCTTTTTCGATTGCTTTGCACTTTCTTTCGCGCAGAACAATATAATATTGTTCATTCTTCCATATTCGTCGATGCTGTGATTGTTTCTGTTGGAGCTCTATATGAAGCCAAAATTTTGGGATTTCTAGGTCGGCGTGCTTCCCGTCGGATGCGCTTTCACATGCACTGATGACAAAGGAAACAAAGAGTTTGGGTATTATAAGGTAGATACCAAGTGTCAGGTAAGTTTCTTCAGTTTTTGCTTGCTTTCAAACCAGCCATGACGAGGATGTGTGCCCTATTCTTCTAATGCGCGCGCTTTCTATTCTGCCACTATAAAATGTAAGTTGTACGAGCCTCTTTAGAACCCTCCTGTACCAGCCTGCATCTATGAATCCAAGGTTGGCCAAAGCCATTGCTGAGACATTACGGAAATTGGAACCAGCAATTTTGGAGGTTTCTGCGACGCTCCTCCTAGAGTTTAATGTCCCTTCGAAGTTTCTCCCTTGGTCAACGTCGTGGCCAATATTGCATAGGTCTTTTCGGGATGGATCGAAACAGGCATGATAAAATGCCAGAGGCCTCAATTTCCGTTTTTTCTGAACTTAAGCAGCTTGTAATAACAAATGAATAACCTAACACGGTGATTTGTGAGCCTAACGCAGGAAAGGAGAATAAAATTTCTGGATATGAAATGTTCACCTTATAAACTTTTCCGCATAGATCTAAGTGCTGGTGCCTATAGGGACAAAACACACCTTTGACGTTTTGTGCAGCCACATGACCGTAACAAGTGCATTCGCTTCATTGTGAAAGAGGTTCTTCGTTTCCGCTACTAGGAGTGTTATTTGTTATGTGTAAGAGAAACGTCCATTTATAACACACTCAGCATCAGTGTAAAAAAGAACATGGTTAGAAATTATGCATGTATAACAATATAAATAGAAGTTCAACACGCGGAAGTGGGTATCGACAATAAAAAAGGGGCAGTATAAGCTATAACATAGAGGAGGCAGTACAAGTACATTTATCTTATCGTTTTCGATGAAGTCGAGTTTAAAGTATTCGCCAAAGTTACTCATTGTAAATATTTATTAGTTGTACTGTTTCAAAAGATGGTAAGTCAGTTGCAGAAATAATGTGTTCGGGAAGGTGTCTCCTCCGTGGTTCTGAGAAATAGAGGCAAATACTTGTATGTTTTATTCTAGCAAAAATTGCAGCAATTTTACGGAAGTGTTTGGGCTCGGAGGCAACTTAAGTGGCTGTTCCAAGATGGAGCTCGGAAAATAAAGAAGCGCGGTGGAACGCGGAACCGGATGAGGCATGGCGGTAATACAGGTTCTGCGCCAAAACTTCCCGGAATTTTTTTATAAATCATTTTTTCAATATCCGTTTACAATCTTTGCAGAACTTTCACAGTATTTTCACCCTGCTTCCATGCAAAACCGTCATCTTTGTAGTCATACTAGAAGCCGTCAATAGGAACCTGCTTTAACAAGGTAGTCGAAGTTGTTTTTCTATGTACAGCGTCCTATGCCGGGTTCTTTTTAGTGTTCTTTTGACTTTCGTCTTCTGGGATTACTCTGTCCAACCTCTCTGGGTCGGCTTCGTAGCGCTATTGGAATTTCTGGGACTTTAACAAACGCTCTTCCTTCATCTCACTTGTCAAGACTTCGGGCACAATTTTCGCGCAGGCTTTCCTGGTTGGAAATGCAATGGGTCATTGGTTTCGGTATTGCACATTACTCTTGGATCATCTAAACACTTAATTGCCGATCCTTGTTCAAAACATGAGGCACTTTTTGCACCGAGACGTCCGTTCGTGTTATCTGCGGGCGCCCCGAACGGTAACCATCGTCGACAGACTCTTGCCTTTCTTGGAACCTCTTGTGCCACAGGAAAATTTGGCTTTGTTTTATCGCGTCGTAACCATAAGTTTCTGAAGCATTTTGAGGGTATCCGTCCAGTTTCACTCGAAAGAAGATGGGATAAAGCTGCTCCAAAAATTATTTCATTTTTTTTCTTGGCGAGCGTGCAGTGAATACCTCTGCGCCGAACGTCCCCTGCCTCAACAGCCCGCAGCCAACTTATACGGGTCTCGTTTCAACGCTCAGACGCTCCAACATCTCCGCGTGAAGCCCCACCCCGGCTTGCGGCGGTGCCGGCTAAAAAACATCTGTGCGCGAAGTTTTGCGACATACCGTATTTTCTGCACGTGGTGAGTAGCGGGAGGTTCAAAGGATGTTTTATGACAGATACGCTCTCATACCGCCGGTTCACACGGATTCCTGTAAATTGATTAGAACGTCGTAATGGTAATGCCAGATAATTATCGGGCTATGAATGTTCTACGGATGGATGAATAAGTGATGCACGTACGAAGACCGCTGTACTCAAGTTCGAAAATCGGAAGTGACGTTTGAAGAGGCGCGCATTTTACCTTAATTTATATGTTGCCTGGGTGTCGAGATAATATCTCAGTTGAAGGAAATGACAAAATATTTGATTCGTAATGCAGATTGCACTTCGCTGTCTTTAATTGTGTACCGATTTGTGGGTTGGTCAAGCGCACACAAAACCTCACGATTTTAGATTACCCTTCATTGTATCTATAGCCCCGTAACCAGTTCTTTAAATTGCTCTTTTGCTACCTCTTGTCCACTCAGAGCACCCAATTGTCCACATATGCGGTGTGACGCAGATTTGCGAGTTCGTCAAGCATTCCTGGAAGTCAAATAATCTATACATTAAGCAGGTTTGGAGAGAGCACGGCCATCCCGGTGTCCCGATATTTCATAAAATCAGATTTCCCGGCGACCACCCTTCCAAGGTAAATGGTTACATTCCGATTTGAAAATCTCTTGCGTATTTATACGTCTTCACGCTTACGTTTAGCGCCCTGGGGTTGTCGTGTATTGCAGCGTGTTTGAAATTATCAAGAGCCTTCGAGACATCTATTTCACAAACGTCCTAGTATAAACAGTCTTTTTGTCGATAACCTGCCCCTTCGGCGGTAGCATTACATCGCTTACCGACAGGTTTGGCCTGAAGCCTACCATTGTTTCAGGCTACGGGTTCTGATCTTAAACGAATCTATTAAGTATAGTTTGGACTACGTGTTGCGTAAACTTTTCAGCAAAATCTGGGATGAATATGGGTTGGAGATGCTCAAAACGTTGCTTATTCTGTGGCTTCAGATTGAAGACCAGGTTCAAAGCTTTCCACGCTCGCGGAATCTCTGCCTTGTCCAAGCATTCTTCAATTTAGTTTGTTAGATTAGGAATGGATCCGTGATCAAGATTTCTGAGAATCCTGTTGCTGATTTTGTTTGGCCATGGAGCCTCCCTTCCGTGGCCCTGACAGGATGGTCCAAGTCCGCGTTTTTTGAGGCCTTGTAGTCCGAGAGACTCTCAGCTCCACCCCACTGAGGTATCGATCCCTAATCTCTGGAAACAGGTCCTTTGTCGAACATTCATATTTATATACGCCTTTTGATGCTGATGTCGAGCCTGCGACTTTGTTTTCTTCGTATATAATAGACGTAGGAATAGCCGGCCTGTTCTGGCACTGCCCGTTTCTCAATCTATTTTATCACTAATTCTACCCACTTTTGTTGCCTTCGATTTCTTTATTCAATACAAAAAAGTTGCTTTCAGAGATCCCTGCCGCCTCCTTTGCAGCGGTTCTTTTGCTCCAACTCTTCCTTTTTCTTTCATTCGCTACCAATATGCTTATGAACAATTTCCTCGCCAGCTTCAAGTTCAATCTTTTCTGTGGCGTCCTTTAACAGACTTAATAATAACCAGTTTACTACAACCGTTAATTTTGCTTACTGGGTCCTCCTCTGACCCTATTATTTTTAAAGGCATCCCAATTGGTTGCTTTCTGATCCTGTTGATCACTGGTGGGTTATTGTAAACGATTGTCTCTAGAATTCTAGGATCGTTACCTAGCTCTTCCCAGGTATTGCACCATGTGGCACTGATGCCACTACGACGAAGTTGAGATTTAGTGCCGTGCCTACGGATACGCTATTTCGCTTCCACGTCAGCTTCATCGGGTCCGCAATGAAGATCAGTCCCTCTAGTTTAATTTTGTCCCAAGTATTTGAGCCCTCAACCATTGTCAATTTACAACTCTATGTCGGATAGCGTGCAATAAAATCGCTTAATATAAAACGTAGAATGTGTTTGGGAATAACCTTTGCTTCGTGAAAAGACCGCCGATATCACAGTTGGGCAGTTGGGGGGAACGATACACGTTTATAATAAAGATATTCTTCTCTCTTGCATTTACGAAGTACAAGTTATACCAAAACATGATTGATCGGCGCATTGCCCGTCTTATGTGCCGGCGTTGCAATGTTTATCTTTAAAAGGAGGTATCTTAGTTAGGGTTTACAACCTCGTAAAGGATTTATATAACATTAGTTTAGCATGTTTCCTACACTCGTGGGCTCCAATGACCTCCAGTCAATCGCCATTGGTCCGAAATGACTGCAAAACCACAAGTTTACGCGGGAAGCCCCTACAGTTCTACTGCCACACCGTGTTATTACAGTGGTGGAGAGCCATCTTATTTGTGTTTTTGAGCCTGTTGATATAGCCATTGGACCGGCTCGTCTTTACAGAAATATTCTTGTCGATAACGTTGCCAACTTTTTTTAGCTGCTCAAGTACTGTCTGAAGCATTCCATGCCACGAGGGTGGTTCAGCCTCAAGCGCTGAAATTATCACTCCCTAATTTTTCCTGTCTTCTATTTTCTTAGCCCTCTTCTTCCGTGAGGCTGCAAGGTTACTTTCCTCTGGGTGTTTGCTGTTCCGGCTCAGATGTACAGGACAGTTGTACCTTTTACCTAATCATGTTGAGTCAGTAATTCTGCCCTTTGCGGTTATAAAATTGTGCTTTGCTCTTCAACAGCAGCAATTATTTCTGCATTTCTATCTTGGGAGAGGCTACCTTCCAACCCCCCTTTGATCCAGCAGCCTTTGTGCTTACTAGGGTGCCACAACTACTGTTCTGGGGCTCCTTGCGGCGAAGTCCCTGTATCTCTCGTGGTGGCAGTCGAAGGAAGGATTCCGAACGTTGTCTCGAACAGCTGAGATTGTTGAATTTACTCGGGGAATGACACCCAAACCAGTCTTTCCTCCTGCGCCGCTACTTTTCCCCATTCCCGATCGCTTTGCATGTAGCACACGCACCACCTTATGTTTAGAAAGAGTTTAGCATGTTTAAAATTTAAACATTCGTACGCAGTGTTTTGCTCGGCGAATTGCATTAGCCTTGTCCTGGATTTACCCGAATGCAGTTCAAAAGACTTCGCAACCACGATACCTAACCTTTTGAGGTGAAATAAATGCCCAGTATTTGTAGGTTTCTTTTAAACATCGCAAGAGCTACGATACTTGGCCTTGAGTTTGCGGGATCGCATTTGCGGATCCTATGAGCACGTCCTGCACACGTCAGTTGTACTTTCCATTTTTATTTTAGTCATGTTTAAGTTATCAGTACCACCGAATAGGGGTACATCAAAAAATACAAAAAAAGACACTTGAGTATGCACCCCATGGGGAGCGCCGGCGTCGCTCAGGCTTGCGCGCGGGTTCGGGCCACATGAGGAGCTCGAAAAATTGCCAAGGAAGCATGCCGAGCGTTCGCCAGACTGCGACTCATGATTACAGCACGGTGTCGGCCAGCTTGACCTTCGAGAACATTCTTCCACTCATTCGTGGGGTGACCTCTCGCATGGTCTTCTGCTCGCCAGTTGTCGTACGTTCCCTCCTGAAGTGAAGTGCAGAGTCACCGAGTTGGCGGTACACATGCCGACTTCACGAAGCTACTTGAAACGCGTTCTAGAACATGCTTACATGGTCCTATTTGGGACAGATGTGAAACGCTGCACACGAAGCCGTCAGGGCCTGCCAGTCATCGAGAATTTTCAGCGGCAAGTTGGGAACTTCTTGGGATGTGCAAAAGCCGGGAATACGACGAAGGGTGTGGGGTCGCCAGCCCAGCTGTTTCTTTAGCCTAGCAGCAGTAGTGGAAGGTAAGCCAATTGTTTTTAGCCTTGTACTTTCTAGTTATTTAGAAATGTCTTCATCGGATGCATCCCTTGCAAAAAAACATGGTACCTCTGCTAGATTTATCTTCGATATGATTTATGTGTGCTCTCAATATTTTACTCCCTGTCGTTGTCTCCTCGCCTTACGTTTGTGCTGTTTCATCATATAGAATGCATACCAACTCGATTTGATAGGATTTCTCGATCTTTACGCTCACAAATCTTTGTAAACATTCGATAACCTTTCGGTGGTCACCTCTATCAAGTCGTCGTACTCTGCTCTAGCAGAATTGTATGCTGACTCGGATCACTAGAGTGTATCATGCCGTTATGCAATGCCCATGAAATTGAGAATTTATTTCTGTGAAACAGAACACGCCCTCGGGAAGGGGAGTAGCAGCAGAATTGCAAGCTTTCGTTTGCGGGCAAGTAGGTACTCTATCATCAACGCAGCGCCGAAGTAAGCAAAACAGTAAACGTCTAGAAGGGGAGGACTCCGGAATTTTTTTTAAATGAATCAAACCCACAAACCAGACCTGGGTCACAAAATTGTAGTAACAAGAAAAACTCCACAACTTGTTCTCAAAAAAGAGCCTGGAACAAAATTAATGACATATGGTTCCGCTAACGCGTACAAACAACGTATTTTTATTGAAATTAAGGCAGACCCAGTTGTGGAACGGATAAGCTTCAACCAAACCCATTTGCCTAATTGGAGAGTGCTTCTGGCATGACGGTTCGGACTGTTTTGTGGGTGTTATTGTAAATTTCTTTTCTTTGCTTTCCGAAGCTAAATCATTATGGATTCTCGCGGCAATTGTTCGATCGGAGAAAGATCTGTCAACAGATGTCGACGACAAATTGAACAGAAGAAGAAAGAAACGAACTAAAACGATCTCGGAGAAAAGAAATCAGGGCCCACCTGTGGTCACTCCACGCCAAGCCAGTCACGGGGTTTCAGATGCGGCCACTTGTATATCTGCTGCACCACTCTCGAAACTTCATCCCGGAGCCTGGCACCGAGTCGTCGCTTCGCTGAATCCGGGTTCTGCCGTAGCTTCGGATATTTCACTCATAGTTTTAACTCTGTCCAGATCTCCAAGTCTCCGCTAGGAAGCGTCTGCTGCCGTAGCATCGCACCCAGCTATGACTACGCATCCGCAGCCAGAGGTCGGCGGACTCACTCATGGTCCACTCACTCAGACTAATTTGTACTCAAGCTCACACGTGAGTTTCAGTTTGAGTGAATGCGAGGCTAGTGTAGCATGTTGAGTTTGCGGTAGAGTTTTATGACCCCGGCTGAGTTTGAGTACTCCGGAGTCCGAGTGAGTTCTGCGTCCATTTTAAGTTTTGAGCACATTTTGAGTCTGAGTATTTTTTTAGTTTTGAGTTCATTTTGAGTTTGAGTGCATGTTGAGTACTGAGTACATTTTGATTTTGAGTACATTTTGAGTTTGAGTACAATTTGAGTACTGAGAACATTTTGAGTTTGAGTAAATTTTGAGTTTTGAGTACATTTCGAGTTTTGAGTACATTTTGAGTACTGAGTACAGTTTGAGTTCTGAGTACGTTTTGAGTACTGAGTACATTTTGAGAAGTGAGTACATAGGAGATGATGTGGAATAAGTGGATATCCTTCTATCGTGCCCCACTATCATCATCGGAAGTGTATTAGATTAAAGGCATCATCGTGAGGGGTCTCCGCGGCTCGTCCCTTTCTCCACATATTTTAGTGCCGAAACCCGGGAGAAGAGACCTCCAGAGGTGAGCTACAGCGAGCGTATTTCGCTTCTGTTCGACCGCCTTCTTCTTACCTCTGGAGATTAAGAATGCTTACCTCTGGAGATTGGGAATGAAGCCGCACAGGAAGCCTCCAACTCGGAGAACAGCGGGGCAGCCTTAGAAGAAGAAAGTTGAACAAACCCAGCCACAAGAGATATCTGCCCGACACAGTACGAGATGTCCGTGAGAGGAGACAAGACCGACGCGGAGACGACGCCGACTTCTGCCTTCTGAGCCCGGTCGTCAGCTCTTACAATGAACGCGACGCTGGCCCGGACCATGGAGGCCCATCTCGAGAGGAGGCGCATCGTCCGACGAGAAATCAGGACTATCATCGACCAAGTTGAAGACCTCCTCCCAATGACAAGACCATCTATTAGTGAGTTGAGTGAGCTTGCTATTAAGTTAACAGTACATCACGACGAACTGCGCCAGATTAACCGAGAAGTGGAATATTGTTGACACATCGATAATCTGGAGGCTCAGTATGAAGATGCATTCAACTTTGACTACCTAGTTTTTATGGCAAAATCCAAGATTGAGCGTAAAATAGTTGAAACAAAGAAAGGTCGTGAAAACCTAATGGCTTCTCTCAAAGAACGAGTTCGCGCTGAACGCAGGGAACGCCGGGATAATCAGACCAGATATTTGGAAAGTAGCAAAACTTCATATGCAAATAAAACTCATGGATCGGAAAATGATGACGGACGACAAGAACTGAACAGGAATTTCCAAGATATCACCCTAATGGAAGCCAACGGTCATGTGAATTCTCCCGAAGAAACTGGAAGCGAGGGAGGGACAACTACCACTACGTTCATGAAGCGAAAGGCAATGATGTCTACCAGAACTGGATTTGTCCAAACAAACGAAGCCATCAACGACTTGAAGACCGATGACCTGACTCCAAAGATACCCCGGGAGAAGCCTTCTTTTAATGTGGAAACAGTGCTCCAAGAAACCAATGATGGAGAGGGCAAAGGTATGGATTCCGCGATGTTTGACACTGATTTTCCTGGCGAAAGGAAGATTATATGTTCGTGTAAACCAGACGTAGTTAGTCCTCCATTGCTCAAACGTAAGGCACTGAGAAAGCGGCGCGTGCGAAAGAAAGACGGAACTGCTAAAATAAATCGTTTAAGGACAACGGACCTCAATGAGGGCGCTCATAATTTGCAACAGTTTAAAAGGAATTACTGCCGCCAGCTGACGTTGGGAACCCGACGGAAGAATCTTCATTTTCTTGCAAGAAGATGCACAGTGAAGAACGACTCAAGACGCAGAACTGGAACAGTACGGAATACAACAAACCGTATGGTGCGCTTTGAAGAGAGCCGCAACGCGAATGAGACCCATGCACATCCGTCTGCAACAAACAAAAACGATGCCTCATCCACACGGAAAGAAATACCCGCCACCAAGACGCGCAAAAGCAGCTCAACCAGTCTTAGAAAAGTGCATCTATGCGCTCTAGTGTCTCGGTTCTTGGGCCCACCAAATCCAGGATATTCTTACCATCGGTGGAGGTGGAAGCCTACATGTGTTGAACTCTTTTGGCCCACTCGGACATGAAATTAGCTTTCAATGGACTGAACAATTTCTTGAACACAAACCATACTCATTGTCGCGCGGGGGAGGATGTTGTGGAATAAATGGATATCCTTCTCTCGTGCCCCACTATCATCATCGGACGATAGTGGGGCATCTCATTGGCCTCTTTTCTTGCATCGCTTTTCGCTTGCAGTTGTGGGACTTGACATGCAAGTGGAGCCTAGTGAGCAGATAAAACTTGATGATCTTGTTTGTCAGAGACATGCTGCGGTCACGGCAGCCAAAATGGGGAGCTTTCTAACTGCACAAATGAAATCAAATACATGATGCTGTCACTTTTGGCTTCTCTTACACTAAAGCAGTGAGTATAAGTGCTCTCAAAAAAGTCACGAGTGCACTCAGCTTGGCTTAATGCACTTGGATACAGACCCCTTCCCCGATCAACAGCAGCAGTAAGGGATGCTGCTGCTGTAGGAGACTCGTCCTTGGCTTGTACGAGTTTCTGGCTGCACTCACCACATTTGGTTCATGCGATCCGCTTTCTTGCGACGTAGCCAGCCATGTACTACTTCAGATTGAATTCGTTGGCTTGCACCACCATGGCAGCATGCGTGCTGCCGTCACTGCACTCACTGAGCGCTTCGTGTGCTTCTGCTAGGTTCATGCTCATCCAGCCTCCTCTGAGGATCCTGTCCCTTCCACTATCAGCCCCTAGCAGGCTCTGTCGCGGATCGCGACGTAACAAAGGAGCCTGACAGCCGGTCGCCCGTTCAATGGGCTCGTCACTCAGAACTGCTCGAGCGCCGGCGCGAGCTGGGCCCGTGCCCCCGTTCCCGTGCAGCGGCCTCTTTATTGCTATCATTATTGCCATTCTTCAACAGGAGTAGCCTAGGGGTCAGATATGATTAGCGGTTAAGTTTCATGTGCCACTTTGGGTTAGCAATTCAGATTAGCTGCGGGTGCGGCAGCAGTCTCGATGCGCATGATCGGTTAGTGGGGAGGTGGGTGAAGTGGGGTGGGGTGTCTGATTTAGTGGCTAGGCTTGTGAATACCAATTGACTGGAGAGGTCATAAAAATGGGTTATCCCACCTTTTCCTCTTGATGGATCCTCTAAGAAGGTGGGGGAGGGTGGTGGGAAAGCACACGGCAGCGCTTTCTTGCTGCTTGTTCGCCTTCTTCTGTTAACGGTTTGATTTGATAGCGTCACAAAGGAGGAGGTGAGCACCGGGCGGAAGTGGCGGTGGCTGTCCGCTCTGCTGTTTCAAATGAGTTGTCAACTGAACTGACTGGGCGACCCCCGTTTAGATAGAATAATGACCGCATTATGAGATATATTGTGTAAAAATTCAAACAGATGTTGTTAAGGCGTGTAAGGTATTAGGTTAAAATCCCGGTTAGCGGAATCACGCGAGGTAAATTTAAAAAAATGCTTTCTGTGTATACTCATCAGTCAGTCATAATAAGTCATAGACAGGGTTAAAATTCAAAATGATGTCACGAGAGTGTGTGGGGAACCATATTCAAGGTCTGGATGTGGGAAATCACGTGGGACCAAAATGCATTATCGGTGTATTATGACTTAGTCATGGCTAATCAATGATTGGGTTAAAATTTAAATTGATATCACTAGGGCGTGTGGCATATGAAATAAAAGTTCTCGATCAAGGGAATCACGTCGGACAAATGCAATATTATTATATGACATAGTTATAATAGGTCATAAATAGGGTTAAAATTCAATATGATGCCACTAGGGTGTGCGGGGCATCAAATTGAAGGTTGCGATGAGGGAAATCACATCGGACAAAAATGCGGTATGGCTGTATTATGAGATCATTGTTAGTCCTGTTTGGGCTATCATGCAAATTGATGGCACTAGGATGTGTTGGGTATCAAATTAATGGTCTCGATAACGAGATCACGTAGGACGAATACAAAATGGCTTCCTGGTTATAGTAATGACATAGTCATGGCGAGTCTTGTGTCGGGTTAAAATTCGAACTGACCCCGGTCGGGCCTGTAGGGTATCAAATTTGCGATCTTGATGAGTGGAATCACGTGGGACAAAAAGGCTTCGCGGTTCAAATCATGAGGTAGTCATGGTGAGTCATAGATTGGGTTAAAATTGGGTTAAGATAGGATTGGGTTGGGTTAGGATTGGGTTAAAGATGGGGTATCAAATTAAAGGTTTCAATTACGGGAATCACGTGGGGCCTATAAATAATGCGTTCTGCTTACAGTCATGAGGGTGATGCTTAGTCAGATTTGATTAAAATTCCAAATGATCCTGCTAGGGTGTGGGGGGTATCAATTAATGTCTTGTTGAGGCAAATCCCGTTGGATCAATATAAAAATGCGTTCTGGTTATAGTTATGAGATAGTCGTGGTGAGTCATAGATTGAGGGAAAATTTAGAATGGCGCCAATAAGGCTTGTTGGGTATCAAGGTAAAGGTCTCGATGAGGAGAATCACGTGAATAAATAAAAAAATTAGTCATCCTTATCATCATGATATATCCATGGCGAATAAATGATTGGGTAAAAATTCAAAGTGGTGCCGATACGGCGTGTAGGGTATCAATAAAATGGCAGCATCTCCGCTCCGTGGATGATGGCGAGGGTACGGAGTACGGGGACTGGAAAGGACATCCGATTGCGCACAGAGTGTAATCCGGTTTGCGCCACGACCGTCCTTCAATTTGAGCCGAGAGTTGCTTCTTGGTGTTTCCCTAAATCACTTGATGATGGTGTGCGCACGGATTGACGCGGACGGACATTGGGAGCTCCTAATGTACTCCGGGCTGTTACAGATGAGGGAGTAAGCCGTTTGGGTCTCGGGTACGAACTCACGGTCCCAGCCCAATGGGCAAGACGACTGACCTTAACTCAGTCTGGTCTACCAGACACAGTCTCGAATCCTGCCGGTGCCTGTGATTTTTTGCGATTGTAAATGCTTTGCGGACGGACGCGGACGGACATTGTGAGGTCCTAAGGTGCCTCGCGCCTAAAATATTGTTTCCATGAAGGAAGGTGGATCGAATGCAACAATCGGAAATCATGGCACTGAATAATGACCAGTTAAGTAAAAAAGTCTTATTCAGTGCCCGATAGATATAACTGTACGCGTTAATTGTTTGCACGCCATCTTGAAAGCGTGGTTGGTTCGACACATTGCAACACAACATCCGTCAACAAGCCTACGTTCCCATGAAACAGCCTAGGAACTATCGGGCTGATATGCCTCCTACGTATACGCTAAGAATTAGGTGGGTTGGCGCAATCAGCGAATGCCTTCGATCGGGCGCGCGATAGTGCATATTTCCAAGCATGGCTTGCTGCTGTCGGTGCGCGAACGTGTTTATATTTAATACGCGCTACCATACCTTATACTGAGTTGGTTGTTAAACAAGGCCATTAAATATTTTACTGTACAGGTCGTAGGCGTACATGTTCATAAAAGCAAAATATCTGCCGGATCATAACACTATTTCCTGCTGCCAAACAGGGACAACTTATTTGATACACCAAGATTTCACGGCCGTTTGTTTCTTAAAAGAACTTCAGCGTTTCAGTGGCGGGTTGTAACCGCGAACAGCTATTTCCTGACACGACCGGGCGTTCCCCGCCACCACGACGCTTTTATTTCGCTTTCGGCTAAACTTTTTCGCATACCCCAGCTACAGCATAGGTGTCCGGATGATTTTTGTCGGCTTCCCGTTGATAAGGGAACCAGAACATACCTCCGGAAAACAAAAACGTGCGGTAGGGATTGAACAAGAGGGCGAATAAACAGTGTGTCCAAAAGCAGGGTTCGACCGTACGTATTCTGGGAAATTTGCTTGGTTCGAAGTCTTTGCTATTCAGCATGACGACCAGTTCGCGGCGGCACTCAAGGGGCGCCGCAAATTTGCGCAGCGAATAGGTTCCGCACATGCAGAAACATCTTTTGTCGTGGTGCACTTCACACATTTGTTGCATGAGCCCTTTGCCCTAACGCTGATTCTTGGTGGAGCCAACAATGGCGATATCACGCCCGGACGACTAGCTCCTGCACATTGCCAAGTAAAGGCAATGACAGCAATCTGCTTACAATTAAGAAAATGAACATCAATTGGGGATGAAAAGTGGGGCGTCCTGCTTGCACGGTTAAACGTAGCCTCACAGGCAACCCCCGTCAGGACAAAGCGCTTGTGGAGTGGCCCGCCGCCTTAGCGGGTTGGGGGCGGAATTTATGGGCAAATATGGCAGCTCTCAGACACTTTGGACGTTCTCTTTAAAGCCCTGTGTAACTTGTCGCTGCTGACGTACCGAATAAATGACACTTACCGAGTTTCGATGCCGCCAGGACTTCTGATATCCACGCGCGGCACGGAGCAACAGCGTGGGACTGCGACGTCGTCTGCTCGCCCCGCAGTCCCCAAGAAATACCCGTAGGTGGTGCCTCGATCGTCAGAAAGAGCCGACCCGGCAAAATTCTGGTCTATACAAGTTATAGAAGCGAAGCACCGTACAGAGGAGTGGCTGGCTGTGGATGTTGACCCTTCCCGACACTAAAAAAAAGTTTCCCCGATGCCCATTTCTATCTTGACCCTATGTCTGTTCACCATCTTTGTTTTGGTGGCTACCCGGGCTTTTTTCCAAACATTGTGGGCCGCAGGGTGTCGACCAAGCCACGTTTTAAAGATGGCCTGGTCAACTGCCGCAACCACAATTGATCCCTCTGAAGTTCCAGATGAAGGTTTTAGATGCGATGCTTAGAGGAACATCTCATGCCGGCGGCCTTGTCCTGCGTCCGTCGTCGTCGGCGTCCGCGTTCACACAGCTGGGTCTCTCCTCCGCCCACCCCCTTTCTTTTCTCTGACAGCGAGCACTCTCGCGCAACATCTGCGGGCGCGTGGCGCAGCGCACTCTCACTCCACCGGTGGGCGGCGCTGCGAGCGGCGCAAGCGCGCTGTGAGCATGTGCAGCGCCCTATCTCTCCGCGGTCTCCTCTCCTTCGAGCGCGCTGCGCATATAAGCGGAGTGCCGCGCTCCGGCCGGTCTCTCAGTTGACGATCGTCCGCGCTACGTTTGCTCTCTCTCTCTTTCTCTTTCGCATTACCCGACGATTGCTCACACAATTCGAGGAATCGACCCTACGGAAACGCACAATGAAACTCCCTTCAGCGTCGCATCACACCAGGGTTCCCGAGAGGGGAGGTGAGCGTAATTTGTGAATCTTGTAAGGGCCTTGGTTACTTCGGGAAGCAGGACGTTGATTCTAAGACACAGCCGTCTCCGAACACGAGTCCACGAACCAATGATGATAGTGACCAATCCAGAAGAAGTGTTCCTAGAAGTGTTTGATGATGGTGTAATGTGGAAGTGAAATAAATGAATTTTCACGCTTCGGAGCTTCGTGCCTATAATATTGCCTCCCTTTAAAACTGAACTTATCATTGCTAAGAGCATGTGTTCGCTTCAACTACACGCGAATTCTGACATGGAAACCAATGACTGTACAGCACCGATGAGATGAGTTTGCGACACAACTCCCAATTTTTACTTATGAAGTGAGTGCACATAATGATCTCACGATGCGGGCATTGTCTGGTTTAAATTTTCTACCTCAAACCCTTACCTTTGACACCACAATTCCTCATGTGCTGCCGTTCTAGCATCTGCGATGAATTTGCGCAGTTTACTCTTAACTAATACTGATCAGCGGGATGCCATTTTTACCTGCCCTACATGACTTTATTAATCGAAACCTTTAATTTGATACCCCACACATTCTTCCGGAATGTCATTGAATTGTAGCATCATTTATGACTTACCACTACTATCGCATGAGGAGAACGAGGAAGCATCTCTTATTTGTCCCAAGTGATTACCATCATCAAGACTTTTAATTTGATACCCCATACCTCGCGGCGGCATCACTTTGATTTTTACCCCAATCGATGACTCACCATGACTATGTCATGATTATGACCAGAAGAAATTTTTATTTTTATAATGTAATTTCCCTCATTGAGACCTTATATTTGACAACCCACACTCCCTAGCGCACATCACTATGAATGTTAACCATATCTATGACTCACCATGACTGTGTCACAATTATAACCAGGAAGCATTTTTTTGTTTTGCGCGAATCCCCGCACCAAGATTTTCAATTCCGTGCGGGGGGACACACCAGCGACATCCCAATAAATTTTCAATCACTGCATGATTGACCGCGACTATGTAATTATTACTACCAGGAAATATTTCTTTGATCAGTACAGTTGTCCAACGTTATTTCCCTAATCGAAACATTTAATTTGAGACCCCATACGCCTACGGTTCATAATTATGAAGTCCAACCTTTATTATGACTCACGATATCTAAGTCACGATTATGACTACGAAGCATTTTTTGTTTGTCCCACGTTATGCACCTCTTCAAGACCTAGAATTTGACACCTCACGTGCCCTAGCGGCACATCACTTTGAATTTTAACGCAATCTGTGGCTACCCATGATTTCTGTGTGACACGGTACGCCATTTTCGATATTTTTTCCTAATATTTCTTTTTTTAGTGTTTTAATATTGGTTTGATGAATTGTCTACATTTACGCTTTTATAATGATTACTGGTAGAACTCGGGAACAAGCCCGACTTAACAGTGAACCACCCCATTTCTTACTCTAGACGAATGGACCATTCAACCCCGCAAGCATTTCAATTGTTTCAGAAGACAAATTCGGACAACCACTACAACCCCCTGTATAACTCTCACCTCCTCCATTTATGGGAATCGAGAAGAACCCTCATCAAACACTGCAACCGACAGTGCCGAACCCGTCGTATGAAAAGGAGGATAGCCCTCCCAACTGAAGAAGCAGCCGCTACGTGGCTCACCTGTTCAAAGAAAGCTGGCTATCCCTTTGCGACAGTCTCGGAGGCCAACTCAGTACAAATACGCGGAGACTGCACAGATATCTTATGGACCCTCCAAAATGCAAGTCCGAATCAAATCAAACCATGCAAAAAATAATTCACTCACCTAGGAGATTCTGCTGCCCTCATGAAGTCCCTCCTGGACAAGTACCTCACCGTCCATCCGAAAACGCCACTACCACCGTACTCTGGACAACCAAACATCAAACTGGAGGCAGACATCTACATCCATTAAGCAAAAGCGCACTGCAAACCATCAGACGCAACACAGCCCCAGGGGTGGACGGCATAACCAATAAACTTCTAGCGAACTTGTATGATGATTCCATCATTGAACTCACCGTCCACCTGAACACAGTATGGAGGTCGGGCCAACTTCTGGAAGGATGGAAGACGGCAGAGGTGTGCCTTATGCGGAAGCCTGGAAGAACACAGAGCACCGAGAACCTGCGCCCTATATCACTAACCTCGTGTTTGGCAAAGCTTCTGGAGTATGTCATCTACAAAAGGCTACAGTAGTAGCTCGAACAAAATAACATGTTCCCACATACCATGTGTGCATTTCGTAATCACCTCTCCACTCAAGACATCCTTCTTTACCTGAAGGAAGAGGTTATGCTGAAATGTTCGAAGGACAATCCCAAACTCATCCTAGCCTTGGATTTAAGAGGTGTATTTGACAATTTCAGTCATACGGCCATACTTAAACAACTGAATCGCCTTAAGTGCGAAGAACACACCTACAAATACATTCCAGACTTCCTCGACGACCGAAAAGCCATTCTGAAGGTGGGAGGTTTTAACTCCAATACAGTTTCTCTCCGACAGAAGGACACGCCTCAGGGTGTGGTCTTTTCCCTCTTGCTGTTTAATATAGCTCTCATAGGCCTCCCTCCAGTCCTTCATGTCATACCAGGCATACACCACGGATTATATGCGGATGACATCATCATATGGGCCACTCATGTGTCAATGGGGGAAATGGAGACCAACCTACAACAGGCGGCCGACATTGTCAGTGAATACGCACGACAGTGTGGTATATAGCGCGTGCGCCGCGAAAATCTGAGCTGCTTATCGTCTCACCGCGTAAAAAACTCCCTCCCGCGTCGCCAACCATCTCCCTAGAAGTGGATGGCCACGCTATTGTTCCAACTCAGCTGGTGAGAATCTTAGGCATGCTTCTACAAGCGGATCGCTCCAACACCAAACTGCTAGACCGACTTAAGCACACCACGGAGCAAGCCTCCCACATGATCCACAGGGTTAGCACAAAAACAAGAGGTATGAGAGAGGCGGATGTGCTAAGACTTGTCGAAGCCTTTGAAATCTCTAGTGTTACTTATGTCCTCCCCTACGCTGTGCTGTCGAAGGCTGAAAAGGACAGGATAGAAACTATCCTACGTAAGGCGTAAAAACTCGCGTTGGGACTACCTGTCAGCACCTCGACACAGAAACTCTTACATGTGGGAGTTTATAATACCTTAGATGAACTCCTCGAAGTTCATCATATAAATCACTAAGTCTGAGCTCCACTTCCACCGGCAGGACAATTCTGAACCAGCTGTGCTGCGCTCACCGCTTAAATGCCCCCCCTTCTGCCGATGCGAGTCAGCTTCCACATAAGATGCGCCAATTCATTGATGTGGCCCCACTGCCCCGGAACATGCATCCAATGCACCATCAGGATCGCGGAGACGCCAGAGCTAAAGCTATCTTCAAACGGTACGGCCAAAACGCCACCACAGTATACACAGACGCAGCCTCCTATCCCGGCAGGAGAGCTATGACTGCTGTTGTGACTACACCTCAAGCCCTCCTCACAAATGTATCATTTCTTACCACCCATGCAGAACAGGCAGAATGAGTATCCATAGTCCTAGCAATTGCTCAAACCCCTGCAGAGATCATTATTACAGACTCCCAACAAGCATGGAGAACTTTCTCCAGCGGCTTCGTCTCACCCCCCGCCACAGAAATTCTCCTGCGGAATCCTCCACAACACCGCGTAAGGATTATTTTGGCTCCCGCCCATGGATTATTTTGGCTTCCACCCGTTGCCATGCGTGGCAACGAAGTTAACCATCAGCATGCCCGCGATCTGACACACCGGGCTAGTCAGGAGTTCGGCGAGCAGTGGCGTGACTGTCCCCTCTTGTCCTACAAGGAAATCACGAAGCACTACCGCCTGCAGCGAACAATGTACCCTCCTCCACACAAAAACCTCACAAAAAAACAAGAACGCCACCTTCGAGGTATCCATATGGATACCTTTCCCCACCCAACTAGAGCCCACATTCTGGCCCCCACCCTGTACTCCTCGCAATACCGCTTCTCTGAGGCTCTGGGCAGGCTTTACCACATTGTGTGGGGCTGCGATAAAAACCCTAACCTACCCTCCCTGCCCTTCCCCTCCCCTGAGCACTGGGAGAGAGCACTGTCCAGCTCGGACCCTGATCACCAGCTTTGGCTGGTGAAGAGACCCCAACAAGCTGGACGGTCTCAAAGGGTCCTGGAATAAAGACGCCTCCCCAAGGCGAACATCTTCATAGGGATGTTTATTCCTTCTCCTCCCCCGTGATATCTGCATTTTTGGCGTTACACGAAACTGGCCGGGGGAGGGACAGGGGGTAGTAGCCAAAGAATGCTACGCATTCAAAAATAAACGCATATCCGTGAACGGCTCGCGCTTCAGAGATAAGCGGGGAGAGTTCGCTTTGACACGAGGCGTTTTTTCAGGATGCAGAGCAAGAATGCATGGAACCGTCACCCTAAACAGCTTCAACGTTATTGAAATGAGCAGTGAGCGCAAAATTCCCTTACACAATGGTGTTTGTTTATCCACAGGGCCCCAGCAAACATTCGATTCTAGGCCCCCTCTGTCATGAACACGAACACGCAGCCTATATCAAGAGTTTGGTATCCAATATTTACGTACCATTGCTCGTAATCCGTGCTAATCATCACGGCCAGCAGGTATAGCTGTATTAAATCTGCAACTAAAATTGTTTCCGACCTCACAGGAGTTACGGTGTCATGTCATACCGAATGCAAGAGTTTGAGCTCACGAATTTGCACCCGTAATATTTTTACTTCTCGTGAATTTTAAAACCCTGAATGCTAATGAAATCAGAGTCCACCTGAGCCCGAGTACATTCCTGCACGAGTTCTGAATAGCAGTTCAGTCCATATCAGTTCTGAATTCCTTTTGAGTTTTCAGTCCCTTTATAGTTTTCAGGTCGTTTTGTGTTTTGAGTACATTTTGAGTGTTGAGCCTATTTTGAGTTTGAGTACATTTTGAGTTTGAGTACATTTTGAGTACTGAGTACATTTTGAGTGCTGAGTACATTTTGAGTACTCAGTACGTCTTGAGTACTGAATACATTTTGCGTTCGATTACATTTGGAGTTTTGAGTATATTTTGAGTTCTGAGTACATTTTGAGTTTTGAGTCCGAGTGACTTCTGAGCTTTGCGCTCGCTGTGAGTTGGACTTTGAGTGAGCGCAGATGTCCTGCTCAGCATTGAGTCTGAGTTTGAGTGAGTGGTGATTCGAAACAAAAAATTGGTGAGTGAGTTTGAGTGAGCCGCGCCAACTTTGCCAAGGTATGTCCGCGGCACTCTCCAGCGCTGATCGTTGCTCATTCTGACAGCTGCCGCAGCCGTGGATCTAAAATCTGCTTCTCGCTGCAGGTTTCCGCCATTTCTAGATCTCATCTTCCGGGAGGCAGCCTAGAGCTTCGGTTGCATTTGAAAAGACATCCTACCGATCCTGGTCCCGGCACCAACTGAGGCTCGGTGGGGGCTCGAGCCTCAGCGTTCTCGGTGCAATAGACAAATTTAGTTGGGCGCACGCTCCGAAGGAGCGTCCGCCCAGGAGGACGGCTTGCGACTGCGCATGCGTGCAACGCTAAGTGAATGCCCCGATGAGGCGCTGCCACACACGCAACGGCTAAGAGCGTACGGATTTGGGGCGCTTGCGGGGCGCGCTGAACCTGCGGGAAAACAGCGTCCAAAATGGCTGCTGCTCTGGCGGCAGGAGGCAAGAGAGCCGGTTCTCCGTCTAAAAACGTAGACTGTCAGGTGTGTTTCTCATTAGGCGACAACGTTTCAGTCCTAGCAGACATGCCAATGAGAAATGAACGAACAAGGGAAACTCGGGTGGCTCACGAAGCTGGGGCGGTGTTTGTGCGAGGGTGGCGGTGTTGGAATACGCGGAGTGTTGGTGCGGATCGGTGACCTCCATTTCGGGCATACAATATTTGCGTGTGCGTCGTTGTCGCACCGTCGGATGTGAGCCGAGAGTGTTGCGCTACCGGTGTTAGACGTCAAAGATTTGTAGCTGACTCCACAAATAAGAAGTGAGCAAAATGAATTCTTCGTGCATTTTGTTGAGTTGCTACTCTCGGATGAAGTGTTTCACTAAACCGGTGTGACGGCGTACCGCTGTTCGATTTTGCGAGTCGCGTGAGGGTCGCATGCCATGCTCAGTACTGTTTGTCGCGTGGTCCTGGCATGATTCAGAGCCGAATAAATGATTATGCCGAGCAGTGCGTCTTGCTTCAAAACATTTCTTGAGGAAAAAACGAGGGCTAGAAACGAGGAGACAAAAAACGAAGAGTTTCGTCGTTCATCGTTTTTCCTGTCCTGATTTTTAGCTCTCGTTTTTCATTAAGCAATGAACCAAGTGCGAAACAGAATATTTTACTTGAAAACATTGGGAAAACATTTTCCCATAATACTGAATCAAGATAAGAGAAACTTTTTTATCATACTTTCAAGATTTTTACAATCGAAACCAGTGCTAACGCATTGAAAAAAACGCCGTCTAGCTACAGCTTTCCCTGGTTAGCTAGGTAAAAAGGGTGAAATTTGGGTACTTCGCATTAGGTTCAACAGGAGGCGCCGCAAGCGTTAGCACACGCGACACTAAACGCTGTACTAAACTATGTGTGGGTTCGTGGCGACGAGTGTACGCTCAGCTTAAGGTCCAGCAATACGCTAACGCTCGGAACGCCTAACTAGATTGGTCTAATAAGCAGGAGCCGAGGGGCGGTCGAGCCGCATGGACCACGTGGCGTCTTTTCCGCAGGGCTGGACTTGCTGGAGCCACTTCTTAACGCGCAGCCTTTTGCCAATATCACCTGTATAGCTATGTCCCAGTGTACGAAACGCTAACCTCGGAAGAAATCGTGGTGGAGTCCTGCCATGAAGCAGCGCCGGGGCTAGAAGAAGGCTCCGAGAAAGATAGTGGCCAGAATGGGAGAAAGCGCTGGCGTCTCCAGCGGTCACTTATGCTCAGGCCGTAGTCGGCTTCGAAATGATGCGGAGTTACTTTCGCGCGAAGGACAATCCCAATGCGGAGAAACTGAGTCTGCAATGTTCACAAAAGGAGCTCTTGCGCTCAATGCGCTCAAAGGGCCGCTCATGTGCCAGCGGGCGTTGGCAGAGAAGCACAAGTGAAAAAGGACAATATATGTTCATCTTGTTCGTTCGATTGCTTTTTTTACTGAGGCAGATTATACGATTTCTCGGGTAGTACGTTCGCCCTTGGATTTTTTTAAACGCATCAACTAAACTCTACTGTATTCAGAGCTGCTTCAACTGTGCCACCCAAGTGGCTCTGAGACGTCAATTAAATATATGCGCCAAGTAGGCATAAGCGAGGCCTTGCAAGCTTCCCCGACAAACCGGGTGAACGAATGCGTTGCTGAGCTGATGTGCGGCCTGACGGCACTGTGACGGCTACGAACTCCTCTCCTTCAATACACTCGGAAATGACTTTTCTCTCTCAACCGTGGGATAAAAAGGTGCTGGCTCAAGCCGCCAATATTTCCATCAGCCACCCACAACTCTCCATCCATTGCGGCCATATCATGCGACATCCAGGCCCCTATTAAAAAGCGATGACAAATAAAGGCGTTGCTACAGGCGCCCTCTCAGGCTCGTTTACGCTCGTCAGCCCAACCGGCATAGAAGGAAGAAAGACACATACACACACAAAAAAAAAACGCTAATCAACAGAAATGAGTGAACTGCTGGAGCTTTTCATAATTCAGAGAGGGCCCCAAAATTAATGCAAACCAACTTTTCAGCATATTCAGCATATCCTAAGGACGAATAAAAAAAGCCTGAGGGAGGATGCGTTAGACTCGTCCATGATTCACTATCTTTCACGTGCGCTTTCTGGACGTTCACGTCCACCGCCGACATTACTGGCTTCCTCATCTGGCGTTGCCATATTGCAGGCTACCTAAATTCATGCCTGCGTACAATCGCATTGTCGTCAAGATTTTTTACTTTGAATAACCAGTCTAGTTTTACCGCACTGCCTATACTACATTTGGTGGTCTACTGCGGCGTAATAAAGCGGACTTCCACACTTCGCTACTGCCCAATTCATGGTCGCACTGTTTAAGGATCCTTAAGGGAATCTGTTTTACGTAACGGTGACCGTATCGCTCACGCGCGTCGTTAAAGGCAGACGAAATACGAATCATATAAGGTTTCAATATAATAAAATGAAACAAGATGTATTGGTGATGGCTCCTCCGCGCAAGCACGGATGTGCCGCTTCGCCGAATAAGCGACAGAAAAATAAAACTATTGTGGTGCCGCTACAATATTCATCTTCATCAGCGCCACCATCATGTATGAGCCGGAACGTGTTCCGAAGACATTTGAAACCCATCTGGAACTGCAAACTGTTGTACGCTTCTCGTCCTTCCCGTGGCAAGGCGAATGCAACCAAAATAAACGGGAATTCGGCCATCCTGCCTTGTTCGCCGCCTACAATTTGTGACCAAGACAATCGGCTTGGCATTGGCAACATCTCGCAGTTTCTCTAGCCACAGCGCTGACGACGGCACGCGAAGAACATCACGCGCACTCCCAGTTCTTGCCGGGGTGATCCTGTTTGGCTCAATCGGTAACCAATGTGCGTGGTTCGCTATCCTGGAAAGCTATTTTAATGTAAACGACATCTGGCCTCCAAAAACCTGGAATCATGTTATCCTGCGAAGCTACTTGATGAACAAATTATCCATATACAGCTGCTGGCCCCTTGCCCCAATGCATATGAAGACCTAAAATACAATTTCCTAAACCCCTAGGGCATAAAAACCCGGAAGACAATAGAGAGTTTTAGCTGACCGTTTTTGACGCTCCGCTATGCTCCCGACGGCCCGCTTAGCGCAACCGGAGCGTCAGCAGCCGAAAGGCTTTTAGCTAAGCGATAACCGTATCTCCCTCGGCGGGGAATGATTTGCGTGACTGGTCGTTTCGCGTGCGCTGTAAACCAAAACTTCATCTTAAAGGAAACATAAGAATTTGTATTTGGTCGCCCAAACAAAGCAAAATACCGTGTTTCTTGGCCTAATTTAACCTTTTTCTTGTATAATGTAGTCGCTGACATGGTATAATTTTTCTAAATAACAATAAAGAAGCCGATAAACTTAGGAATAGCCAAGCCAAGGCTGCCTTTCTCGGCGCTGCATAGAAGCAGCCCGGCGCTTCGGTCAACGTTTTTCGCTTCCGTTCTAAAAATCATTGAGGTGTGTGGCATCATTGCCTATTCGGGAAGCGCTTTCGCGGCTTCGTCGCTCGTGTTTCAACTGAAGAAACGAAGTTCGCCGTAGCGCGCTCGCACCGAGGGGGCAGCCATGTTAAATTTCCGTACGGTAGCGTAAGCTGCCGCAACGGTCCGCTAAGAGGCCCCGGATAGCGGAGCGGGGCCCCACTCCGGTATCTACGGTAGCGCGCTAGCCCGCCACGCATGCGCAATGGCTCTCCCGCTTACTATCGGAGCGGAGCGGACCGTCAGAAACGGTCAGCTAAAACTCTCTAATGGCAACAGAACCTGCACTCGTTACCATCACCTGTCCTCTTCAGTAGTTGCCATAGGCTCCTGTACAAGAACAATCAGAATATGATGGGGCCGTGACTCTCAGTGGATATCCAGAACTCCCGGAGCTCTACCGTCTCCCTGAGTTCTATGGACGACGTTGTAACATTTATCTAGTTAGATCGATAGCCACTTTATGAATCAAGTGTGAATCCAACCCCTGCGCTACCAACAAACAGTGTCAGGGTTTCCTGACGGGCTCGTCGCGCATCCCGGGCTACAACCCCCTGGTCCACAGGTCTACGACGATATGAAGAACTGTTCTCGACCACTGTGACGTCTCACATGGCATCTTTTAATGTTGTAGCGACGGTTGTGATGACATGCTCATCCCTGTCACGACTGCGCCGACGCCATGCACGTCAGTGCCAAGCCTCACAACTGCACTGGGGGTGCAACCGGAATGTGCAACCTCGCATGGTCAGAAAACGGGTGCTTCCGCTACGACTTGCAGCGTAGGTGGCGGCGATTGTTCACTTCGGAGACTCGACACAACATAACACAGATCACCTCAGGTCACCTCGTCTGTTTCACAGATCTACCGCAATGTACACTGCCCTTCCACTACCAGGTAAAAACCTGTACTGCCCTTACCGCACGCCACGAGCCAGCGTGCTCTTTAAGACCACTCCACGCCCCCCGTACGACAGCCATCTTTCCCAACGTAGATGCTACAGCATTCCGCTTCCTCAGATTGCTCGCATACTGCAGGCGTTCAATTCATTTTCAAAGCTAAAACGTCGGCCCTGTACGGTTGTCACACATCGCCTACAATTGCTAAACCGACAGAAAGATTGCAAGGAGCAAACCTCGCACATCGCAAGCCTACGAGTAAGCGTCGTTTAAAGTAGTACCGCGTGTCCACATGACATCCAGACACAATTCACAATCTTGCCCAAAAACATCGAGGGATTCCTCTTTCATGGAGTGCGTTAGGTCGACGCGGCAGCAAGAGCTCAGTGGCGCGACAACGACCAAGACAGACAAAACTGGCACGCTGGATGGGAATCAGACGCCGCGGCAAAGCAAGCACAGCTCATTATTGGAAGGCTACGCGATGTCGCGTATACCTGTGTGTGTGCAAGCTGCCCAGACAGCGACGCAACCGCAGAGCTGACGCCAAAGCGCAGTAAAGACCACCCTAAACAGCGCTTACCAACACAACGACGAGGACGAGGGGACACAAGACGGCGCTGACTCTCGCCTAAATCTTTGATAGGAAGAAAACACACCTATATAAAATCATACACCACACGTGCCTCTAAGCGTCATCATTACACAGCGGTGCGAGACTATCTTATCGTAGTCAACTCCCCCCATCAAAACAAAAACACAAACTAAGGCATCGTCTTCAACAGGAAGGCAAATTTCTTATCGTAGAGTGTTACATAATCATGGCTAATACACTTCCCTTCTCTTTTTCATATCTGACACGCTTCTACCAACAATCTTGTCGAGTCGTCATTGTGGCGTCAAAGAACACAGGTGTCTTTATACACCAAGATGGCAAGCTGGGCGAGTTGGTATTGGTTCATGGGGATAGAAAATAGCCAGCGCAAGGAAGACGAGGACGAGGAAGGTAACAGACACAGCTCGGATTGCATGAGGAAGGTAACAGACACTGGATTGCATTTTTATTGTCTGTTTTGCTCGCAGGCCTTAAAGTGCAGACTGATATGTGCAAATGCATTATTTTTGAGTGAACGACGGTGCTCCATGAGTCGTACATTGACGCACCTGCTTGCAGAAAAGACCGCAGTTTGTCTGTCGTTGCACTGCGCCAAGCCGCCCCTTCTCGCGCCCGTTCGAACTATGCCTCTGTTCTTGCCATCAACTGAAGCAGCCGCTTGGCACCCCACAGCGTGTTCGCGGCTGCACTCCCAGTCTCGAACTCCCAGTCTCGAACACCCCATGTAGCGGACAGCACGCCGCTGATGGCCAGGACCGTGCCTTTAGGCAGCCCCTGCCACGTGAGCACCGCCTGCACGTAGAATCTATCCGGTTACATGTACACATCATCATCATCACCACCATCCTATCTACGCCTGCAGGGCAAAATTCTGGGCAAAGGTCTCTCCCAGTAATGGCCAACTATCCCGGTCCTTTGCTAACTGCGACAAATTCACCCCCCCCAAACTCCTTGTTATCCCATCTACCCATCTAACTTTCTGCCGCCTCCTGCCTCGCTTGCCTTCTCTAGGGATCCACTCTGTTACCCTAAATGACCAACGGTTATCTTGCCTTTGCATTAAATGCAATGCCCATGTCCATTTGTGCTTCTTAGTTTCTACTAATATGTCCTTAACACGCGTTTTTTCCTGACCCACTCCGCTCTCTTCTTTTCCCTAAATGTTTCACCTATCATCTTCCGTTGCATTCGTTGTTGAGTCGTCCTCAATTTATGTTGACCCCGTTTAGTCAGCCTCCAAGTTTCTGCCCCGTAGGTAAGTGCAAGTAAGATGCAGCTGCCATAAACTTTTTTCTTCAGGGACAAAGCTAGGCTGCCTTTCATTATGTGAGAACGCCTGGTAGTACAAAGAAGCTAGTACAAAAGAAGCCGATCCATGAGCTTACAGTAAAACGTAAAGCTGAAAAATTCAGAATAGCCTGCAGAACCGATATTCAGATCTCACCGAGGAAGCAGACTTTACGACACTGGAAGCCAGCTACAATATTACACGCATTATCACGAAGTGTGCAGTAGAAGACGGAAGCACGATGGCTATACAGGATACTGGTAAACATTCCCACGAGACGAAAGATCGAATTAAGAAATGGCGAGCTATGACAATCTCCACCTCAGCTGACAGAATAGAACTAGCAGAGTTTTCGAAGTTAATCAAGAAGCGTAAGACAGCTGACATACGGACGTATAATATGAAGAGGATCGGATATGCCGTAAAGAACAGAGGCATCCTGAAAGCAGTGAAGAGGCATCTAGGTGTTGGGAAAAATCAGATGTATGGACTTAAAGGTAAGCAAGGCCATGCCATCAAAAATAGGGATAAAAGAGTCGTAGTAGCCGAGGAGTTCTATGGAGATCTGTAGAGTAGATGGGACATCCAGGATAATACCGAACCACAAAGTAGTTCAGAGGAGATAGACATCCAACCAGTAACGACAGAAGAAGTAAGGAAGGCTTTGAACGAAATGAAATGGTGTAAAGTACCTGGCGAAGTTCAGATAACAGCAGACCTCTTGAAGGATGGCGGGAAAATTGTACTAGTGAAACTGGCAAACCTGTCCACGCAATGCTTAAAGGAGCCATGAAGAGAAAATGCAAGTTGGTTTTATTCGAAAGATTTCGTGTTTTATAGTGCCCCCAGCGCTTGTCCGGATACAAACGGTGCTTTATTCACTGAGAAATTAAACAATTTAGGTTAAAATTTTGATTTTCCCACTCAATCGTGCGTTTTCGTGGTCCCAAGTGACATCACGGGAACCGACCGCTCTGCAGCCTAGAGTACCTTCATTTACGCATCCGCCGTACAGGGTAGAGACACGTAACGCTGGCGCCGCCATGTTCGGTTGCTCGCTCGCCGTCGAAGCAAGTCATTGTGTCAAAAGCGCGCTAAAATTATCGCCGCAACGCGGTTTACTGAAGAAGTTTGAATCATATTGTCTGTTTCGCGTTGCTAGGTCTCGCGGGAAACGAAAAGAATAACGCGTTGAGCCCGTTGGCCCAATTGCGGCGGCACGGGACCGTTCAAAGGTTGTCTCCACCCTGTACAGCGGTGTTGGTTCCCACGTTTCTTTACGTTCCGTAACCTAGATGGCGCCACCATACCGTGGCAAGCGTTTGGTTTGTTTTTGCCCGCATTTAAACCTGGCTTGTCTTTGTTCTGGGAGAAAATATTCGTTCCCTGAAACAGTGCTCGCTCGACAAATGGGGTCACGTAAGACACCGTTGCTTGCGTCAATCGGCCAGTGTCGTCTGAGACAACCGCAAGCCCCGTAGTGCTGTGCAGCTAAACCAAAGCATGCTGTGCGCAGTACGAACAGCAGAACGCATCAGTACTTCTATGTTTACATGTGCTTTCGTAACTTCCACTGTTTGTCCCATCATTCTTATTGCTTTGTAAAGAATGTGCCCTAAATTTAAGCGCAAATCGCTCGTTCGTCTAGTTTGTAAGCTCTACCTAATTTGCGTCTGCTTCTGCCAGCCTCCGCCAATCGCAGAGCTTAGCCCATGTGACATCACAGGTTCTGTTGCGGGAAATGAGCTGGTGGGTCGCATGACCATTCCCGTTTTTCCTAATTATGTAGCTTATTTGAGCGAAGTTTACGTTAAGAGTGGTGTCAGTATGATTCTAACGACACAATCTTTTGAATGAACCAAACTTGTGTTTTCTCTTCATGGCTCCTTTAATGACGACGAGTGTGTCGGAATCTTGGAAGAACGCGACCATCATCCTGATCCATAAGAAAGGGGACATGAAGGACTTGAAAAATTACAGGCCGATCAGCTTACTGTCAGTCATCAATAATGTACACACTTATCAAGGTAATCGCTAACAGAATTTCTGCCACCTTAGATTTCAGTCAGGCTAAAGAACAAGCAGGGTTTCGTAAGGGCTATTCAACAATGAACCATACTCACACGATCAATCAGGTGATAGAGAAGTGCGCGGAGTATACTGAACCCCAATTTATAGCCTTCATTGATTATCAGAAACCACTTGAGTCGGTCGAAGCCTCAGCAGTCATTGACGCATTACGGAACCAGGATGTACGTGGGCATTATGTAAGGATACTAATGGATATTTACAATGGGTTCACAGCTACCATCATCCTCTTTAACGAGAACTGTAAAATACCAATTAGGAAGGACGTCACATAAAGTGACACAATCTCTCCAATGTTATCCACAGCATGTTTACAAGAAGTATTCAGAACATTGAATTGGAAGCAGGTGGGAGTAATGGTTAATAGAGAATACTTCAGTAACGTCAGACTTGCTGATGACATTGCTTGCTAAGTAACTTTGGGCCCGAATTGCAACGAATTCTTACCGCACTGGACAAACACAGTAAAACTGTGGGCCTGAAAATTAATGTTCAGAAAACTAAAGTAATGTCAAGTAACCTCGGGACAGCACAGCGGTGTGAGATAGGTGGCGAGATAGTGGAAGTGGTAAGCAAATATATCTACTAATTCCAAGTTGTGACCCCGGATCCAACCATTAGGCAGAGATAATCAGACGGATAAAAATAATGTGGAATGGTGACATTGAATGTGCCTATTAATATCTGTAAGTGCCTCCTCTGACCCCACCTTTGACGCACTGTACTCTACACAAGTGCCTATTCCTTTCCCCGGAGAGCGTTAAATAATCCGACTCAGTTTTCTGTACCGTGTTCAGCGCTAAGCGGCAGCCCTGTAGCAACACCATCATCACCATCTTCCCCAGCGCCCCAATTATAACCACTATCAACCAGATCGTGCTCAGAAGACCCGTGGCACTCGTCAAGGGTAATAGCAGCGGCCGCCTTTATTGCGATCCAACGATTCGGCGTTGTGGTCGGGGCTTTGTGAGCAGCTACGTGAGTGCGAGTGTGGGTATTGATACAGTTGTGTTTGAATGGAATTTTTCTGGCGGGACATGTCGTGAATACGCTGCATGATATCGGGGGTGGGCTTTTGGGCGCCTAAGGTATGGACTGTGAGTAGCGCCGATGGCAGATTTCGACGACTCGGTCAGTGATTTGGGTGATTTAGTAGCGGTAGAGTCGACAGAAGCTAGAAGACGACATGCGCGTGTGACTGGAGGCGCTGGAGCCACAGAGTTGGCAGGACGGAGTATTCGACGAGCATGTTGCCTGTGCGGGCACCCATATGGCGCAGGAACTTCAGTGACTCGCGGTCACTGAGCTCTTTCTACTCAAGTAGTTTGCGCACTACCTGGTCTCTCGAAGGTGAACGCCGTCGGACATATTCTGTCTTCAAATGCAGGTAACCATTGTTAGACGGAGGACTTGGGAATTTGTCGCGGAACGCAGTCACGACGCGGGTTTCCAGAGGGCTGACAATGTAATCGTTAGGCTTTCGGCCAGGGAAAAACAGAGCCTTGCTTTCTACGAACTAGACATGTGGTAAGTCTGCGTACAGTGGTGGAGGCTTGAGAGCGATGCGAAAGACTGTAATAAGCGTTCGGCTGGACCGCGTAGAAAGTCACGAGCCTGGACTACGCTCTTGCGAATGCACACAAAACTATAATAACTGGATCTATGTACGGAGCCAGAATAGTCACTGCAGCACACAGACAGACTGCACGTGGAAACACAAAGGAGCACATGATTGCGGACAAAGTCATGAGGGGAGTCGCACAATCACAGACGGCGATCGCAGGGACGAGATGCTCTGGATGTGACGACTCGCGAGACGCAGTGCCTAGGCTGGCCATGGGGAGGTTACTGGAGTCGTTGTGGAGGTGTCTCGCTGGCCCACCACGTGACGGTGGCCGATGGCTAGCTGCGGGACGGAAGGGCTTAGGTCTGCGCCACGGCGAAGCCTCACTGAATGCGCTCCATGCCACCGGAACACCACTCACTTCGACGGGTGCAACAGCTTCTTGTCGTCCCGTTGTCGGCCGTCGTCTCGTTCACAGCCCGGGCGGTGTCTTCGACGGGAGAGCCGGCGACGGTCCTTGGGCGTACACCGCGAGGGTGGCCGTCTTCCTGCCTCCAGAAAAGAAGAAAAAGGTCAGCGTGCTTTGGCTGCACATCGGCTCCTTTCTAAATTATTTTTTGACCTGTTTTACTCATGTGCTGCTCTTTTTTGGTGACAATGGCTCCGTGAAGTTCATTGCTGTCATCTGGCCACTAGACTTTTGAGGGGACGCAGCTCAATCGGAACTGTGGGGCAAAGCTCGTTTCCGTCTGCGCTACGCCTAACACCAGCGCAACGTACGCGCCACCAGCCTCTCGCCTGGTGCTGTGGCCGTCGTTGCTGCAGCAGCCACCCCTGTCAACATTGCCACAAGCGTTAGTGTCGTCCCCTCAATATCTTGCCCCACCTTTGCTTTGTTCCTCTAAGCCGTCACTGCCCACAACGGTTTCTATGAGGCCCATCTCTACCTCGTCAAATCGAGCCTCGACACCGCTACGGCCTGCCTCTCTTAATCGAGTGCCTACTTCACGAACTGTGCCTCCATCACAGCTCGAATCTGTGACTCCAATGGATGAAGACGGTCAGGTTCAAGATGAGAACCGCTCCCAAGACGACCCCATCCAACCTAACCCATCACAGTCAGCTCCTCCATCGACGCTCCAATCTTCCGTGCAACCAGTGTGACAGTGGTGCCGACGCACGATACGAGCTGAAGATCGTGTAACTCGCACCGACATACTTTCCCACATGTCATTGGAACAATTGACCCCCAACCATTTCTAGCTGAACTCGCCTCGCGCAAATATGACACCATAGACAACTGTGTTTACATAACAGTCTATGATGACACGCACACATCGAGACTACTCCTCGTCACGTCACTCCATTTTGAGCTCAAAGATGCCGTCAAGATGTCCCTGTACAAATCAAACTGTGTCCCTACAAGCCCAGCACTTCCACAGGAATCATCACAATAGAGTCCGATGAAAGCAACGAAAAACACTCCGGTAGCTCCGCTGTGAGCAGGCCAATATCCTATCTTGTACCCGTCTCGGCCGCACGAACCGTGCCTTGCTTCGATTCGACACCCACGCAACCAAAGGTAGTCAAATATTATATGGCCATTGGGAAAGTCTCCCCGTACCAACCCAAGAGGCTAGTTTTCTACAACTGCCACAACGTCGGACACACGGTTCGCTCCTGCCCGGCAGAGGCAGTTTGTAACTCCTGCGGCAAAGCGCACTCGGAAGATTGTGGCCCTCAGATGTACTGTTTCTTGTAAGGAATTTGGACACATTGCCCTCAACCCAACGTGCCCCAGCAGAATCCCTACCCCACCAGCCAACAACCATCAACGCGATGCATCGCGGGGTGTATCTTGGGCTGATCGCATTCGAACTAATTCAGCATCGGGGGATCAATCCGATGCGTCGCATCTTCTTCCAATAAGCCCCACGATGTAACTTTGGCCTCCATACTTTCGCAACTGGCTGCATTGAGTTCCGACATTCAAGAGCGGCGAACTGAAAATCGCCAATTCTGTGCAGAGACCCAAGAGCTCAGAAGCCACCTCCTTGACAGAACAAATCATCCCGCGAAGTATAACTCCAAAATCCGCCTGACCTCCCAAAACCGACCCAGTGGTAGCCCCAGCACCAAGCGCACACCAACCTCCAAGTCGTCCCACGACTCCCCTCTTCAACGTGCCATCCAGGCTGTCCGCATGGACATTCATTATGAGCGTCTCGCGCGCCAGGCAGATCTAAAAAAAGTCCAGGACAATTCTGACAACCAACTCAGCCAGATCAGAACCCTAATTGAATATGTTATTCAGAAACTGCGCAAACAAGATCCCCCCAAAGAACTCCCTCGAAAAGCCCATCGCGACCCACCAAACAGCCACAATAGGTACACCCGCGACTGCCCTACAGTGGAACTGCAGAAGCTTCTGTCAACAAGAAACTATCCTCAAACAGAAAAGAAAAATTCAACCACTCTATATTCTGCTCCAAGAAACGCGTTGTACCCCTCACGTAGCTGGGTATGTTACGTTTTCTAACCCCTCTATACCTCATCACATCCGCCGTGGCTCTCCTACCACTTCTGTTCTCCCCGGTTACGCTGCAGTTCTGGTGCGTTCCTCCGTAGGTACCCAGCAAATTTTTTCTAGCGGATTCAACTCCAACAACCATGAAGTCGTCTTGGTGCACACCCGCTTACCTAGCGGTAAGGCTATTATCGTGGCCACTGCCTATAACAAACCTGTAAATTCAACAAAACCTAACGTCTCTTTCGCCTGGCTTCCTGCTCTCATGGCCGAATTTCCCGGTACCCCAATCCTCCTCGGTGGCGACTTCAATGCACAGAGCACCACATTGGGCTATGCCAACACTCATTCTCGTGGACAAGCGCTAGAAGACGCCGCCGAGGCCTCAAATCTCATTTTAATTAATGAACCAGGCATTACCACTCGAGTTGGCCTTCATTTTTCACAGCAATATACGACCCCTGACCTAACCTGGGCTACTCCTCGCCTTAGTCGCAAATGGTTACCGTTCTCTGCAACTTGGGACAATGATCATCTCCCAATACTTATCCCTCTATGTGGGAAGAAGATCCGCCGACGGAACGCCATGAAGCAAATGAATTGGGATGCCTTGTGGGAGGCTATAATGAGTGCATCTCCCCCAGCCTCATTACGGGACTTCTGCTCCGTAATCACCACAACATCTACCCGGGCACAGGAGCACAACGAATGTGCTATGGAAACACCACACATGGACAACCACATGGCCAACCTTTGAAAAAAGTACATAACCTCACTCGCACTAACAAATCTAATGCAAAATGCAAGAAAGATCTCCAAAAGATTCGGAAACAGTACCAACTTATTACCGCTTATCAAAAAAAGCTAAACCAATATTACTGGACAACTCAATGTGACACCCTCAGTCACGCGAGAGGCTTACCGGCGCTTTGGCGTCTGCACCGCCGCCTCACTCAGAATACTGCCAAACGAACCCCTCTTTTCGCTACACAAACTCTTAGCGCAGACCCGTCAACAGTGGAGCGGCGACTTTTAAGTACCTTCTATCCCCATGCTTCCATCTCTCCCCTCGCTCCACTTCCAATTATTGATATTCCTCAGCCTCACCATGAATTGGAGCTACCTTTTACAATGGCCGAGTTACGCATCGCAATCCGCCAGGGACGGCTTCATTCTGCGCCCGGTCTTGACAGTGTCACGTGCCAGCACCTCCGAAACCTCCCGTCTGAGGCCTTAGAACACCTTTTATGTCAGATGAATGACCTCTGGGAGCACGAAGAAGTTCCAGAACACCTTAAACTAACACCTATTTTTTCTATCCCCAAACCCAACAAGCATTCCAATGAACTCAACAACCTTAGGCAGATATCCCTCACGCCCGTTATTTTCCAATGGATTGAGCGCCTTATCAACAATCGGCTCACACATTATTTGGAATATGCCCAACCGTATTTTCATCCAGCCCAAACAGGTTTCCGGCCCAATGTTGGCCCGCCTGATAGCCTCTGGCTTCTGCGTAGGATAATTAACCGCCCCCACTACCATCGCGGAACTCCTGACCTGATCATGGCGGTTGATCTGCGAAAGGCGTTCGACAACGTTAGCCACCTGGTCATTTTAGAGGAACTTGCTCGTGCCTACCCCAGTTCCCACCCGCAAAGATGAATTAGAGCACTTCTCCAATACCGGCCTGTGCGCCTTCACTGTTCGCGCCCTGGATGGGAACCTACGACTTACTACCTCGACCGCGGTGTTTCCCAAGGGTCGATTTTAGGCCCTCTACTTTTCAACGTGGCCATGACCAGACTAGCTCAACAAGTTGAAATTAACTCAGGCGCCCGCTTCACCATATATGCCGATGATATCACGGTGTAGACTGAAGCCGCCGACTTTGATTTTATAGAGGGCCAGGTTGTTGAGCTACAGCCCCCGGCTAATAGCCTTGAGCTCACTCTGGCTCAGCTAGGTCAAGAACTCGCACCTGAAAAGACCGAATTTTCGGCAGTATATGGTTGTAAGCCACCTGACCCGAACCAACAAATTGTAGTCAACCTAGTCAACTGCGATGCATCTGCTTCAACTGAGCCCATTACACTCCTAGGCCTTCCAATTGGAACAAAAAAGAGTCCTGGCATTTGGCTCAAAAGAATTAAACAGAAATGAAATGCCATACTGCACTCCATTCTTCGATTGTCGAATAAATATGGTGGAGCATTGCAGAAGGCCATCTTGAATTTGGCCAGGGCTGTCACTGTGAGCACCCTCACGTACGGTGCAACGGCGTACGACCTCAACAAGACCGACACCAAAACCATTCAGGGCTACATCGGGCGACCCTGAGGACAGTCACTGGCTTACCAAAGCATACACCCATTGCTTAACTGGAGCAAGCTGTACCTCTTCCTCCTATTGAAGCCATCATTCAGGAGGCCAAAGTCCAGGCGGACTTCAAAAGACCCCTTACACACCAGGGACACGCCTTAGTAGCGTGCGACGCCAGAATACCACCAGTACTTTCTGATTGCCCAGCCCCCATAGCCCCCTGGCAGCAACCAGCAATTAATACTTCTACGCATAGCAAACCTATTGAGCGTACTAATACTCTATTGCGACAGCGGCGAATCCGGCGTCTCCAAAGGGATCCCCTTCAGAACGAACTGGACATTTTCACGGACGCCAGTGTAAACCAGTACGGCGCGGGCCCTGCTTGGACATGCCCTGAGGCACCGGTTCTCTCAGGGTACACTACCATACATGGCGAAGAACTTTCCAGCCTCGATGCGTAGCTGTACGCTATTAACAACGCAGTGTCAGCTATCGAATTTGACTGTCACCCACCTCTAACGCCCTCCATACACATACTCGCAGATTCGTACGAGGCCCTCACAGCTTTGCGATCGTATGATTCGACCCACCCTGTCGTCCACGAAATTCTGTTTCGTGGACGGAAGAAACGGAACAACACCAACATCCCCGTCGACTGGGTACCTGGCCACGAAGCATTTTCTTCAGGCAACCAGGCGGCTGATGTGGCCGCTCAGGAGAGTTCCCCCTCTTATCCTCTACTGATGTCTGGGGTAAGGCCGTCGCCGTCTCCCTCTCCCTCCCCAGCGATGCGTATTCACCAGCACAAGAAGAACCGACGCACACGTCTAAAGGCCCTAAATCGAGCTGGCTACCTCAGCCGCCTACCTCCTATTCCCCGCTCAGGCGAAATTTTTATTAACAAATATATTACAAATTCTGCGTACACACCTGAAACACTTCGCAAGTGGTATACCCCTCACCTTCCCCTCGATGTCCTTACTGCCGTACCACCACTCTATTAGACTTCACACACCTATTTTGGTTGTGCCCAGCTTTCGCCACGCACCGTACATTTAAATCTCCCCAACACCATCCCGATCCACAACAAACTGATGCACAACTATTATATGAAATAGCAGTTAATTCAATTAAAAGCGGTCTGGCACGGCTTGTTTGAGCAGGTCCTCCCCGGAATGAACTCGTGTATGGGGACAAACCCTATTGCGATCACCACGACCTGGCCCATGAATTGCAGGTTCCAAGAACTGGCCCAGATATTTAGTCTACTGAGAACGACCAGCATTATTTGTTTGTTTTCTTTTACCCTCGCTCCCCATTCCTTTACCCCATCGTGACCAGTGGTCATCCTTTTCTGATAGAGGTTGTCTCTCTCTCTCTCCTGCCTCCGAGAGCGAAGCGCTTCTTTTTATTTCTCTTCCTCGTACCTTGCGTCTTTTCGTCGGCTACACCCGTGAAATTTAGTGGATTGCCCTCTTTATTTCTTGCAGCGTCATCTCATCACACATACGTCCTTACCAACGACGGCCGCAGTTGAGCGGCACCGCCGTTGACAGTGACCCTTTAAGCCGGCCTTGGTGAGCGTGGCCCGAGCGAGGTCGAGCAGAATTGTCGGTCGAGTGCAGCTCATTTTGATTATGTTGCTGCTTTTCCTGAAGTTGCTGCTCTTGACTCGGAATTATCTGTCGCCGGGTCTGCAGTGTTATTGGAAGTTGTTACGCATGTTGACAAAGAGCCGCGAGAGGTTCCTGATTTGCGATGGAGATGCGGTATATTCGATGCCCTGTTCACGAGATGTACAACAGCATGGCTTTAGGCTCCAGTTGAAACACACTACAACAACTGACACTTTCGGAGTATGTCACTTGGCGTCACTTCCTTGTGTTTAGGGTCACCTTCTCTCGCACCGCCCCTTGAAAGGCTCCAGTTTACGGAGCCCGCGTCTCTAGCGTGTTCTCTTGTCCGGCGCTCCGTTTGGAATCACGAACGATACGCTTAACCATTTCGCCATCACTACGACTTGAAAGTAAAGCATACTAAAGTGCCAAGCAACGTCAAGTCGTTACCGTTCTGCCGGTACCGTTTGATAGCGTTATATGTCAATGCGTAATGTCAGACCTAAAATCAGTACCTTGCAGACCTTCACCCTCCCAAACCCCATTTTCCTGACAACAGTTCGGCGTGAACCGTAGCAACTTCGACGCCGTTTACCTTAGGTTTACCTTAGATTTGCTACGGTTTCTTATATTTGCTAAAGGTTTACCTTAGGTGTATAACAATAAATGTAATGTGTAAAGGCTCTCCCATAATAATTCCATTCTATAGCCTGTGACCCACTTAGAACGGTAACAGACAAGTTGCTGCATAGCGGAATCGTGTAGTTGTTGTTTTGTCATCTATCGGTTAATCTTACGGCACATTTTTTCGAGTATTTATATGTATTGGCGTCCGCGGCTAATATTCGGAACCAATTATGCCCTGTTCAGTTATGAGAGAAGTCACTCGCTCTGCGCCGACTTGAATATAAAACGCTTATGGGCTACAAATCCAACTGTCGGTCCAGTACACCAAATCTTACTGCACCTCTAATATACTGGAGTACTGGGCCAATTATTTCTCAAAGCTCCACATTTAATAAAGAGCACTAGGGTGTAGTGAAAGCTCAGGCAAAACCTATTTTGCGGTGAATATAATTAGTGTAGGGACAATAAGCATTATATTGTTTGCCGTGAGTGTGCATTCGACGATGATTCCTGCACGTTACGGCTACATATTGCCGCGAAGCATGCATTGGGTTTGTTAATTTATGCTTTGGTTTCGCCTACCTGCTGCGCCAGCCTCTATTATATGTGTTATCCGTGGGCCAAGTGAAGCGCTTGTTCCATTTTTTATGCAGCACGTGTTGTCTCCTTTGATAGAAAGAGTGGTTCGAACTAACATGAGCAGCCAAGAATAATCTTCTTTGTTCTACAGTGTTCTGGATGCAATTCGACGATTGAAGAAGCGCTGGCGCCGAGAGATAAATGTCCTTAGAGCAGATGACGCGGCATTCAGTTCCCCGACACTCGCTTGCGCACGTCACTTTGTTGAGTGCTGCTGCGTCATCTATGTATTTATTGACTTGTTAGGGGAGCACAAGTTCGCTCCAATAAGCATGTTTTTGTTGAAGCCAACTGCGTCATCTTTGGCTTCGTACATATGGTAGAGGTGCTGGGTACATGCACCCTAAACCATCTGCAAGTCACCAAGCAAGCCCCACTCGTACCAACCGCTGACAGCAAGGCCTCCCACCCGAGCTCGGTTTAGGAAAAACTGAAGAAGAAAGATGTCGCGACTCGCACCATGGTCAACCAAGCCAATGATCCCGTCATTCTGCAGCAACGTCAAGAGCCCCCATTATTCCGAGGATCTCCTGGTCAAGACCCAGAAGAGTAGCAGGAGAAGCTGGAGCGAGTCGAAAGTTTTAACCGATGGGACGACGAAAAAACAAGTGTTTTTCTAACTCTGAGACGCGGCTTGAGCATGCCTTGAAAGTCTCGAGCGCTCGGTAACGTCATGGAGCATGTTCAATACGGAATTTTCGAAAACGTTCATGACTGCAGGGCGTAAAGAACGAGCTGAGCTATTGTGGCCGACGCGAATCTAACACCCCAACAAAGGTGTTGTAGTGTTCGTTAAGGAGATGACGCTGTTCTGACAAGCTGACCCCGAAATGGCAGAAGAGAAGAAGCTGCGCTTTCTCAAGTGGTGTGTGAAAAAAGAACTCTTCGCTGGACTCATTCGCATCCCCCCAAAAATCGTCGCTGAGTTCGTGACCGAGGCTACCAGAGGACCCTGCACATGCGTTCGAGGCAGTACGATCGGCCACTCAACGCGGTTTTTCCGAACCCGGTCAATGCCCTTGAATTCGCGACGGAATTCCTAAGGGAAACAATCCGCGCCGCCGTTCGCGAAGAACTCACAAAGCCGCGACCCCCAGTCGTGTCCCTTACAGACGTGAACGGGGAAGAAGTACAACACGCTCTGGCAACTTTTACGCCGTCGGAAGCATCCCATTAGCCACAAGCTATGGCCTACGCCGAAGCTGTTCATTGACCCCGCCGAGCTCCAACCCGTCGTCCAGAGGACCCCGACGTACCACCGCCCAGTGTCGCCCGACCGACCTCCTGTAGCAGGAAACCAGACGCCGAGAAAGAAGGACGTATAGCAAACACCAGATAATTGTCCTTTGTGCTACCACTGTTGAGTGGCCGACCACACCTATCGTCGATGTGCTTACACGAGGCTCGGATTAGGAGGGTTCTTTGTCGACGCACCACGCCCCCTACCTGGCCACCGCCCTACTGAGATCGAAGAATACCTGTCCAACACCAACCGACGTCCAGCGCGTTTCAACCGTTCGCCGTCGCCCTACCAGAGCCAGTCCCCGAACTGCCGTAGCACTGCTTATTTCTCACGTGGGAGGTCCCCCAGACCATGGAGGTGGGAAAATAAAAGCAGCAACTTCTGGAGCTGAAGCTGCACAAAAGCGGAATAACAAAAACCCTCCAACGGCGCAGCGACTCTTGGAAGACCGGGATGTATACCATGCCCTCAGCCAGACGACCTGATGCAACCCCGACATGACTCGCGAGCACTACGACAGGAACACGGTGCGACGCGTACTTGACATGACCGAGCCTGCTGGTGAGAAGACAGTGACCCTTATGACACATAGTGCAGGATCTTCAACACGGACACGCCGAGATACAATGCCCTGACGCGTCCGGAACTCCTGGAAGGCGGCGTCCGACGTCCAATTGTCCATCGACGGCTTTGATGTACTCGCCCTCAACTACACGGAGCCGACTACTCAGTAATGAGCGGGTAATTCACATCGAAGCTGTAGAAAGGTGCGACAAATTGGGACGGTCCACACATACGCACAGAAGGAGGCCATCTCGTAACGCAGAGTTGAACGAGCACACCGCGCGTCACCATAGACGGCACCACGTACGCTGCTGCGTTGGTGATATTGCCTAACTGCTCCCGCATCCTAATCATTGGAATTGACTTTTTGACGGACAACGGTGCAATAATTGATGTCTAGACAAGGTCCATAACTTTTTCCTCCAATCACTGCATGACGCCGGAACCGAACCCCGAACACCGTACTGCTGTAACGCTTGCCGTCGATCACATCATCTTGGGAGTGCCCGCAAGCTTGATGATCACCGTCTACTGTGAAGATGCAGCTCCTGACGCATACGCTATCGTAGCGAATGACCAAAGGTTGCTTCTCGACCGTGGTGTCTCCGTCGCAAGAGATGTTCCGCGCTTTTGCAATGCAAATCCCACGTTTTGTTCACTAGTTTCACCAAGGACTAGCAGCATCTAAAGAAGGGCACTGAAGTTGTGTTCCTTGAAGAAGCGCAAAATACAGGTCAAGTGATCGCGGTCCCCAACTTTGAACGTGCACGGAAAGATGCTTTCAAAGTGCCGCATACTTTGGACGTGAACCCGGCGCTGCCACGAGAAAAACGGGACAAATTATTCAATTTGCTGCGACGCTACAGCGAGTGTTTTTCGTCGAACTCAAAATTACGCCAGAAACCCCATAGCGAAGCGCTGAATTACAACCGAAGATGGAGCCCCACCTACCCGACAGTCACCGTACCGCGTGTCTTCAGGCGAGCGGGAAGCCATGCGGACAAAAGTCGAAGACATGCTCAGGGACGGCATTTTACAGCCATCGAAAAGCCCCTGGGCTGCTGCAGTCATACTCATGAAGAAAAAAAAAACGGCACTTTAAGGATTTGCATTGACTACCGGCGACTGAACAAAATCACCAACAAGGACGTTTATCTCTTGCCGCGATTCGACGATGCCCTCGACCACGTCTGACATGCGAAGTACTTACATCGATAGATCTGAACACAGGCTACTGACAAATTAAAGTAGACGACAGAGATCGAGGGAACACTGCCTTCATAACCACTGACAGCCTATACGAGTTCAATGTGATGCCATTTGCGCTAGGCACGGCACCAGAAACGTTTGAAAGAGTCATGGAGACCGGGCTAGATGCCCTAAGCTAGCACACCTGTCTGTATACTTCGACGAAATTGTGGTATTCGCTCAAACTTTCGACGAACACCTTGCAAGGTTGGAGGCTGAACTCGAGGCTATTCGCTCGGCGGGGCTACCCCTGACGCCTGAAAAGTGCCACTTCACGTACGAGGATCTCAAATTTTTGGGCCACGTCGCAAACGCGGCGGGAGCCCTGCCTGACCACGCGAAATCTTCAGCCATAACAAACTTCCCAATACCGAAAGAAAAGAAGGGCGTGCGAAGATTTCTCGGACTGTGCGCATACTACCGGCGCTTTGCCGCAAATTTCACACGCATTGCAGAGTCACTCACGCGCTTCACGAAAGATAGCACCGCTTTCGGCTGCTCAAATTCCCAAAAGGAGGCATTCTGCGAGCTGCAACAACGCCTACAAAGCCCGCCGTGCTCCCTTATTTCGACGAAAACGCCGAAAAGAAATTCACACGGACGCCAGTGATATAGGATCGGTTGCCGTCCTCGTCCAAAAGCGAAGTGGTTGCGAAAAGGTAATCGCCTATGCCAGCCGCAGGTTGTCGAAGGAGGTGAATAACTACGCTGCCTGCGAGAAAGAGTGCCTTGCTATTATATGGGACATTTCCAAATTTCGCCCATACGTGTATGGTAGACCATTCAAGGTTGTGACAGACCACCATGCGCTGTGTTGGCTCGCTAATTTGAAAGACCCCTCTGGCCGTCTTGGTCGATGGAGCTAGCGCCTCCAATAATTAGGCGTTACAATTGCCTATAAATCTGGCAGGAAACACTCCGACGTCGGCTGTCTGTCCCGCGACCCCCTCGACCCACCACGTCAACAGTTCGATGGAGACAGCGCGTTCGATGGAGACAGCGCGATGGAGACAGCGCGAGACAGCTGTCCAGCAACATGCCGAACCCGAGTGACGCGTCAGAATCGACTACCTCGAAGGACGCAACGTCCCCGTGCCTAAGGCCTTCAAGCGCAACTTGGCAGCATTCAGCCTTAAAAACTACGTCCTCGTGGAGAAAAATTTCAACCCCGTAACGAGAACAAAATAGCTTCTCGTCATGCTCGCAGACCCTCTATAGGAAATATATATCTCTATATATCTCGGCACAACACGAACTATGTGAAAAATTAAGGCCCTGTACTACTCTCCCCGGTTTACATCCGATGTGTCACACTACGTCCGGAGCAGCCGTGACAGCCAGCAAGGAAAAACGCCCCCGACGAGCCACACCAGACTTCTGCAGCCGATCGCCGTGCCACCGGGGCCCTTTCAACAGACTCGAATGGAACTTTTGAACCAGTTCCCTACGTCACGATCAAAGAAAAAGGATTGTAGAGACAGAAAACATGACGCGCTACGCAGACACCGCCGCTCTTCTGAGGGGCGCTGCAGAACAAGTTGACAACTTCTTTTAGGCCGAGTTGTAGTGCGACACGGCGCCCTTGAACCCCTAATGATGGACCCCCGAACGGCCTTTGCTGGGTAGCTGATGCAAGGAATCTTACGCTACAGCAACACGGATCACCGAAGAACGACGGCGTGCCACCCCCAAACAAACGGACTAGTGGAACTTTTGAACAAGGCTTGCGGATATTTTGTCTATGTTCGCCTAAGTCGAACATAAGAACTGGGACGAAGTGCTCCCGTATGCCAGGTTTGCCTATAACACGGCTATCCAAGAAACTACGCATATGACAGCGTTCGAGCTTGTTTACGGCAGACGGCCGACTACGATGCTGGACGCATTGCTTCCGCACGTAGAAGACGAAGACCTCAATGCTGACGTCCAAGGAAACCTTCAGCATGCGGAAGAGGCCCACCAGCTCGCTCGAGTTCCTATAACGGAACTGCAGCAGGTGGATTCGGGACGCTACAACCTCCGACGCAGATACGCGGAGTACCACCTAGGGGATCATGTGTGGGTTTGGACTCCCATCCCAGGACGCGGACTTAGTGAGAAGCTTCTGCGACGGTATTTCTGACCCTACCGGATTCTACGACGTGAGGGCTAACTTACCTGCGAGGTGATCCCCGACGGCGATTCCAGAACATCACAACGACGCACGTAACCCGAATTCGTCCACGTGGTTCGCTTAAAGCCTTACTGCGCAAGATGATGGACCCTTATTTTTGATGTTGTTTGTCCGGACTGTCCTTTTATTTTAGCATCGGGTCGATGCTCTCTTAGGGGGGAGGGGGTAATGCCGCGAAGCATGCATTGGATTTGTTTATTTATTGTTTGGTTTTGCCGACCGGCAGCGCCGGGCTGCATTATCTGTGTTACCCGTGCGCCAAGTAAAGCGCTTGTTTCATTCTTTATACCGCCCACGTTATGTCCTTTGATAGAGTGGAATGAACTAACGTCACCAGACTAGAATCATATTCTTTCATTTGGAGTGTTCTGGATGCAGTTCTACAGTTCAAGAAGTGCTCACGCAGAGAGAATAAAAATTGATAAATGCCCTCAGAGCTCATGCCGTGGTGGTCCTTTCGCCGACACTCGCTTGCGCACGTCGCTTTCTTGACGGCTGCTTCGCCGGTTGTGTATTATTTGGGTTCTCAGGGGAGCACAAGTTCGCTCCAATAAACGTGTTTTTTCTTCAAGCCAACTGCATCATCTTTGGCTTCTTGACAATATTTACTAGTACATTAATGGTTTAGATGAAGTGATTGCCGATGAGTTATTTCATGTTAAGATAGGCACATTGCGCATCCAATGGATACGGGGCACCATCTTTCAGCTATCTGTACAGCCGATGTAGGTCATAGTGGTTACTCTGAGTTGCGTGATGGGTTACTTTTAATCGAAAGAAGTGATTTCATGCTACCTCCACTCACTTCGCAGTGCCGTCCCTACACGATCCCACAACACTTACACTCCTTCCAAAGGCGTAGTTACAGAGGCCTCCCTCTTCCCTTCCTTCCCTCTCTGTTTGGTCATTTTCAGACTCCCTCCGCTATTTCTGAAAGTCTCTTCCTGTCTTTTTCCATCGCTATTTCAGTCGTCCTACGTCCTTGCCACTGTGTATATTTTTGCACTTACACCCAGACTTTAAACATAGATTTCTTGGCAGAAGAGGCTGAACACAAAGCCGCTGACGATTACGATACTCCCTAATTCGGCATTTGAGCGCACCTGTTTAGCTGCTTAGAGCGTCAAAATAATGTTTAGGCAAAGCATTTCACATAGACATATATGTATCTTTACAGACCACTCTTATGCTTCACATATTACTCTTTCCGAATCCTTGACTGTCATGAAGAGGTTTTGTGGTCGGAAAAATGAACGAATATATGTTGTGCTTGCTGCACCAATGCCTGGGTCTGAAAGAGGAGGTATATGCATGTATTTGAAGAGGTGGTGCCCTATTTGTTACGCGTAACGAGGGAGAGGACCCAGATGTTCTCGCACATAAGTAGTGGAAGACTTCTGTTTATCTTAATATATACATTAGAGTCCCCCACTACTAACATCGGTGTAGATTGATGGGCGGTGAATACGAGGGCAAGAAAGTGCGCTAAGTTAATGGTGAGCGCGGTAGGCGAAAGTAGACAGCGACTAACAGGAAACCGCTGTACATTTTTTGGGCCTACAGCTTGCCAACTACATTTGATGCACCAAAGGTTTCGAGGGGTAATAAGGACAAACCAATATGCAGTAGCCTGACCCTTCCAACGCTCTGTTTCGGTCCTGGCGATGCGCAGAACGCTGCTTCAACGGCATGCACTTCTCGATTCTGGCGTTAGCGGCGCTGTACCTATGCTCGGGCAAGGTACTCTAGCTCTGGCGCCTCGTTCAGCTGCAGCGGCATACAAAATTTCTTCGTCTCGGGAAGCTATCGCGTCATCGTAGAATACACGGCGACGCACGCTGCTCAGATGTTAATTCCGAGGGCGTCGCCGCCGCCAAGAGTGTCTCATACCAGCATAGAATTCTGCCATCCCGTTCACACTTTCGTCATACTTTCGTCCTTCGGTTTACTGCTCGCCGTATCTCGCCTGTTTTCGGTGTCCTTGTTTTTCACTCGGTTACTAAGATGGTGACGGCCCAGCCAGAGCGCAACCGGAGGGCACCTAAGAGCTTGGCCCTAAAAGACTCCTTCCGCGAAGCGGGATAAGCAGGTTGACACTGCCAATATTATCTGTAACGATGTATATTTACTAACACTATGCCAGAGGTTCACTATTCAGTCTGTCTATGATGGCATGCGGTACGAAATGTGGCGACCTTTGTAAATGACAACGTCTGCCGGATGCTGCCGTCAAATATCAGCAGCGGTCAACCTGCTAATCTTCTGCCAGTCGCTATCGTGATTGCCCTAATCAACGTGGCTTTCGTTTCGAACGCACCGAGCATATGTTTGATTCCAACCTGCAACCTACACACATATTTTGAGTTTTAACCTCTCAGGACGATTGCCTTTCTCTCGCTACCTAAATGCGAAAATTTTGGCCTTATGTCTGTCGGTCTTTCCCTCTATACAGATCGCCGGTGAAAATTTAGAAGCTCAGTTGAACGAGGAGCTTATGTACACTACTAAATATGAGACCATACTGCGCACTTACCAACATCTTTTAGGAAGAAACATTAAACATACTTGTGGCAAAATATCAACATACTGCTGGTACTCGCAGTGTTCTTACAATGGAATGCAGATGTACGCGTGGTATTTTCTTTTGGAAATGAAAAATTCTTTATTAAACAATATGCTAACTCAAAAATTCAAATAGGACTCTCGCCCAAGCCCGGAACTTGTGGCGGCCTCCGAACTTTAAAACGACGGAAAGGTTCCACGATATGGTGCGCGAAGATAGGAAAGCGGGAAAATAAATGCAATTTAGCGAACTTCCATCGTCTTTACCGAGAGAGCAGCAAAACTGGAGGAAAGTATTGCGCGAGATGGGCAGGGTTGAGAAGAGAGGCATTGACATAGCACAGGCCTCCGAAGACTATCGTCCTATCGTGATATTTGCAGCGTAGGAAGATTATACGCGGCTATTTTTTTTTGGTGCAGCACATGAGGTTAGCCAGGTGGCTAAACAATGGTAATTACGTTACTAGAAGTATGAGTTAGCATTCTCTAGTCCTAATAGGGCCGTTACACCGGAGAGAGGCCACTGTCAGCGCAGCACGTTTACTACTAAAGTTGTCTAGCGCATGCTAGTGCGTCGGTAAAGGAGCGGCAACTGCTCGACGCGTTATCACCCACTGCTTGCAGCATGCCCTGCCAAAGATCTAGCGGGTTGACACTGAAACAGGGCGTTAAGAAAGGCGGCCGTGATGAATGCATCGGTTCCTTCCTGCCATTTGTATTATCTGCAAACTGACTGGTCGGCTGCGATCAAAAGAAGTGCAGCTTGCTGGGCCAGTTGGTACATTTTGAAGGTGAAAAAACCAGCGAAATAGACGGAAGACGTGTGTGTGTTGTCTCGTCTCTTCTACGTCTTCCGTCTATTTCGCTGGTTTTTTCACCTGCGATCAAAAGCTGTCGTATTTTCCTTAGCGCCACTTACACTGTTCGTTATTCGCGGCCTTGTTATCATGATGTTACCTTACATGCCTTCTTTGCGTGGGCGCCCATGCGTGACGCGTGATAATCCCGGCTGTTGCTGTCTAGGAAAGGGCACCGACACTTGAGTAATATGAATGCGATGAACCAAGCCCGTGATATAGCCTAGAATGTTACACTTTCAACCCTACACCCTAGCCAGCAACATTAGCGCAACTAGTTGAACAAAAAGGTTGATATTAGGCTAGTATACTCTGGACGGTGTTTTATCGCGACCCTTAGCAATGCAATAAACAACTATTTTAGTTGCAGCTAAAATAGAAACGATTTAGTAGTTGCTCAACATCACCTCAATACCGCTGTTTTCAACAAGTGTTCAATAGAGGCTAACAGCAAAGTCTTTAGTTCTAGCCGCTGTATGCATGTCCCGCATACTCTCCGAAAACAGAGCAACGGGGAATGCGAGCGGCAGAACGTCACCCAACGGAAAGTGTGGTTTCGGAGTCATTTATTAGCCCGAAGCTTTCCCTAACATGAGTCATGCGCACCAAAGGCAGGAGTATTTGTGCACAAAATGGCCGCGAACAGTTACCTTGATGAAGGGGTACAGGGACCGACCAGAAGGTTTCATAGCAGGAGGTGTTTCTAGTCGAAGGGGTCTCGATGCAAAAGCCTATTCTCCGTAGTGTTGAAGTGTTGAAAGTTGGTTATCTACGTTGTTACAGAGCAGATGAAGGCAGCGGGAGAGCACTGCCAAGTAAGCTAACCGCAAGCTGGGAAATTTATTTCCGTCGCCAATTCTTCTACTACACCGTGGCAGTTACAAGCACTGTGCAACCCTTGGAAGATAGTTGAAAGCAACGATAAAGTTGTAATATACATACAGTCAAGCGTCTCAGGCAGCAAGCAGACAGGAGCTGTCGAGCACGGCAATGGCACCCTTGCAGTTGGTGTTAAAGGCTTCGCTGCCTTGGTGTGGGCGGACCCTATATCGTCAGCACCTCCTCTCGCGGTTGCAGCTCGCCGTGGCGCGCTGCAGGCGGCCGCACCCGTTGCATAGGTCTAGGCTTGGTCTTTGTATTTCTCACAATTTGTGTTGAATTACGAAGCCTAGACATTTAGGAAGGGAGCGTAGTCACAGCCGCGTTTTGGAGTCATCCCTGATGCCGCCACATGGCTCCCGAGTAATCTTTGCGGGGGTGTTAGGCGCAGCGCAGACGGAACCGAGCTTTGCCCCTTACTCGCAAATGGCTACCGTTCTCAACAAGTTGTGGCAGTGATTATCTCTTAATAGTTATCTATCTTCGTGGGAAGAAGATCCGCCGACGGAACAGAATAAATCTAATTCAGCTTTTCTAATCCAGCAGAAGGCAATCTGTGAGTCTGAACAAAACGTAACTTTTCAATGTCGACTTCGCAGTTCTTAATGCAGCCGTAGATACGTGCCGCTATTAACGCTGACATCAATTCAATCGTACTAGCGTAACTGTTTTTAGTGGTGAAACTCTCGTCTTTGCAAAGAGAAGGACTGTCCTAGCACTTCTGCTGGCATTGTGGATGGTTAGGTAGACCACGGCTACATAAGCCCACTCGCTTGCGTCTGCAAAGAAGTGAAGGTTGGATGTACAGTTCTGGCCATCACTTCAGGCACCTAAATATCTTGGGATGACTACATCGTGCAGTATGGCTACTTGTTCGGCCAACTTGAGCCATATGCTTCGCAGTCGAGATGTCAGGGGGTTTTCCCAGTCAAGGGTTTCTCGGCAGATGTCTTGCAGCAGGATCTTCGCTTTGATAAGAAAGGGCGACAGAAAACCCAGCGGGTCATACACCCTTGCGATAGCTTGAAGAGCGAATCGTTCTGTCACTTTGTGTTGCTGTATGAAATGCAGAAGGCTGTTGTTCTTGAAGGAGAACGTGTCAGTTTCAGGGTCCCATGAAATCCCTTGGACTTTTGTCGTCCCAGACGGATGACAAAGCACCTTTTCCTGGGCAGTTATTTTCTCTTCAAAAGAAGCAGCAACATACGGATCGTTGCACACCCACTTCCGGATATTCATGGACGCAGCACGAAAAATTTTAACGATCTCCTTATGCATTTTAATGGCTTGTGCACTGTTACCAGCTCCATTGAGGTCACCCATGCACGCGGATTCCTGAAGCAGACGGGCTGTAGAAGGATATTTCTTTTCGCATCGCCGAAAATGGTGCTTCAATGTAGCTGTCAACAAAAAAAAGACTTGAAGTGGCCCCGATAGAAACTCGAGTCATTCTCGAGATTTTCTGCTCTGGTAACGCTCGACTTTCTTGAGACAATGTCTTAAACCAGAGATATCTCATAGCATATCTGTCTTCTTCACGTAGTAGAATCAGGAGAAATGCTTTCTCGACGCCAGCGGTGGTTGCTACGTTGTACCTTTGAAAACGCAGTAGAAGGGTCACGACGTCGGGGTTCTGGTTCGGGCCAGCTTCCAAGTTCTTGTTAAGCGACTGCGCACCATTTTCATGGGATGATGCGTCAAACACGATTCGCTCTTTCGTCGTAGAACAGTCTTTGCGGATCATTGCTCGGTGGGGCATCTAATACAACCGCTTCCGAGGGACGTTTTCCGTCGGTGGTACCCTTTCAGCGGATCCTTCTTCGAAGTACGTTCTAATAGTAGCGCCATACCTCTGCATGAGGCTGGCATCTTTTCCTAGTTTTTTCATTACGATGTGGAGCCGCTTCACTGCCACAGCAAGGTTATCGGCCAAGTCAACCCTTGGTTTCCTTGGAAGCGTGACCTCATAGCGCTCGTTCGTCTTTTTGATTGTTTCCTCAAACTTGGTAATGAAGAGATCGCGTTCGCAATTTCGTTCGTCCTCGCCTTTGGAGCCGATGCTTTCAACGTCCCAGAAACGGTTAGAGACTTCCGAGACCTTTTTGGCTTCCACGGACGCTCGTCGCACGACAACGTTAGCACAGTGCGTGACATTAGCTCTTAATGGCAGCGGGCCTTGAACAGTCCAGCCTAGCAACGTTTCCACTGCCTTCAGCTTCGTTGTCACTGGCATCACGTTACAGGTTACCTGATCCCAGTAGTGGTCCGAGCAAATAAGGATCGTTAATTTGGTTTCTTTGAAACCTGGTGCGCAGAGTGTTCGTGTGTCTAAACGCATTGATTCCATATTCGTGATGACTTGATCATCTGGAACGGGGATATGCTCGTTGCATATAGCATGTATTTCAAGTGTCTCGATGTGCACGGGCCTTTCTGTGTTTTCGGAAACGATGAGGAGACGTACTTTTCTAATTGTTTTTGTCGTTTTCTGGGCTCCAAACACACCCACAGTTAAAGTCTCATCTTCCAGGAATTCGCAGCCTTATTTTCGCGACGCATCGGCAGTAATAAAACTGCGTTGGCTTCCGCCGTCAAAGAGGATCCGGCAGCGTCCGATGACGCAGAACCTTTGACTGTCGCGGTCACAGTCTGAAGCAGGACCACAGGGGCAGTTTGTCGAGAAACCAGGCTAACGGGCGTAGAGGCCACTTCGTTTCTGCTCGAGGTGTCTGGCGCGCACATGGTAGTGGCATGCCTTCTGGGGCACTTGCCGCACCGCATTCGGCCTCGGGAGTTTATCGCCATGTGCCATTTTTTTGAGGCACTGGAAGCATCGACCTTCCTCGAGGAGCAGCTGCTTCTTCCGTTTTAGGCTCCATTAGTCGCTGTCGCAGACCTCGGAACGATGCTTCATGGACTGGCAGAACAAGCACCATTGAGGGTTGTTCGACGAGTTTTGCAGAGCCGCTACGGTGTGTGAGTTTCGGAGTTTCTGTTGTCTAGGTGGCTCTTGTGGTGTCACGGCGACGTCCGGCGTTGTCACAGCGGTTTGACGGGCCACGGTTTTTCGACACCGAACTTGATTGTCGAAAAACTCGAGAAGCTGCTAGAGTTCTTGTCCGGGTTGTGCCGTCTCGTTCTGTTGACCAACTACGGCTTGAGTCGAGCTGGTTGTCGTTGAAGTACACGTCGGTGACTTGAAGAGCTCGTGGTGCTTCAAGACCATGTCGGGCGGTAGCGTTCGAAAGAGAACCTCCCGTAGCATCAAGCAGTAATTACCGGTACTGGTGCCAAGAGCCTTCAGACTTCGTACATGCACCTGTATCTGATCGTAGAGACGTCGAAGTTGCTGTGTGTTGCTAGACGACGAAACCGGTTTCAGGTCCAGAATTTATCCGAGCTGATCTTTTACGATGATTCTTTCGTCTCCGAAGGGCTTCTTCAGTATGTGAACCACATTCTTGTAGCACTCCTCGCTAGCCTGAAGCCCAGAGATGGCTGACGCGGCTGCTCCAGTCTCAAGGGTGCTCAAATAGTTGAACTTGTCCGCAGTGCTCACTTCGCTGTTGTTGTTCACAGCCGATGAAAACTGCATCCAGAGACGCTGCCAGTTCTTCCGCTCCCCTTCAAACTTGATTAAGTCAAGCTGAGGCAGCTTAGACTTGCTGGTGGCCGGAGTCGGGCAGCTCATCAGTCGTGTGGGTAGTCGGGATGTAAGGGCGTTCTGCAGCTCGAAACGCAGTGTCACTGTTGTGTTCACGACCTTATCTCCGCATTTCCCGGCGTCCGACGTCTCATTATCCAGCAGGTCGTCCGGCGTCGAGACAAAATCCGGTCGTCCAGCTTTCTTATCTGATGGTGGAGCACTTAAATTCGTTCAAGAAGAACGCTCACGTCGGATGTCGAAACTCCAGGTTGCCCTCGCAACGCTGCCCAAGTTTCCATAATTACGCCGACCAGCTGAGAGCGGAGGCTCTGGCGACGTCGGAGCAGCCGTTCCATGGTGGTCAGCTGGCGGCCGGGGATTCTGTGACCAAGGTCGCCAGCGCCGCGTCGGTTCAAAGGGCTTACGCGGCTCGGGCGTCGATGAGGTAGGCCTTGGCGCGAGATCCCGGGTTTCGGCACCACGTAATGAACATCGAGGTCCTCCGGCTGCCAAGCCTTCGAGAGAGAGCGGAGAGCGCACGTCTGATGAGAATGAAGGCTTTAATCAAACTGCTACGCGTGGAACACGAGAACGTGCCACCGCTCGGTCCATGCTGGAGAAGATGATGATGAAAAGCGTCGCCTGTCATGTAGGAAGAGGAAGAACTTCCTACACTGCTCTTGTGGCGTTTCAATGTGACGTAAAGATCGTGCTATGGTCCTCGAAATTAAGCAAGCAAGTCTCCAGCGTAGCTTAACCAGAACCTACGGATCATTTCGATGCATCAGCGTCGCGGCACCTCTCTCATCACAAGGTGAAAGGGTTTTGATTCTTTTCTTTTTCGTACCAAAGGGTTGTTTACAACCGAAGTGTAGGTGACTGGGTAGAGTATGAGTATATGCAGCTTTGGGCATTGTTTGCGTCTTGAAAATGTTTTGTTGAAAACACCTATCGCTGGGTGCAAGAAACATTTAACTACTCTCTTGTTTTTATATACCGGTAACTGTCAGTTTAAAATTTAGATATAAACATGTATATGTTATGGTAGAGGAACTGTGAAAATCGGTTGGTTAATGCACGGTTCATTTCAATTGGTTGTACCGAATAATACTTGTGGCCCTAGTTTTCGCGTTTTATGCTGTGCCTACGAAGGGTCGGCGGAAAATTATGAGGACTATACAAGTTTGCCCAAGAATAACAAAATCCTGTCTTGTCTTTTTCCTTGCAGCATTACACAGACGAACGGAAACTTATTAATACCACTTGCAAGCGAACATCGGCAGGTATGCGCTGCTGGGAAGAGGTACCTCCAGGGATGGCATGCTAGGACAAGTGGATCTTCCCAAGCGATTTGAAGCTGTCTATTCTTATATAAAGGCCTTATTAAATTGCTGTACCTGGTGTGTTTTAAGTAAAATCTTGATTTGGTTCCAACATGGAGGATAACTTAACCTAAAAGTCTTTGATAGTTGATATGCTCTTTAAACTCACTTGAAGCGAAGTAAGAATAGTTTCTTATTCCTGCTTGATGCACAACGATGGCCAGTATAACAAACACAAATAACAGCCGCATCAAAGGCCAGCAACTTGCGTACCAAAGAAATATGCATATTTGTATACATATATATATATATATATATATATATATATATATATATATATATATATATATATATATATATATATATATATATATATATATATATTGTAACGAAGAGTATGAGCGGATGCCTCAGAGTAAGTAGAACTGACGCAGCGCTATCCGCCTGTGCGGGTATGCGGTGCATCGGTGTAAGAAGACGAAGAAGCAGAAGAACGCTCGGCGTGTTGTCTCGCGGAACCCTGCTCTCGGCTCTTGCGTGTGCACGTCTCGACCGTGAATAAACCCCTCTCTAAGCGACTACCCAGGCGTCGGCTATCTCCTTTACAAGTGGTGGAGGAGCCGGGGTATCGATCCAGTCCTGGAACTCCGGAGCCGCAAACTCCCCGCAGTCATGAACACCGGAGGCAGCCAGAGCGCTACGCCATCGCCGCCGACTGTGATGTACTCCGGTGGCATACGCGAGCGAGATCCACCGGGCTTCAACGGCGCCGATGAAAATGACGCGGAAGATTGGTTGACATCATTCGAGCGAGTGAGTACACATAATCAATGGAACGAAGCTATGAGACTAAGCAAAGTGAGCTTCTTTCTGCACGCTGTCGCTGAACTTTGGTACGGGAACAAAGGGCATCGCTTGAAGACATGGGCTGATTTCAAAGTTGATTTTTTGTTTACTTTTGGCCGCCCAGCAGTCCGAAAGCTTCACGCAGAACAGCGCTTGCGCGAACGTGCACAGCGCGCGGGTAACACTTTCATAAGTTATATTGAAGATGTTGTCGACCTCTGCAAACGGATAAACAGCAGTATGACTGAACACGACAAAGTCAAGCACATTCTGAAGGGCATTGACGACGACGCTTTTCAGATGTTGCTGGCTAAAAACCCGCAAACGGTTGGCGACATCATCAGTAATTGCATGTCTTAGGAGGAGCTGCGCAAAGAGCGGGCACTCACGAGGCGCAAAGTCATGCATGAGCCATTGGCAAGCCTAGCCACTGATGCCCACGAGAATCCCGCCATGCTCCAGCACATCCAGCAATTGCTGCGAGAAGAGGTCGCTCGCCAGCTGTCCCTTCTGCCGTACACGGAACCACCGCGCTCCCCACTTGCCGCTACTGTTTGACACGTCCTCCAAGAGCAGGTTGCCGAAGGACTCCAATGTTTACGCCCGCATCCTCCTGCGGCCGCTCCTTTGACCTACGCCGACAACACCGCTAGATCATTTGCCGACGTCGCTGCGCCCAGGACTTTGCACGACGCCGCGCCGACACCATGTGCTGATGTCGCAGCGAGGCCCAGGATCAGCTTTCCCATGGCCGCCGCTCCCATCACCACTGTGAGGCCATCGCCGCGTTCAGGATATCAGGCTGGCAATCCCTGGCGCACGGCCGACAACCGTCCCATCTGTTTTTCGTGTTGCATTCCAGGACACGTGGCTCGGTACTGCCGGCGCAACATGGTACCCCCACGAGGAATTCCCCCGAATAGTTACCATTCCTCGCCGCCTTTCAATCTGCCGCCCACTCGTCCCCGGTTCGAGTCTGACCCGGCTGACCACCGCGACTTCAACAATCGTCGTTCCATGTCCCCACGGCGACGTTCTCTGTCTCCTATGCGCCGCCGTGCTGCCTCCAGCGACGCGGAAAACTAGATGCCGCAGTTCCGGAGGCAAGAACTGCGTCGCCATCAAACAGCCAAAGACTTAACTTTTCCCCATCTAACGTAATTGATGTCGCTGTCGAAGGTGTCGCTACGGTCGCACTCATCGACACTGGAGCCGCCGTTTGGGTTATAGACGCAAAATTATGCCGCCGTTTAAAGAAAGTGACGACGCCACATTCGGGACTATCATTACGCACCGCTACCGCAGAACACGTTTATTCCTTAGACGCATGCACCGCACGAGTAGTCATTCAGGACGTTCTGTACGTCATCGAGTTCATTTTTCTCTCATCGTGCTCACATCAAGTCATCTTGGGTTGGGATTTCCTGTCACGGAACACAGCTGTTATCAATTGCGGCCGTGCTGAAGTTGAATTCTCCCCCTTCCTGGACCTTCCTGCTACCAGTCCCCCTTTTCAAAAGCTTGTCGTTGCCGAGGACACCACCATTCCACCATCTGCTGCCGTCCTCGTGAGTTTATCCTGCAGCGCTGTCTCTGAGGGAAACGTTCTCTTTACGCCGTCCTCCCTGTTCGTTTATCGCCGGTCTATTCCTTTGCCCTTCGCCTTGTTGACTGTTATGAACGGCCGCACCAGAATCGTTGTCGCTAATCCCGACTCCTGCCCCCGTTCCCTGCTCCGCGGTGAATGTCTCGGCACCATCGAGCCGACAGGCTCTGCCGTCGTCGTAGATGTGTCCGACGATTTGCCGCATGTGGAGATCGACGCGCTCTCTTCTCCATGTCCAACGTCGCCACCTTCCTCGGAAGTTTTCCGTCATGCTATCGACGCAAATCTCACTCCACAAGAACGATACCAACTTCTGCAGTTACTACATAGATTTCAGTCGTCCTTCGGTTCTGCAAAGATATCACTCGGCCGAACGTCAACTGTAACACACCACATCGACACCGGATCCCACGCACATGTACGGCGGCGACCCTACCGCGTGTCCACCACTGAACGTCCCGTTATTGACGATCAGGTAGACGACATGCTGCAGCGCGGTATTATCCGCCCATTAAACAGTCCATGGGCCTCCCCTGTTGTCCTTGTAAGGAAGAAAGATGACTCCATCCGCTTTTGTGTTGACTACCGACGTCTAAACAAGATTACTCGCAAGGATGTCTACCCTCTGCCACGAATAGATGATGCCCTCGACGGCTTGCAGGGAGCTGAATTTCTCTCCTCCCTCCACTTACGCTCAGGTTATTGGCAAGTCCCCATGGCAGACACAGATCGTCCTAAAACTGCGTTCGTTACTCCCGACGGCTTGCACGAATTTAACGTCATGCCGTTCTGTCTTTGTAACGCGCCCGCAACATTCGAAACAATGATGGACAACATTCTTCGTGGCCTGAAGTGGAAGACTTGCTTTTGCTACCTTGACGACGTCGTGGTATTTTCTCGGGATTTCTCGACCCATCTCATTCGCCTAGACCAAATACTGACGTGCATGTCAGCCGCAGGACTCCAACTGAATTTAAAAAAATGTCACTTTGGTGCTCGGCAGCTGATGATCTTCGGCCACATCGTTAGCAAGGATGGAATCCTTCCCGATCCAGGTGGTGCGGTGGCGGAATTGCGGTGGCGGTGGCGGAAGCTCCGTGCTGTGGCGGAATTCCCGAAAACTACCACGCAGAACGCTCTTCGCAGCTTCCTCGGCCTGTGCTCTTATTTCCGCCGCTTCATACGCAACTTTCAATCCATCAGCGCTCTGTTAACTCAGCTCCTCGGTGGCGACAATGGCCTCTCAGCGTGGTCACCGGCTTGCGACGACGCGTTTGCCACACTACGCTGTCTGTTGACATCTCCGCCCATCTTGAGGCATTTCGACCCCACGGCCCCGACGGAAATCCACACTGACGCCAGCGGCATCGGGTTGGGAGCCGTCCTAGCATAGAGGAAGCGCGGATTTGATGAATACGTAGTCGCCGACGCCAGTCGCACCCTCACAAAAGCAGAGACAAACTATTCAGTAACTGAGACATAATGTCTAGCCATCGTTTGGGCCCTTACAAAGTTCAGACCCTACCTATACGGCCGCCCCTTCGACGATCTAACCGATAACCATGCGCTTTGCTGGTTGTCCTTGCTAAAAGATCCAGCAGGTCGTCTTGCGCGGTGGGCTCTCCGTCTGCAGGACTACAATATTCGTGTTGTTTATCGCTCAGGACGCAAGCACAACGACGCTGATGCCATTTCGCGTTCTCCTTTGACATCTGATGCTGACAGCGTTTCCAGCGCAAGCTGCTATGTAGCTCCCCTTGACGGTGACTCCATGCCAAGGAGCAACGCAAAGACCCGTGGATCGCTGCCCTTTACGACCATCTGTCCAGTGCAACCCCAACTGCAGCGTCTCGGGCACTTAGGCGCCAAGCATCTCACTTTGTCATTCATAATAACGTGTTGTATCGACGCAACTATCACTCCGACGGGCGCAAGTGGCTTCTCGTCATCCCCCGCCACTTGCGCTCAGAAATACGTGGTTCCTTTCACAGTGAGCCTCATTGTGCCCAGGCCAGTGTCCTGAAGACCTACCGACGTCTTCGGCTCCGCTACTACTGGCGGGGCATGTACAGCTTTGTGCACCAGTACGTTCGCTCTTGCACACACTGTCAGCGCCGTAAATCCCCGCCTCAGCATTCGTCCGGCCCCATGCAACCGTTACCTTGTCCAATGAGACCATTCCACCCCATCGGAATTGATCTGTATGGCCCTCTCCCTTGCACTGCGGCTGGCAACCGCTGGGTCATCGTAGCTGTTGACCATCTTACCCGGTACGCTGAGACTGCAGCGTTAACCGCTGCTACGGCCAGCGACGTTGCGTCCTTCCTTCTTCGCCATTTTATTCTGCGTCATGGAGCGCCCCGCGAACTCCTCCGTGACCGCGGTAAGGTTTTCCTATCGGAAGTCATCGAGGCGCTTTTGACAGCATGCCGTACCGTCCATCGGACCACTACGGCCTACCATCCGCAGTGCAACGGCCTAACCGAGCGCTTCAACCGCACACTGGGCGACATGCTGGCATGTATGTGGCGTCGGATCACTCTGACTGGGATGTCCTGCTTTCATTCGTCACATACGCTTATAATGCCGCCACACAGTCCACAACCGGCTTTTCTCCCTTTGTACTTTTGTATGGGCGTGAGCCCTCCTGCCCCATCGACACGATTCTTCAATACCACGCCGATGCTTCTGAAACCAAGCCGATTTCTGACGTTGTGAAACACGCTGAAGAGTGCCATCAGCTAGCGCAATCCTTCACGACCGAAGAACAAGCTCGCCAGAAGACTCGCCATGACGAGTCCACACCTGCCTGCAGCTTTTTGCCTGGCTGTGGGTCCCGAATGAGTCACCTGAGCTATCCACTAAACTGCTTTCGAGATACCACGGCCCCTCCCGCGTCGTCGAACGCACGTCTCCAGTAAATTACGTTGTCGAGCCGGTCACCCCTTCTGCCGACCAGCGCTGTCGCGGCCGTGAGCTCGTTCACATTCAGCGCCTCAAAGCTTACGTCGAACCACTCATCGTATCGTCCCCGTGAGACACCAGGATGGCTCCTCTTTGACCGGGGGGGAGGGGATTGTAACGAAGAGTATGAGCGGACGCCTCAGAGCAAGTAGAACTAACGCAGCGCTATCCGCCTATGCAGGTAAGCGGTGCATCGGTGTAAGAAGACGAAGAAGCAGAAGAACGCTCGGCGTCTGGTCTCGTGGAACCCTGCTCTCGGCTCTTGCGTGTGCACGTCTCGACCTTGAATAAACCCTTCTCTAACCGACTACCCAGGTGTCGGCTATCTCCTTTACGATATATATATATATATATATATATATATATATATATATATATATATATATATTGCCGCGAACCATACATTGGGTTTGTTTATTTGTGTTTTGCTTTTACCGCCCGGCTGCGCCGGTCTGTGTTATCTCTGCGCCAAGGGAAGCGCGTGTTCCATTCTTTCTTTCTGTGCCGCATGTGTTATCTGTTGTGATAGGGAGAGCATTCCGATCTAACGTGAACAGCCCAGAATAATCTTCTTGGATCTACTATGTTCTCGATGCGAATCGACGCTTCGAGAACCACGCGCGCCAAAAGATAAAAAGCCTGCAGTGCGGACGCCGGGGCATTCGATTCGACGTCACTCGCCTGTGCAAGTCACTTTGTTGACCGCTGCTTCGCCGCCTCTGTATTCTTTTGAGTTGTTAGGGGAGCACAAGTTCGCTCCAATAAACGTGTTTCTCATTCAACACCACTGCATCGTCCTTGTCTTCGTGACAATATATATATATATATATATATACATATATATATATATATACATATATATAAATATATATATACATATATATAAATATATATATATATATAAAGGGAACGAGAGGGCTTTGAAGATGATCACAAGATAGAAATAATACTTTGGAGAAGGTAGCGGTCTCAGAGGTCTGAGGCCGCTACCTTCTCCAAAGTATTATTTCTCTCTCTCTCTCTCTCTCTCTCTCTCTATATATATATATATATATATATATATATATATATATATATATATATATTGTCACGGGATCTTGCACATTGGCAATCCAGGTGTTCAGTTATGGCGAACCTCTCCTCCAGGGATATGCGCCACTGCCAAGCCGGTACACAGCCTTGAGAGAGGAACGACAACGACGCTGAGAGCCTTGTGGACGTGCGCGCTGTTCCATGAACATTCGAGCTGCTTTACCTACCAGCTTGTATTTGCCTGTCAATACATTTTATTACGAGAGTGCCTTAATTGTGACGTCACATCTTGTGGTAGAGGTGCAAGTTCCCCACCTCTGTCCGGCCCGTCTTGGCACAACACGGAGCTTCGGCGAGGACGTCACACCCATCGCGGGACGATGCCACCCGCCTCCCTCACACCGCGGCAACATCGTCGTGTGCGGATGCGGCAACCCACCCCGCCCACTGCCGACCGATGACCTGGCGACTCATACCGACCCTCTGACGACGATAGTGCGCCGGGAAATAGAGGGACCCGAACCTACGCTACCGAAGTCCCGCCGGTAACGTAGTGGTTATCGAACCGGACCGGTATTCTGGAGGTCGAGGATTCGGATCTTACCCAGCGGGCATTTTTTCACCAAGTTTTTTCTGACTCAAAAAATTCTTAATCTGTTTGTATGACCCACCACAACCTCCCCTTTGCTTTCCCGGGTTTTCTTGACAGCCAAACCTTATTTTCTGTCTTATTTAAGCGAGCCCCTCATTTCCCATTTTCTCATTCGCTACATGCTTAGCGGGGGCTTCTGTTCTTGCAGTCTTGGTGTCAAAGGTAGCTTAAGAGGGTTCAACGCTGGTCGACCACTCTCGACATGTCGTAGACACTCGAGTCATGGCCTGGTCCTGGGGCTTTAAAAGAAGGTCCCCTTCACCCCGTGTAGTTCGAGTGGTGCTGGCTACCACCCCCAAGTACAGGAAACAAAAATACCTTAACATAATTACCCGAGGAACTGGTGGGGAAACGGCCCCACCGGTAGCGTAGTGGTTATCGCACCATACCGGTATTCTGGAGGTCCTGGGTTCGAAACCCACACGGCGGGCATTTTTTCACCAATTTCTTTTGACTTAAAAAATTCTCCACCTCATTTTATGACCCACCACAACCTCCCCTTTGCTTTCCGCGGTTTTCTTGACTGCCAACTCTTATTTTCTTCTTATTTCACCGAGCCCCTCATTTCCCATTTTCTTATTCGCTATATATATATATATATATATATATATATATATGTAGTTGCAAGAAAACGTTTCTTGGACACCGGTCAAATTTATGAAAAAAAGGGGACACACGTCGAAAAAGGAATGGTTTTTAACGTTTCGGCCGGAGTACTGGCCTTCGTCCCGCCGGTCCTCCGGTCAAAGGCCAGTCCTCGAGCCGCAACGTTAAAAACCATTTCTTTTTCGACGTCTGTCCCCTTTTTTTTCATAAGTTTGACCGGTGTCCAAGAAACTTTTTCTTGTATATATATATATATATATATATATATATATCTTGTATATATATATATATATATATATATATATGTATATATATATATATATATATATATATATATGTATATATATATATATATATATATATATATATACACACATTTTGTAACGTTGATTACGGACGTGATATCAGTAATTGGCAAAGTCGTTTGTGACAGAACCTTTCCCCGTTGGCGATGTTCGGCTTGGTACACGCCCGACGACGACAAGGCAGAAGCAGCGCTTCGCGCACGAGTCGATCGAGGGCTGCGTTGGAAAGAGGTTGCTTGGCATGAAGAACCTCGGTTTCTCCGCACCTCTAACTGTTTGCTGGTGGTCAAATAAACCACGCTTCAGTTAGGTGGAGTGTGCGGGTTCGTTCCTAGCGTGGCCCAAGAGTAGCATCGCACGACTCCGATACCATATCCTGGAGTTAGGAAGCAGACGGCTACAGCCTGGATGCAGCGTGATACCGACCGAGACATGGTACCATACTCACTACCACCCATCATTTGTTCGGATGCGCTTCACCAGCGAGACCCCCCCCTAACTTCAATGGAACGGATGACGACGTGGAAGAGTGGCTGTCACAGCACGAACAAATAAACACGCACAACAGATGGGAAAAAGACACGAGGCTAATGTGTTTCTAAGGTATTAGAAATACTTCTGCATTCCTTTTACATATAGACAGCATTCACAACAAAATCCCAGTACGGATTTCAAAAAAACTGTTCTACTGAACTTGCACTTCTGTAAAAAAGAGTTCATTCTTGAAGCTACTGAAGACAAAAAATTAGCTCTTGGAATTTTCGTAGATTTCTCCAAGGCATTTGATTTCCTTAATAGGAAAGTATTGTTGCAAACATTGTAATCCTACGGTATACATGGCATAGCGCACAATATCGTCGAGTCATATCTAAGTAATCGTACCCAATATGTTTCATTAAATATTCACCATTAATCCCCCAGGGGAGCACCCCAGGTAGTATACTAGGGCCTTACCTATTCAACATCTATATCAATGATATTGTTCAACTCGCTCCTTTAGGTGAATTTGTAATTTACGCAGATGATACAAGTCTATTTATTTCGGTTACTAACTGTGAAGTTTTGTTTAAACTTGGAAATGAAAGTTTGCTTATACTTGGTGCATGGGCATCCTGTAATGGACTAGGTATAAACACTGACAAGACCAAAGCTGTTGTATTCCGAGCAAAAAACAAATAGCTGCACCAAAATCAAACTGATTTCTTAAGCGGCTCTCCCATTCAAACAGTAAGTAGTTTTAAGACGCTAGGAGTAATATTTTCTAAAAATATGGTTTGGGACTTACATACAGATCAAGTAGTTACTAAACTGTCACGTGTCACAGGTACACGTAACCGTCACCGAAACTTGCTTTTAATGAGTACTAGAATCTTACTATGTAAATCACTGTTCTTACCATACATTGAATACTGCTTTTATATGGGATACCACTACTTCTACAAATATACGTAAACTTAATGGATTACCCAGTAGAATAATAAGAAATGTCTCAAAAGTTGTCTGTGACCACCCCGTGCGTCCTCTGATTGAAAAAAACCTGGTTAGCCTCCCAAACTTCTATGATTACCGTCTCTGCAAGAAGCAAGTTACAGAAAAAAATAAAAGTACGAATAGCCCGGTTGTTGTGTTTAACTTAATTGGAAATATCTAGGCATGTGTTACGAGGCATCCGGAGTTCTGGCCGGTCTCTCTTAACAGAACAATTTACGGAGATAATATGCTATGAAGCAAACAAAATACCGGTATTGCTAAACAGCCTTCAAAGGCTGGCGAAGGACATATATCTTATCAGTTGAACACGCGTTTAGCTAAAACTTAATGGTTAATTATTTAGAGCTTTGTAATATTTTCTTGTGTCATAGGCCTGATTTTAATAAATAAATCTTGCGTTTACTCGAAGATTGATGCTGATGTAAAAGTGCGAAGAACTGTATTTGTCTGTCTTGAATTTGTATGTAGCTGTATATACTGCCGCGAACCACGTATGGATTTGTTTATTGATTGTTTGTTTTTACTGCTCGGCCACGCCCGGCTCTGTTATCTGTGTCCCAAGCGAAGCGCGTCTTTCATTCTTTATTTTTTGTGCCGCAAGGGCTATATGATTCAGATAAGCAGATTGTTTCATCTTAACGTCACTAGCCCAGAATAATCTTGTCTGATATACACTGTTCTGCATGTAAATCGACGGTTCCAGAAACCCTCTCACCGAAAGATAAAAGCCTGCAGAGCAGAAGTCGCGGCATTCCTTTCGACGATCCTCGCCTGCGCAAATCAATTTGTTGACCGCTGCTTCGCCGCCTCTGTATTCTTTTTAGTTGCTGGAGGAGCACAATTTCGCTCCAATAAACTTGTTTTCCTTTAAGACAATTGCGTCGTCTTCGGCCACGTGACAATACTTCTTTACACTTCTGAGTTGCATTATTCGGGATACGATGAGAATTTTAGACTGCATGCCAAGTTGATTTTTCCTTTGCATACGTAGGTATTTATGTATCTGTGCGTTACCATGTATTTATACAATGTAGAAAAATTGGCAGCATATTGTTTTGTCTATGGTTGACAACAAAATGCCCTTTTATGTACTGTGCTTTTACGTTGTCCATGTTACAGGAGGCAGGGGCCTCGCCAAGCTGCCATGGGGTGGCAATTTTTCTCCCGCCTCCTTGTGTACCAAAAAACGTGATTTTATGAAGACTTGAAATGAAATGAAAGCTTAACAACGTTGACTTTCATTTGAACAACCTAGCCAAGAAGTGGTTCCACAACAACGCCGACACCATGACTACCTGGTCCGACTTAAAAAACCGTCATGTCGAGGTCTTCGACCGTCCCGCCGTGCGGAAGCTTCAGGCAGAGCAGCGTCTCCGCACACGAGCGCAGCGCCCTGGAGAGACCTTCACAAGATATATCGAGGGTGTTGTGGACTGATGCAACCTCATTGTCTCAGCTATGCCGGAAGTAGAGAAAATAAAGCACCTAATGAATGGATAGATGGGGATGCTTTCCAGGTGACCTTAGAAAAAGACCTGCGAACCGCTTCTGACATCATCACCGAGTGCCGAAGCTACGATGAAGTCAGCAGGCAGAAGGCGCCTACTCGGGGCTCTTCTGTCCTGGGATAGCCGCTGTCGAGCTTTATAGCGGCAGGGGACAACGCCTCCTTGATACGGCAGCTTGAACAGTTTGTTCACGAAGAAGTCGCTCGACAAGTGTCACTTATAATCCTCGCGCCCGAATAAACGATGCACCGTCTGTTCCTGGCCCATTTCCATGCTACGGAGTGCCTGCGCAGCCTACCGAAGTGACTAACTCAATTACCTCGCCCGCCGACTCTTCCCCATGATCAAAGAACAGGTGGCTGAGGCGCTGCCACCCACACTTTATTATGCACCCCTTACGTATGCAGAAGCCATGGGGAGACCTGTACAGCCAGCTGTAGCGTCGTTTTCGGCCATGCCACCAACCTCACCACGGTCTGCGATACCCACGAATCCACCACCGGAGAATCCCTGGCGGACGCCTGATATTCACCTCATCTGTTTTGCCTGCTGGCTTTCAGGCCGTGTGGCCCATTACTGCCGTCCGCACGTGTCCACAATTAATGATGACACTGTAAACCACACTGTTGGCTCTCCACACGGGTGTTCACAGTTTCTGCCACCCGTGACGCCGAAAGCCGCCGTTCAACCTCCTAACGTCAACCTTCATCATCTCCTATGCGACGTCGTGTAAACCAAACTCAACAGGAAAACTACCCGCCGCACTTCCGGAGGCAAGAGCTGCGCGACTTTCGAACTGTAAAAGGCCTACAAATGTAATCAACGTATCTGTTCATGGTGTATGTACAGGTGAATTTGTCGACACAGGCGCATCCGTCTCCATCATCAACGCCGATCATTGGCACTTGCTTAGAGTAGTTACGACGCCGCGGGCGCAATTTTTGTGATGTACCGCAACTGTGCTACCTGTAAAACGTTAGACAGCCTGCACGGCGCGCTTCATGATCAAGGACGTCGTATTCTCCGTCGAGTTCCTCGTACAGCCCTCCTGCTCCCATGACGTCATTTCAGGTTGGGACATCTTATATCGCAATCGCGCTATATTAGACTTTGCGCGTGCAGAAATATAATTTGATTCCGCCTTGGACGCGCCTAATGAGGACCTAAAGTCCGGTGCCCCTGAAAAGCTTACCGTGGCTCACTACACGGACACTCCTCCCTGCTTGGCTGCTCTAATACCGTTCTGCGGCCTTTCCGTTCCCTACGCACCTGTTATTTTTACGCCGTCGCCCTTATTTCGTCGCCGGATATTGCTGTCCCTGCCCCTCACCTTACTGACAGTTCATGCAGGCCCGAACGCCATAGTAGTCACTAAGGGGTCCTTGCATCCCCTTCATGTCCTGAACGGTGAGGTCCTTGACTGCGTCGAAGTTGTCGGGCCACAGGTTTTCACCACCGTACCCAAGGACTTTCACCCACAGGTTCCAGAGGCTGTACTGAGACCTGCCCCGTCAGCACCAGACCCGTCACCCCCGGATATTGGCGCTTCGATCGATGCTGCCCAGAAACCAAACCAACGAGTGAGGCTCCTCGCTCTGGTATATCGGTTCCGCTCTTGTTTGGACGGCGCAAAGGCACCGCTAGGCCGTACATCTGCAGTTTGTAACTGCATTGATCCCGGCTCACGTGCATCTATTCGCCAAAGACCGCACCGTGTGTCACCGAAGGAGCGCTGCAATATTGACGAGCAAGTGAACGATGTGCACTGCGTGGCGTAATTCGACCCTTCAAACAGTCCCTGGGCGTGTCCCGTTGTGCTTGTAACAAAAAATGCTGGTTCCATTCGCTTTTCCCTAGGTTGTCGCCGTCTGACCAGTATAATGTGGAAAGACGTCTTTCCTTTACCACGGATCGACGGGGCCCTCGACAGTTTACGAGGCGCGGAGTTTTTTTCTGCCCTTGATCGGTGGTCTGGATATTGACAGGTACCCATGGAAGAGGCGGATCGCGCGAAAACGGCGTCGGTTATTCCTGGTGGAATCTATGGATTTAACGTTATGCCCTTTGGCCTATGCAATGCTCCTGCCACGTTCGGAGGGACAATGGACACTATTTCGCGTAGCCTGAAGTCGAAAACGTGTCTTTGTTATCTCGATGACATCGTCATTTCCTATCCCGACAAGCACACTCATTTGAGGCGCCTGGATAAGGTTTTGACTTGCCTTGTCAATGCCAGATTGCTACTCAATATGAACAAATGCCATTTCGTGGCACGAAAGTTGACCGTACTGGTACAGATTGTGTCGAAGGATGGAATTCCTTCCGACGACACCAAACTTCGCGCGTTCGCTGAGTTCCCTCAACCGACCACCATGAAAGCCCTACGGAACTTTTTTGGACTCTGTTCATATTTCCACCGCCCCATTCACAACTTTGCCACCATAATTGCGCCCTGGACGGCGCTTCTTGGAAAAAAAAGTGGTATTGGCACTTGGTCCCTGTGTGCTCGTCCCTGTGTCAACATATTTTTGGAGCCGTGAAACCCGCGACTAGGGACCTCGAGAGGGGAGCCACCCTGAGCGGATTTTGCTGGTCTTCGGCCGCTCTCTCGTATCTCGGGAGCCAGAATGAAGCCGCGGATGGCAGAGACCGAACCGAGGATCATCGAAGGAGCCTACGAAAAAGGAGGTGGAAGAAGTCGAGGCTTAGGCCCGAAACAGTGCATGATGATCCCATGTGGATACGATACTGACGCGGAGACGACACCGACGTCGGCCTTGTGAGACCAGTTGCCAGCACCTACGAGATTTGTGACGCTGGACCGGAATATGGAGGCCCTACTCGAAAGGCGGCGCACTGTCCGACAATCTATCACGTCCATCATCGGCAACGTTGAAGATGGACCTCCTCCCAATCGAAATACCACCAATAAGTGAGTTGAGAGCGCTTATTCTGAATTTGAATGAGAATCGTGACGCACTGAAAATTATTAAACGTGAAGTTGAAGACACGTGGACATTGATGAATTAGAAGCCAAGGTTGAAGATGCACTTACGTTTGAAGAATTAGTTTGTATGGCAAAGGTAAAGGCTGAATTTAAAGTGGTCCAAGCTCAGAGAGCCCGAGAAAAGCCCATTGCGTCTTACAGAGGTCGAATATACGCAGAGCTGCAGAAACACCGACATGACATGGAAGAATACTGGGACAGCACCGATACTTCATACGCGAACCAACGTAATGCAGCAGGGAATGACAAAAAGCCAACTTACAACAAAACTGAATGTGAATTCGCAAGGTGTAATGCTACTAGAAACCGGCCATCTCGTGTCTAATTCTGAAGAAACCAATTACAACGACGTTACAACCCACAAGAAAGTATCAGAGCGAAGGGCACTTACGCCTACCACGTTAGGACCAGCGGAAGCAAACGAGATAATTTACGACTCGACCGTAAACAACGTGGCATCACCCATAATACCCAGCACTCCAAGTCCTGGAGCACTGAATGACGAAGGAAACTGCAAGAGCGGAGAGCCCAAGGCGCTTTCGAACGATTCGCCTGTCGAAGGTGGGAAGAGATCTTTGTGTCAACGTGACCTACTTGGTGCATTAGTGTTAATATTTATGGTCCCGAGGAAGAAGGTGTGCAAGCGAAGCGAAGAAATGTCTGCCAAGAGGAAACGCCCGAAGACAAAGGAGCTGAAAGTCGGTTCAAGTGGCACTTCACCTCCTCTTCGAGAAAATCGGGGCCGCAAACTACAGGTGGCGGAAGGGAAGCATATCTATGGGCGCCAGCCGTTTCCAGCGAAAGGCCGTACCGGATGCCGCGAGCGAAGCCAAAGAGCTGAATTTGCCTCCACGACACTCATTATATGGGGTGAAAACCGCCTACTTCTAATATGCTAAATGTGCACCCGGCTGCCACTACGAAAAATGATGTGAGTTGGAAAGAGAAATTAATACCTGCTACCAAGATGGAAAGAAGGAGCTCAACTAGTCTCTTCACAAGACTGCACCTAGTGGCCGCAGTGGCTTGGTTCATGGGTCCACCAACTCTAAGACATCGTTATCATCGGTGGAGGTGGAAGGTGCAAAGTGTCAAACTCTTTTGGCTCGCATAGACTTACAAGGAGCTCTCCACGGACTAAATTTTTCGGACGCGGACTATGCTGGTTCATTGTTGCGTGGGGGATGATGTTGTAAAAGACGTAGCTCTGCCTCTCTTGTGCACCATAATCATCGTCATGAGATGACAAAATTAAAGGAATCATCGGGAGTGGTCTCGGCGGCTCGTCCCTTTCTCAACAGAGACATTGCGATGAAGCCTTCGCAAAGTTACGGCTACTCCTCACGTCCCCGCCTGTTCTGTGACGCTTTGACCAGACCGCACCAACAGAAATCCACACGAATGCCAGAGCGCCGGAATCGCTGCCTGTCTTGCCCAAGTAAATGCTGGGTTTGATATTTATGTAGTTGCTTATGCCAGTCGCACGCTCACAAAAGCGGAGTTAAATTATTCCTTCATCGACAACTTACAAACTTTCGGCCATGTTTGTACGGGCGTCTTTTTGACGTTGTGACGGATCGCCACGCATTGTGTTGGTTGTGGTAACTCAAAGACCTGTCTGGCCGCATTGGTCGCTGGGCTCGGCGCCTTCAGCAGCATGACATCCGTGTTCTGCGCTGTTCCGGCCTGAAGCATTCCGACGGAGACGCTTGGTCTCGCTCCACCATACCGGCGGTAGACTAGTGCTCCGTTTCTGTAGGCTCACGCCTGTCGTCCCTTGACATCACGAAGATGCCAGCTGAGCAGCGCAAGAACCCCTGGATTGCTTCTCTTATTGACTTCCTCTCCTGCGTGTCGTTTGCTCATGAGTCTCGTGCGCTGCGCCGACAAACTGCCCCCTTTGCGCTCCGCGACGAAATGCTCTTCAGGCGCAACTGCCTATCAGGAGACGCAAACAGTTACTGGTAATACCTCGCGATTTGCGTTTGGTCATATCCGCATCCTTTATGCTGACCCCAGCTGCGCTCACGTCGGTATATAAAAGCATATCAGCGGCTCCGCCAACGGCATTACTGGCGGGGAATGTACACGTTGGTCCGCAAGTACATTCAGTCATACATCAACTGTAAGCGGCGCAAATGCCCTCCTGTTGCCATAGTGGATCTGCCACAGCCACTGCCGTGCCTATGAAGACCGATCGCATTGTAATCGAACTTTACGGCCACCTGCCGTCCCCAGCTGCTGCAACCGTTGTTTCATTAGGGTCGTCGATCACCTTACGCGCTATGCAGAAACCGCTGCGCTAGCAAGTGCGACAGAACGTGACGTTGCGTGCTTCCTGTTACGCCGCTTCATACTTCGCCGTAGTGCTCCTCGAGACCTGCTCAGTGACCGAGATCGCGTCGTCCTGTCAGGAGTTATCGATGCCCTCCTGCGCGAATGTCGAATTGTTGACGGAACTACGATGTTCACCGAATTGTTCACCGAACGATAGCACTTTGAGTGATATGCTTTCGTTGTACGTGGTATCGGACCATTCTGACAGAGAAGTGATGCTATCCTTTGTCACGTACGCCTACAACTCGGCCAGGCGCACGACGACAAGATTCTCTCCTTTTTTTCTGATCTATGGACGGGAGCCGTCATGCACTCTTGACACAATTTTGCTGTTTCGCCCAGATCAAATTGAGTTCGCAAACATTTCGGAAATAGTAAAGCATGCGGAAGAGTGCCGTCAGCTTGCCCCGTCTGGTACATTTGAACGCAAGCAACACCAGAAGCACAATGTCGACGCTTCCACCGCGGCTCCCACCTATAGGCCTGATTCACTTGCCTGGCTTTAGGTGCCATGCCCTACACGCGGTCTCTCACCGAAGCTTGTTTCAAAGTAGCATGGCCCCTACATAGTCGTCATGCAAACTAATCCAGTAAATTACTTCATCGGACAGGTTGCGCCCGCACACGACCATCGACACAGTGTACGCGAGATGGTTCACATCAACCTGCTGAAAGAGTACTACGATACTGTGGCCTCCTCGTCGCTTTGAGCCGCCAGGATGGCTCCTTTTCTATCGGGGGCGAATATTGTAGCGTTGATTATGAACGCGATGTGATTAATTGCCAGAGCCATTCATGAGAGGACATTTCCCCTTTGGGGATGTTCGGCATAATACACGCCCGACGACGGCAAGCCAGAAGCGACACAGGGCGCGCGAATCGATGGAAAGCTGCGCTGGAAAGAGGTTGCTTGCCACGGCGAACCTCGGCTTCTCCGCCTCTCTAACGGCTCGCTAGTGTTCAAATAAACCACGCTTCAATATATATATATATATATATTAGTTGGCACAGGACCGAGGTAATTGGAGAATAATGGGGGAAGCCTTTGCCCTGCAGTGGGCGTAGATAGGCTGGTGATGATGATGATATATATATATATATATATATATATATATATATATATATATATATATATGTATATATATATATATATATATATATATATATATATATATATATAACCATATTGGAAAAATGAGGGGCTCGTTGAATTAAGAAAGAAATGAGGGTTGGCAGCCAAGAATCCCACGAAAAGCAAAAGGGAGAATGCCGTACGTCAGATATATTTTTTGAAAGAAATAAAGAAAGCGGGAAAAATTGCAACCAGGTGAGCATTTTTCACCACTGTCTTTATTTCTTTAAAAAAATATATGAAAACTACCGCATTCTCCCCTTTGCATTCCTCGGCATTCTTTACTGCCAACCATCCTCTATATATGCATACATATATGTATATTGTGAGCCCGTATGTCGCGTCGGCACAGCCTCGGCACTTCCAGGGACTGTTCACACAGTTAAAATGGTTGCAGCGCAAAAAAACGACGGACGAGTGAGGAACAAACGGGACTAGCGCTCGTCCCGTTTGTTCCTCACTCGTCCGTCGTCGTTTTTTGCGCTGCAACCATTTTAACTATGTACCAACAAGCCCAACTGGTTCTGAATGACTGTTCACACAATCTGGGCAATCTCCTGCATTATCAGGAGAGTAACATTATCATTCTCATTAACATTACCCAATCCTCTTCGCTCGTGCATCATCATCATCGCTCTCGGTACGGTGTTCGGAACCGACTGGATCGCCGAATAAACGTCTCGGTTCACCCGTTGCTCAAGGGCCTTACAAGTGGTGGAGGTTGACCTCGGTCCCGTCCTCAACGCCTTACAAGCGCACCCCTGGAGCTCCGTTCAGGTCGGCGTTTGCCTTCAACACAGATGCAGCGTGAGGCCGGAAGCAACCAAGCTGGCGCCTCCACTCTTGCGCCTCTTGCATTTGCCGTCACCTGCCGCGAGCGCGACCCCCCGCATTTTGCAGGGCTCCGCGGTGAAGACGTCGATGACTGGTTGGATGAGTATGCTCGCCTCAGTGCTTTCAACCGCTGGGATGACGCGGTGAAGCTGCATCAGGTTTCCTTTTCCCTGGACGAGGTGGCAAAAACATGGTTTCTGAACAATAAACACCGCGTCGACGACTAGGCCAGCTTTTGCCAGGAGCTGCGCAAGATATTCGGCACGACAGCCGCTCGGTCGGACGAGGCGAAACGGAAGCTGGCCACTCGGCTTCAGCGCTCTGACGAGACGTATACCTCATACATCAAGGACGTCGTTGCTGTCTTCCGCCGCGTCGATGCAAGCATGCCAGAGGCCGACAAGGTTCGCGACATCCTGAAGGGCATCGCTTCTTTCGCGTTCAACGCCCTCGTGGTGCAAAATCCGACGAGCGTCAGAGATGTGCGCACAACCTGCCAGAGCCTGGACGAATTGCAGGCTGTTATTTGCAACCGGCTGCTCTGGCTACGCCGTCACAAGGGGACACAGACTTACCGTTTCTCATACGCCAAATCATCCGTGAAGAGCTACAGCTCAGCGACCCGCTTTCTGCTCCACGATATCACTTTCGCACGGAAGCTCCTCAGCTGCGCGACCTGGTGAAAGAGGAGCTGGCATCTATTGCGGGTGTGACGCCCTCAACGTCTCCTGGTCCTACGACTCCCACGCCGTCCTACTCGGCCATCGCATCCAAACCGCCCTTACCAATGCAAGCCCCGTTGGCCCACGGACACTTAACAGCGATATCCGCAGCAAGCATGCCACGGGGATACTACACGAACATGCACCCTGGCCGCCAGCCCTTCCCGGGTGACCGCCCCGTCTGCTATTATTGCGGCATTCGCGGGCACATATCCTGTTTCTGTAGACGACGTCAGCAAGATGAACGACGCGGGTACGCACCGTTCAAACGTGACGTTGGCTTTTCTTACGGGTCCCGACGTGGCACATATGGTTCGCCCCCGCGTCGCCCATCGTCGCCGCCAACCTCATTCGGCCCGCCTCCGGCCGAGCGTCCATCACGGCGACCCTCACCCTCACCATATCGTCGCTCTCTGTCACCTCTTCGACCCGTGACCCGCTCTAATGACAACCATTCGGAAAACTAGCGCCTGCAGTTTCTGGAGGGGAAACTGCACTCGTCAAAAAGCCAAAAACTCCTCCATTAAGACCATCAAATACATTGTCTGTGGAAGTTGAAGGTTTTCGTGTTGATGCCCTTGTTGATACCGGAGCAAGTATATCAGTGATTAACGAGAAGTTGTGTTCGCGCCTCCGAAAAGTGACTACCCCGTATACTGGACCTTCATTGTGCGGTGCTAATCGAACGGTGCTCGAGCCATCCGGCTACTGTACAATACGTGTTTTGATAGAGGGAATTCGGCACCATATTCAGTGCGGGTTGTTCCCATGAACTCATTCTGGGATGAGAGTTTCTATCATCGGCATCCGCGGTCATCTCTTGCCGGTACCCCGACATCGAGATCACCGCTACGGACTATACGGGTGTTCCTGACGTCAAGCAGCAGTGCTTCGTGGCAAGTGCCGATTTCGTCCTCAAATCTGGTAGTTAGACAACAATTTCCGTTCGCGGTGGCAACTGTCAGGATGGGGACGTACTCATCCTACCATGTACTCGGTTTCTCCCAAGAGGTATCGTGATCGCCATCTGTCTTCTGCGCTAATTCCACGGGTCGGCCACACTCGTTGCCGCGAACGTCACTCCTGAACCGATTCTCCTTCGTCAAGGCACCACTGTGGCTACCGCTGCTGACTCCGAAGCTGTCTGTGTTGTTCCCCTCTCCCCTATTTCGTTCTGCCCAAGTTCGCCCTCTAAACCGTTGCACCCGGCTATATCTGCCGCAATCAGCTCAGACCTCTCCCCCATCCAAACTGGCTCTTGACTAGACCTCCTGAAGAAGCACAAATACTTATTTGATTCGAATTGTACTGCGCTTGGCCAAACTTCCGTCGCAACGCACCGAATTGAAACAGATGGATCCCGTATTGTTTGCCGCCGCCCATACCGTGTGTCTTCGTCCGAACGAAAAGTCATCAGCGAGAATGTCGCCCATATGCTTCAACGCAAAATTATCCGCCCATCAAACAGCCCTTGGTCGTCCCCCGTGGTCCTCGTTAAGAAAAAAGACGGATTCGTTCGCTTTTGTATCGATTACCGCGCACTCAACAGAATTACCCGAAAGGATGTATATCCGATGCCTCGCATTGATGATGCCTGGACTGCCTACAAGAAGCGGAATATTTTTCCAACATTGACCTCCGCTCAGGCTATTGGCAAATTCCAATGAACTAGGCCGATAAAGAAAAGACAGCATTTGCCACCCCTGATGGACTGTATGAATTTAATGTAATGCCTTTCGGACTATGTAACGCTCCTGCAACTTTCGAGCGAATGATCGACAATGTTCTTCGGGGCCTGAAATGGAGAACATGCCTCTGTTATTTGGACGACATCGTTATTTTTTCTTCAAGTTTCACTGAGCACTTGAAACGGCTAGATGAGATTCTTACATGCCTCGCGAATGCTGGTCTTCAGTTGAACACGAAGAAGTGCCGTTTCGGCACAAGAAGCATAAAGGTTTTAGGCCACGTCATCAGCAATGAGGGGATGCGGCCCGACCCGGAGAAGATTGCTGCTGTCATTGATTTCCACGGCCACAACAGCAAAAAGCCCTACGCAGCTTTTTTGGCTTAGCGTCTTACTTCCGCCGTTTCGTCCGCAACTTTGCTGCAGTTGCTTCGCCTCTCAACAAGCTGCTACACTCCGGAACATCCTTTGTATGGTCAGACGACTGTGAGGAGGCTTTCCGACAACTCAAGCACGCCTTCACCTCAGGGCCGGTACTATGCCATTTTGATGAGTCTCGCCCTGTTATTCTGCACACGGATGCCAGTGGCCACGGAATTGGCGCTGTGCTGCTGCAGTCTGATGATCAACGCCGAGAAAGGGTTGTTTCTTACGCGAGTCGTACCCTAAGCGCTGCCGAGAAAAATTACACAATCACCGAGCAAGAGTGTCTCGCTGTGGTTTGGGCCGTCCAAAAATTTCGACCTTACCTCTACGGCCGCCACTTCACAGTAGTGACTGACCACCACGCTCTCTGCTCGTTGCAGACGCTGAAAAATTTATCAGGACGGCTCGGACGATGGGTTATTCGACTTCAAGAATATGACTTTACTGTCACATACAGGTCTGGGAAAAAGCACCAGGATGCGGATGCACTTTCTCGTTGCCCTCTTGCGTCGAACAAGACTTCCGCGTCATTACCCCTCGACACGGTCCTTCCCATCGCACCTGTCAATCGTGTAGCAGTTGAGGACCTCTCGGGCCTGCCTTCTCTTCAAAGGGCCGACACATACTGCCGTAGAATGATCGACCAGCTTACCGGATCATCACCCCCTCCAAACAGTAGGTCCCGTCGACAGCTTCAACAATTCAAGTTTTTGGACGGCATCTTGTACCGTTCCACTCATCTCTCTTCTGGCCACCGATGGGTTCCCGCTGCGCCACGTTCCATCCACGCGCAGATAGTGGAAGCGCTGCACGACGATGCCACAGCGGGCCACCTAGGCCCCAGTAAAACCTACGAGCGCGTCCGCAGTCGTTTATTTTGGCCCGGCCTGTCCACCTGCGTTGCCCGTTACGTCGCTTCCTGCCCATCTTGTAAGCAGCGCAAGAGATCCACATCCCCGCCTGCCGGACTGTTGCAGCCGCTTCCGTGGCCATCTATGCCTTTCCAAACGGTTGGTATAGATCTCTACGGGCCTCTCCCTTGTACAGCTGCAGGATATCGGTGGATTGTGACCGCAGTTGACCACCTAACACGTTATGCAGAAACGGCGCCAATTCGCTTTGGCTGCGCAGCAGAGGTGGCAGACTTCTTCCTGCACGCAGTACTCTTGCGCCATGGGGCCCCTCGTGTTCTTTTGAGTGATCGTGGTAGGATTTTTCTGACCAGTATTGTTGAAGATGTTCTTCGTGCTTCGAACACAGTCCACTAAACCACTTCCTCCTACCACCCGCAAACGAACGGCCTCACTGAAAGATTTCACCGGACACTCTCGGATATGCTTTCTATGTACATTCGACCTGATCACACACAACTGGGACACAATTCTTCCATTTGTTACGTTGGCCTATAATACTGCAGTTCAACGGACCACCGGCTACTCTCCATAGTTCCTCGTGTACGGCCGCGACCCATCGTTCATTCTGGACACCACACATTTTTATCGGCTCCCGTGTCGACCTCAAGCCACTCCTCCGAGCAGTTCCTCTCCCGTGTAAACCATTGCCGTCGAGTGGCTCGTCTGCAGAGTGAAGCCAGCCACCACGACCGCAAGGACCGCTACGACGGCAGTCACCGTACTGTGCGGTTCTGCCCAGGTGACGAGGTCTTACTTTGGACACCCAGTCGAAGACCAGGACTATGTGAAAAATTTCTCCACCGTTTCACAGGCCCGTACACGGTCCTTGAGGAAACATCCCCTGTCAACTATCGCGTCACGCCTAGTCAAGCTCGCTTGGACCGTCGATACCCTGGCACAGAAATCGTGCACGTGTCACGGCTGAAGCCTTTTGTCCGCCGTACTCCATGAACATTGGCGGTCAGGCGCCGGCCTTCACTCGCAGGGGAAATTATTGTGAGCGCGTATGTCGCGTCGGCACAACCTCGACACTCCCAGGGACTGTTCACACAATCTGGGCAATCTCCTGCAATGCCTCCTCGCAGTAACATTATCATTCTCATTAACATTACCCCATCCTCTTCGCTCGTGCATCATCATCATCGCTCTCGGTACGGCGTTCGGAACGGACTGGATCGCCGAATAAACGTCTTGGTTCACCCGTTGCTCAAGGGCCTTACAATATATATATATAAATATATATATATATATATATATATATATATATATATATATATATATATATATATATATATATATATATATATATATATAAGTAAAGAGTCGGATACCCAGCAAGAACAATAACAAACAAGGTTTACTTACGTAGCGGCAACCGGACTGGCCTTCATCAGAGTGAAGTTACATGATTTTGCTGTCGCAAACATTTGGAACACGTTTCTTATATAGGTTTGCAGAAAACTGTGAGAAGGAGCGGAAAATGTTTCGGGAAAGGAGAGTACGCATACAGTCGGGCTACCCCTATGTTACAACAACGACAAACAAACAAACAAAAATAAAAAGGAGGGGGGTGGAGAGCGAGAGAGAGAACGGGGTCGTATTAAGAAAGAAGCGTTCAAGGTTGCACCATGACGGGTCAACGTATGCCGCGCGGGCTGCAAGTTCAGACAATGCGGGAATCTGGACAACCGCGGTGTCAAAAGAAAGGGAAGAGTCTACAGTAAGGTATTCAGTGGCTTGGGAGACTGGTTGGGGCGGAAGCGAAGATGGGTGTGCCCCCGCGGATGAAGATAATAGATAGGGGGCACAAAAGAGCATTTCACAGAAGTAAGCAACTGAACAGGAAATAGGTAGGGGCACAAAAGGTTAAACATGAATAGATCACAAAGAGTTAAACATTCTTAGGTGGTGGTGGGAGCGAGGCCTCCTTCTCCAGGACAAATGGCATTGTTGAGTAGCATTAGGCTAATAAAGCTGCTGTATTAGGAGAGTTTGTGCGAATTTTGATGGGAAACTCAAGGGTAGGAATAATAAACATAGTTATAAAAATTATGAAGCCGCCAATTTTAATCGAGGGATTAGCACGTTAGTTTTCCGTAACTTTCATTATTCCCAAGTGTGGCTGTGTGGCTGACCCAAACTTATAAATGAGATAAGATTCCCGAACCTCGCGGTCGTGGTGCGTTTTGAAGGCGGATTCTCAAATAGTTGCTTTAAGACGTTCAAATGCACCCGGAACTGTTCACATGTCTTGACAGGTGCAAATAAGGGCAGCTTTTTGCTTGAGAGCGGTGATTATTGAACCGTATTGGGAAGGGCGTTTCAGTTTGGCCGATATATTGTTGCCTACAAACAGTGCACTCTAGAAGATATACGACATTACCGGAGTCACAGTTAAAGTTACCCTTTATATTTACGTAGTATTCTGAAGCCGTGCTGGTGGCGCGCTGTGTAGTAGTCATGTGTGGGCATACTTTACATCGGGGTTTCTTGCAGGGCATGCAGCCAGTAGTTGCCGGTCAGTTGATACGACAGTTAGTGAGAAACTCACCTAAATTCTTATTGCGCCGGTAGACAACGCGTGGTGGTTCGGGGAATATGCTTTTTAAGCGGTCACTTTGCATTAGGATATTGTGATGTTTTTTTAGCACGGTTGACACTCTTGGAGCGGAGGATGAGTGGGTTAAAACTAAGTTAGTTCGCGGGTTGCCGTTCGGGGCTTTTTTCTTACAGATTACGTTACGGTCTAATTGGTTGGCTCGCACAATAGCGTCGTCGATAACTTTTTCCGGGTATTTTTATTCAGGAAGGCGGTCTTGAGTTCTCGACAGTTTGAGTCAAAGTCGGTTTGGTTTGAGCAGATTCTCCTAAATCGGTGGGCTTGGCTGTAAGGTATTCCTGTCTTGCAGTGTCTGACATGGCTACTTCGGAAGTGCAAATATTGCCGCGTGTCTGTCGGTTTTCTATACAGTTTAGTTTGAAGCCGACCTTCGAATGTAGTAACGGTGACGTCCAGAAAGTTTACACTGTGTTCCGAATAGGAATGAGCAAGGGAAATACTAGGATGGGCTAGGTTAAATGCCTCAATGAAGGTGAGGAGCTCCGCCTCACCGTGTTGCCAGATCATGCATATGTCATCAATATACCTTTTATAGTACATTGGCTTTAAATTTTGGGTGTCAAGAAAGTTTGATTCGCGGTGAGCCATAAAGATATTGGCGTAGTTAGGTCCGATTCGAGTTCCCATTGACGTTCCACTGACTGGCACGTAATGAACTCCGTCGAACTCAAAATTGTTAAGTTCAAGAATAAGCCTGAGGAAGGTTTGGAAAGCAGAAGAATCGATAGGTTTGTCGAACGATGACTGCTCATACGCAAGGGATACAGCGGATCTTCATGGGGGATGTTAGTATACAGTGACGCCACATCGAGGGTGACTAGAAGGCAGTTATCAGGAATTTCAATTTTTGAGATGTCTGAGAGAAAGTCATCGGTATCCTTAATGAAGGAGGGAAAGCTGGGCGGAATATCGCAAATGAGATTATCCACATAGCGCGAGAGGTTTTCGGTAACAGTGGCAATGCCAGAAACAATGGGGCGCCCTGGGTTGTTCACCTTGTGAATCTTTGGGAGAAGATAGAATTTACCGGCTACTGGGCTTAAGGGGATCAGGGAACGAGCCGTGGTTTCATTTATTGTTTTATTTTTAACAAGCTCAGCAAGTTTATCTTTGACAATTTGCGTATAGTCTTGAGTGGGATCATTGGGTAGAGCTTTATAGAACGTCGATACCGATAGTTGCTTATTGGCCTCGTTAACATAGTCGGTTTTGTCAAGGATTACGATTGCGCCTCCCTTGTCGGCAGGTTTAATAATTATGTCGGGACAGCTTGCGAGTTCCTCTAGGGCTTTCTTTTCGTTGGTAGTCATGTTGTGTTGCAAAGAAATTTGTGTTTGGTATGCCTTTCGCACATCGAGTTGGACAGCTTTGATGTACATGTCGAGGCAACTATCACGCTGTGTGGGAGGGGTCCAGTGCTTATAGCTAGGTAGGGTTCTGCAGGCTTCTTCCGTTGCGGGGTGATCGTAGAAGTATTCTCGTAGCCTCATGTTTCTGGCGAAGTTATCTAAGTCCTTAAAAAGTTGAAATTCATCAAAACCACCAGTATCCGGGCAAAAGTTTAGGCCCTTTGACAAGACGTTCATCTGAGATGGGAGAGGGTTATACTTGAAAGGTTCATGACATTCCCGGTAAGGTTTTCTTTTGTTACGGCAGGCGAGGGAAAATTATTAGTACAGGGGTTTAACTGAACTGTTTGGGGTTCAGTAGTCGAAGCATTTATTACAGTCGTAGTGACATTATCGGCCTTATTGTCAGAATGGGGGCAGTTACTAGTGGCGGAGCTTGTTAGGTTCTTACGCATGTGGCCAGTGTTAGAAATCTTATCTCGGTTAAACTTTCGGTCTTTTGTTCGGGATATGGCGGAGGCCGCCTTAGATTCGTAGTTGCTTAAAAGGTTCAACTCTCTTTTGCTTAGGTCCTGACTAAGTAGTTCCTCTTTCTTTCGGGGAGAATGGGCCGTAGTTTCGTAGTGATTGAGGATTATTTCAGTTAATTGTAAAGATGCTTTATCGAGTACCTGTTTCCACTTATTCATGTTGGATGGGGAGAGTTCGGTAGTAGCAGGTTTTACTCTAATCCTAAGACCCCTGGGAGCGACCGCGGCAGTCAAGTACTGTGCAAGAGCGGAAACGTGCAATTCGGAACGCATGCGCTTTTCAGTTATTTTTTTTTACCTTTAAAAGCTGTCTTGAAACGGGGAAGGAGGCCGCGTTACCTGTCTTTTTTGTGTTGTAGTCAGTTGCTGCTACGCCGATTCTTTCGAAGGTTGTAACGGCATGTGGCACGGAGGGATGGATTTGGACCCCGGAAGGTCCGGCGGACGCGCTGCTGTTGGTTATCGTGGGCTCGGCGGTCGCTGAAGATGCGGAGGTTGGGCGTGGCATGCTGTTGGTGCGGCGCTGGTCAGGGAGGCTCGTAGTGTCGCCGCGAGCGTTCCCTCGGGGCGTTGTGGCCGCTGCAGGTTTGCCAGTAGGGGTTGGCATGTCGCAGGCGCGACGCTCGTCCGTGGACTTCGGGGTTGGGGCGCTGGCGCTCGCCCGGGGCGCCATGGTTGCGGTGGATCTGGGGGGCGGTGGCGGTGGGCTGCTGGCACGACACTGCTCCGGGGTCCTTACACTGGATAGAATTGGAGGCAGTGGTTGAATGTCGCTGTCATTTGACAAGAAAGCCGGGGCTGCAACTGCGTCGGCGGTTCATGCGATTTCGCGCCAGCCCAGAGGATTGCAGCGCTGTTGCATGAAGCAGAGTGCACGAATGTGGCCGGCCAGCAAGGCCACACCCTCGAAGCTCGGGTGTAAGCCGTCCGCAGCGAGTACTCGGCAGGCTGGAAGGTTCTCAAAGCCATAATCGACGAAGCGGACAAAGCGTGAGTGGCGGCAAAATTCGCGGAGAAGTGAGTTGAAACGGCGTGCCTTTTCGTTGCAGCAGCGAGCGAAGCGAGAGATGCGGTAGTCGCGGCGGCGGTTAGTGGAGCGGGGAAGAATGAGACTGGCGTTAATAGTGGAAATGTTCGGTCGAGATTCCAGAATGAGGTCAGTCAGTGAGCAGTAGTCAGAGAAAGCATGTTCAGCAGAAGTAGAGCTGAGGTCATTAGTACGAACATGCAGAAAAACTGTAGTGGCAGAGGCAGGGATAAAGTCGATCAGTGAGTGTGCGTCAGCAATGCATGCGCCAGGCTGAGAAACAGAAGCGGGGGTTCTAGGGCAGAGGGGATCGAAGTGTTGATACAAATACTTGGTCTGGGAGTCCCGATCACAACTGTTGTGATTTCGGTCTGCGGAAACTTCCAGATGATGCTCTTTGCTGTGGTCCTGTCAGCGCTCAATGTAGAAACAAATCTAGAGAAAGATAAAACTCACAAAGCGCGCAGAAATAGTATAAGTAAAGAGTCGGATACACATCGAGTAAATGGAGCTTTCAATAGCTCCCCGGTACCACACGAAGTACAACCGGTTATACCCAATTGCAACAGTACAAAAACAGGCCAACCGGCAAAGATAATTTTGTCCACATGAAGGTGGAGAGAAATTAACGGGAAAGACTTTCTTGCGACCCACCGCCAGGGGGACGAGCCCGGGGGGACCCCTCTTGTTCCCCCTAGGAAAAAGCCGGATAGGGTGGGTTGCTGGGAACGGGAACTTGGACATCGGGTTGGGTTATGGGAAAAAGGGTGGGAATGAGGGAAGCAATTTTGCTCCAATCCTTTTGTCTGACTCTCTTCCAAGACTGATTGCTCAGCGATGGCATCAGACAGTGCCAATTGCCAAATATGCGGTCCCTGCCATGGGTTACCGCTCACCCATAGGGTCCGATAACTGGGCCCCAACTGTCGCAAACAGGAAGTACCCTATTTAGTGGCGACAGCCGGGCCCCCCCTGACCCCGAGCTCTGCGGCCGATGCGTACTAGCGTCGTCGATCAACTGTCCCGCACCAGGTACTCACGGATCACCAGTGAAGCTTTCCACTATACACGGGTACTTGCAACACCTGCTTTTCACGGTCTCTGGACACCGGAAGTTTGTATGCGAACGTTAACTGAAATCCACTTGGCAAGCCATCTGCAAGCCACGTTCGCAAGGCTCCCATGGGGGGCTGTTCTGCGAGCCCTTTTCTTATGTCCTCCCCTGTGCCTACTCTTTCGCTCAATGGAACAAGAGTCTTGTGGCATTGCCGCTGGGTTGGGCGGCTCGGCAAAGGAGATCGGTCCGGGCCTACTAGCCGTTACTAAGCCAGGAGAGTTTCCCCAGTCGGTGTACTAACCTCACCTTTCCTCGTTTTCCCCGTGCGGAACACCGAGTAGCTCGTGGTAGCACGTCCCGTGGCAGCCAGAGAAGATCAGTCTATAGGCCCCTCGCAGCAAGGTTACAGGGGGGCGTGACCCCCCCCCCCCCGGCCTCATATGGACTGTACAACATCTAGCCCCAATGACATTTGGTTACAGGGGTATGTCACTCCCCCCGACTTATAGCGATCAGGTCGCTGGCCCCGCCAAAGCTTGTGGTTACAAGAGTCGCCAGTCCCCCGGCCCGTAATGGTTTCCCGAATTTAATTGGTATTCCCAATACAAACGACTGTACGCTTGCGGCACTTGCTACTTTCGCAACTTGACTCACCGGCCTTCTCCCACGCTGGATTACAGGGGTGCGTTACTTCCACCAGCCAAAGAAAGTCATAGTTGATCGATCTCGACACACTTTCCTGCTTCAATCGCATTGCCAAGTGCCGGGTTGACACCCGACCGCCCGACCTGCGCGTAGGACCTGATTCCAGTTGTACCAGGAACCTCCGCAGTGGCGGCCGTTTTGCACGCTCCCTGGGCAGGGATTGTGCAGCTTCCCCGATACCTCGAGGAGGTCTCGTGGAATTACCGTACTTCCACGCTCTGGCCCCTATGACATTAGGTTACAACGGTTTGTCACAACCCCCGGCCTGCAGACCAGTTCGCAAGTTCAACAGAACGAGCGCCAAGCTATGGTTACAGGGGTGTGCACGCCCCCGGCTTGGTAGTGGTCTACCCATTGCTTCAGCAAGGGTACGCCAACACTACGTGCGAACTGTACCGCTTGAGCGCAGTGATTACGTCGCAACATTGACCCGCTGGCTTCCTCTCACGCTGGATTACAGGGGTGCGTTACTTCCCCCAGCCAAAGAAAGTCATAGTTGATCGATCTCGACACGCTTTCGTGCTTCAATCGCATTGCCAAGTGCCGGGTTAACACCCGACCCCCCGACCTCCGCGTAGGACCTGATTCCAGTTGTACCAGGAACCTCCGCAGTGGCAGCCGTTTTGCACGCTCCCTGGGCAGGGATTGTGCAGCCTCCCCGATACCTCGAGGAGGTCTCGTGGAATTACCGTACTTCCACGCTCTGGCCCCTATGACATTAGGTTACAAGGGTTTGTCACAACCCCCGGCCTGCAGACCAGTTCGCAAGTTCAACAGAAGAGCGCCAAGCTATGGTTACAGGGGTGTGCACGCCCCCGGCTCGGTAGTGGTCTACCCATTGCTTCAGCAATGGTACGCCAACACTACGTGCGAACTGTACAGCTTGAGCGCACTGATTACGTCGCAACATTGACCCGCTGGCTTCCTCTCACGCTGGATTACAGGGGCGCGTTAACACCCCCAGCCTTTGGCCTCCTCCCACACTTGATTACAGGGGCTCGCTACTTCCCCTAGCCTAGAGAGTCATAGTTGCTCCACAAAACCATCTTTCGGGATAAAATGGATTGTCTGAGGAACTCCCTGTGGCTCTGCACTCTCGCCCCCAAGACTGAAGGTTACAAGGGCTCATCAAGTTCCCTCGGTCAGCAGACCAGTTCGCATTAAAGGCCCCTTCCATGCTCCGGTTACAGAGGTTCGCTACACCCCCGGCCTCATTGTGTGTACCCATGCTTCAGCATGGCACGTTAAAGTGAACTGTACCGCATGTACCCCTATGACTTGGGTTACAAGGGCTCGTCACCTCACTCGGCGAGCAGATCGGTTCGTGTTTATAGGCCCCTTCTTAGCTGCGGTTACAGGGGCTTGCCACTCCCCAGGCCTCATAGTAGCGCTCACATTGCTTCAGCAACCGTGCGCCACTATAACACAAACTGTACCGCTTGGTGCAGTTGCACTTCCCAACATTGACCCCCCGGCCTCCACCCACACTGGATTACAGGAGCGCGTTACCGCCCCCGGCCAAACAGAATCATAGTTGATCCACAGAAATTTGCGACCGCAAATTTTGATCGAATTACCATTCCAAGCACCAACCTCGGTAGCCACCCAGGCTGTCCGGGCCTGCTTTCGCATCACGCATTGGTGTTCTTGGAAGGCACTTGCCCTCAGAGTGCCTGGGAGTTACTCAAGCTCCCATGGGCGTTGAATACCCAATATAGTGGGCCTGGCACACCACTGACTCCTGCCATTGCGACGGACCAAAGCATACAGCCGAAACCGACCGACACAGCCCAGTCCGCCGGCAGGGGGGGCCACGTGCAGGCCGGCAGTAAGATTTCCACCCCAGTCGGATACACAGCAAGAACAATAACAAACAAGGTTTACTTACGTAGTGGCAACGGGACTTGCCTTCATCAGAGTGAAGTTACATGATTTTGCTGTCGCAAACATTTGGAACACGTTTCTTATATAGGTTTGAAGAAAACTGTGAGAAGGAGCGGAAAATGTTTCGGAAAAGGAGAGTACGCATACAGTCGGGCTACGCCTATGTTACAACAACAACAAGCAAACAAAAAAAGGAGGGGGGAGCGAGAGAGAGAACGGGGTCGTGTTAAGAAAGCAGCGTTCAAGGTTGCACCATGACGGGTCAACGTATGCCGCGCGGGCTGCAATTTCACGCAATGCGGGAAACTGGACAACCGTGGTGTCAAAAGAAACGGAAGAGTATACAGTAAGGTATTCAGTGGCTGGGGAGACTGGTTGGGGCGGAAGCGAAGATGGGTGTGCTCCCCGCGGATGAAGATAATAGATATGGGGCACAAAAGAGCATTTCACAGAAGCTAGCAACTGAACAGGAAATAGGTAGGGTCACAAAAGGTTAAAAATGAATAGATAACAAAGAGTTAAACATTCTTAAGTGGTGGTGGGAACGAGGCCTCCTTCCACAGGACAAATGGCATTGTTGAGCCGCATTAGGCTAATAAAGCTGCTGTATTAGGAGAGTTTCTGCGAATTCTGATGGGAAACTCAAGGGTAGGAATAATGAACATAGTTATAAAAATTATGAAGCCGCCAATTTTAATCTAGGGATAAGCACGTTAGTTTTCTGTAACTTTCATTATTCCCAAGCGTGGCTGACCCAAAATTATAAATGAGATAAGATTCCCGAACCTCGCGGTCGTGGTGCGTTTTGAAGGCGGATTCTAAAATCGTTGCTTTAAGATGTTCAAATGCATGCCCGGGACTGTTCACATGTCTTGACAGGGGCATATAAGGGCAGCTTTTTGCGTGAGAGCGGTGATTATTGAACCGTATTGGGAAGGGCGTTTCAGTTTGGCCGATATATTGTTGCCTACAAACAGTGCACTCTAGAAGATATACGACATTAGCGGAGTCACAGTTAAAGTTACCTTTTATATTTACGTAGTAGTCTGAAGCCGTGCTGGTGGCGCGCTGTGTAGTGGTCATGTGTGGGCATACTTTACATCGGGGTTTATTGCAGGGCATGCAGCCAGTAGTTGCCGGTCGGCACTCTATACTAACATCCCCCATGAAGATCGCATCGCCGCTGTATCCTTTGCGTATGAGCAGTCATCGTGCGACAAACCTATCGATTCTTATGCTCTCCAAACCTTCCTTAGTCTTATTTTTGAACTTAACAATTTTGAGTTCGACGGAGTTCATGACGTGCAAGTCCGCGGAACGTCAATGGGAACTCGAATCGGACCTAACTACGCCAATATCTTTATGGCTCACCTTGAATCAAACTTTCTTGACACCCAAAATTTAAAGCCAATGTACCATAAAAGGTATATTGATGACATATTCATGATCTGGCAACACGGTGATGCGGAGCTCCTCACCTTCATTCAGGCATTTAACCTAGCCCATCCTAGTATTTCCCTTGCTCATTCCTATTCGGAACACAGTGTAAAATTTCTGGACGTCACCGTTACTACCTTTAAAGGTCGGCTTCAAACTAAACTGTATAGAAAACCGACAGACACGCGGCAGTATTTGCACTTCCGAAGTAGCCATGTCAGACTGCAAGACAGCAATACCTTACAGCCAAGCCCACCGATTTAGGAGAATCTGCTCAAACCAAGCCGACTTTGACTGAAACTGTCGAGAACTCAAGACCGCCCTCCTGAATAAAAAATACCCGCAAAAAGTTATCGACGACGCTATTGTGCGAGCCAACCAATTAGACCGTAACGTAATCTGTAAGAAAAAAGCCCCGAACGGGAACTCGCGAAATAACTTAGTTTTAACCCACTCATCCTCCGCTCCAAGAGTGGCAAGCGTGCTAAAAAACCATCATAATATCCTAATGCAAAGTGACTGCTTAAAGAGCATATTCCCCGAACCACCACGCGTTGTCTACCGGCGCAATAAGAATTCAGGTGACTTTCTCACTAACTGTCGTATCAACCGACCGGCAACTACTGCTGCATGCCCTGCAATAAACCCCGATGTAAAGTATGCCCACACATGACCACTACACAGCGCGCCACCAGCACGGCTTCAGAATACTACGTAAATATAAAAGGTAACTTTAACTGTGACTCCGCTAATGTCGTATATCTTCTAGAGTGCACTGTTTGTAGGCAACAATATATCGGCCAAACTGAAACGCCCTTCCCAATACGGTTCATTAATCACCGCTCTCACGCAAAAAGATGCCCTTAATTGCCCCTGTCAAGACATGTGAACAGTCCCGGGCATGCATTTGGACATCTTAAAGCAACAATTTTAGAATCCGCCTTCAAAACGCACCACGACCGCGAGGTTCGGGAATCTTATCTCATTTATAAGTTTGGGTCAGCCACACTTGGGATTAATGAAAGTTACGGAAAACTAACGTGCTTACTGTCGATTAAAATTGGCGGCTTCATAATTTTTATAACATATGTTCATTATTCCTACCCTTGAGTTTCCCATCAGAATTCGCAGAAACTCTCCTAATACAGCAGCTTTATTAGCCTAATGCGGCTCAATAATGTCATTTGTCCTGGGGAAGGAGGCCTCGTTCCCACCACCACTTAAGAATGTTTAACTCTTTGTGATCTATTCAAGTTCAACCTTTTGTGACCCTACCTATTTCCTGTTCAGTTGCTTACTTCTGTGAAATGCTCTATTGTGCCTCATATCTATTATCTTCATCCGCAGGGGGCACACCCATCTTCGCTTCCGCCCCAACCAGTCTCCCCAGCCACTGAATACCTTACTGTATACTCTTCCCTTTCTTTTGACACCACGGTTGTCGAGTTTCCCGCATTGTGTGAACTTGCAGCCGGCGCAGCATATGTTGACCCGTCATGGTGCAACCTTGAACGCTGCTTTCTTAACACGAGCCCATTCTCTCTCTCGCTCCCCCCCTCCTTTTTTTTGTTTGTTCGTTGTTGTTGTAACATAGGCGTAGCCCGACTGTATGCGTACTCTCCTTTTCCGAAACATTTTCCGCTCCTTCTCACAGTTTTCTTCAAACCTATATAAGAAACGTGTTCCAAATGTGTGCGACAGCAAAATCATGGGACTTCACTCTGATGAAGGCAAGTCCCGTTGCCGCTACGTAAGTAAACCTTGTTTGTTATTGTTCTTGCTGTGTATCCTACTCTTTACATATACTATATATATATATATATATATATATATATATATAGAATATATAGATATATATACCACAAAAAATTAAACAGAAACTATTAGGCCTATATTTACACTCTTCGTTTAATACTAGAGCTGCTCTTACAGCAGGGACAAACAAATCTTATTTGGCATAAAATACTTATTTTCTCTGTTACAGGTGTAGCGTCTTAGGCAACGTTCCCCTATCTGCTTTTCATATACCAGCATTCAATCTTCTTTTCGTCACCTCGACAGCCTTGAAGTTAACTCCCTCGGTGTTACCCCCGCGTACTCCTCGCAGACAGTGGCACGAGAACTTTGTCCTCTGGTCTTCTTTAAACCCCCCAAAAGCACATCCTCACAAAAGGGCTTTAGTCATGCAGTGAAACCAAACCTACATGGCACGAGAACGACATTCGCCAAAGCACTCTAGTCTCTAATGACCGCTTACGGCGCAGCGGCACAAACGGCTCACCGGTCGCCGTCGCGGGTGCTCACGAAGGGGGGTAATAGCGGCTGGCATTTCCTGGCTCACGTCAGCCTCGTCTGGCGTCTCCCGCAATGGCAAACACGAGCTCATGAACGCCGCTATGCTTTTGTAGTGTCAATCGCAAATGTCGCCCCACTTTATTAGATGCCGGTCTTTCGGCTGTGCGTTCATGCATGGCAGGAGATAGCACGGCGTGTTTTACTGGGGACCACGCAACAGCAGTTCAGCTGAAAGTACACCTGGAATATTTACTCATGTTCCTCCTACCATATTCGGAAGCAAAGGGGATATTTTCTGCTGATCAACCTCAAGTTATCATGGAGCTCCTATAGGAACTGCTTAACTTCCGTTCGCGCTCCTTTATTTCTGAGGTGGTCGGCGACATTTTCTGCTTTTGGTCGACTAAACATAAATTGCCAACCGCTTACCATGCCCAAAGCAATCGCCACATGGAGCGACTTGGCGACTTGCCAACATTTATCTACGTATGCGTACCCCGACAACGGCTACTGCGACGTTGTTCGGCAGCACGTAACGTTAGCATAAAATTCTTCATGCCACCACACTGCCGGATATTGCCATTTTACCTTGAAGGGGGTGTGAGAAGAGGTCCCGCCTTCATTTATTGAGGAGGGCCGAGAGGTTAGCAGAAGGCGAACAGCGGCGGAGACGGGCGAGCCATGGCGCCGGTGCTGATCCTGCGTGGCAGAGCCGAGCTCGGTGCTGTCGGCTAGGTGTCTGGATTCCAACTGCCAGCCGCGTGACTCGTGCCTCGTGGCTCGCGGCTAGGGACAGGATCTGCTGGCACGCGGTGCACTCCAACGGCGGCGGGAGCTCCCTCGGCTGCCGCGGCTGAGCTGCTACAACCTTATGTACGACCGTAACCGTAATTTACTGTGGGACAAATTAGTTGCCTCTGCTGCAGCGAACCCCACTGATTATGCGCGACGTCTTCGCCAACGCCAAGGCGTCGCGTCAACTTGGACACACCCTTCTAATCGCATCAAAGTCCCGTGGCAAGCTTCGCTACAAGACACACACACACAGATAGAGAGAGAGAAAGCTTTTATTTTTGACACCCCGGGTTCATGTTGGGGGGGGGGGGTTCCAGCCTAATCGCCTAAATGGGCCTTTAGCGCCCGTTGCATCAGGGTCCGCCGCACCACGAGGAAACAGCTACCAAGGCCTGTTCCCAGTGGGCGGGGTTCTATATGATGGTTGTTTGAGGGTGGGCCGGGCACTCTCGCAACGAGGGGCAGAGATTTTCTAGGTCGTCGCATCTCGGGCACTGGGCGGAGGGGAACCAGTATGAACGGGAGGGCTCTAGTTGCGTGTGATGTGGGAAGGGGCGGGTTTGTAGAGTGCGCCACATCTGTTTTTCCTCTGTCGTAGGTTTGGCATTAGGTTTGGGGTAGTGTTCTGCGGGTGAGGCGGTCGTGTTGCGTGATGTCGCGGTATGCGGTGAGGGTATATCCAGCAGCCTTGGGTGCTTCGTGCGTAACACTAAGAGAAGTTCCCACCCGGCATTTAGTTGGTTCCTACGCCGGTTGAAACCGGGGTTAATAGCTGAATCACAAACTGGTTAGGGGCGTTTTTAGGCGAATCTTTTGCCCTGGGAGTTGACATTGATTAGGGCTCGAAAGTTTCGGAGTATACTGGCAGTAGTGGATGGGGTGTTAGCGTTTGTATGTGGATCCGTTTTAGTATTAACATGCGCATCGCCGTCAGCGCCAGATTGTTTATGCTAAGAATAATCCCCTCAAGGCAACAACATTTCCCAGAAACAGAGACTAAGCAGATTCAGGGATCACCTGCCTTATATGAATCCTAAGGAATCGAAGAAATATTTGTTTGATGCTCCGCTTAGGAGAGCATATCCGAGAGCGCTGCCTATTCCCCACTCTGCTTCAACGACCAAACTTGCGAACTTCGCTACGATAAGCACCGTTGCTTTTCGAAATTTTGTCCAGCTTCCCTTGTGCTTCTATGCAGACCTCCGCAATTTTGGGTGTCTCTACAAAACTGCTGCCCCGCTACTTCGGCCCTTATCGAGTGGTGAGTTGTAGCGCTCTCCTGCATAGCGGCCGATACAGGATGTTCACGCCTTGAAGGTAAAGCTTTACGTTTGCCACAGCTCAACTGCAATGTATACACAGCGCCGGGTACATGGTTGGTCAGAGGGGATTACGTTACCCGCCGGTACTGTGCACCAAATAAGCCAGCGGGCGTTGTTAGGCCATTGGGGGAACCAGAGGATGATGTGAGGATCCCACCTGCGTCGCTCTCTGCTGTGAATAATGTAAATATAGTGTGTTTCCTTTTTATTGTTGTGTGAAAGTTACCGCTACATACAATCATGACGTGTTATTGAGGATACTGTAGATAGCAGGAGAGAACGCTCCAGAGAAGGTAAGGCGCTCTCTCAATGCACTAATCAATATTGTTCTCATTTGCGTGGTTTGTTCCCACTGCTTAGGCTACATACGCGCTATTAGCGTCGGCGCTCTTTCTTGCTTTGGCGGTACCATGGGTATACTGCTCTAGTAGTGATCAGGACGTATCTGTATCTCATAGGATTCTAAAGTGACGGGCACAGCGCCCTAACTCGGTTCCTCTTCAGTCAGCTCTACCTACGGTACGGGTGAGGAGTAAGCGGCGTCTGTGCGATTTATTTAGGTGCCGCAACGTGCCCACCAGAGTGGATGCGTCTGTTGGTCGCCTGTGCCATCTTTCCTGAATTTTGACAGCCACCCAATTTTAGCGGCATTATTACGATGTTACTGGACTACTATTAACTTTCGTACTGTATAATATTCGTGAGTCTCCCTGCCATTAAAAAAACGGGTGGAACACAGTGGGTCGGCGCCCCGGGTTGCAATCGAAGTGTGCCATATATTATTGCATTTTTCTTCTTCTGCTTGCAGTGTGGAGCAATATGAAGGCCTTTTAACAGCGAAGCTCATCTTAGTCGAGGCTTCCAGGAGAGTAGGCTTGGTAACCCGTAATGTGGAGAGGGCATTGTCTGGCGAGAGGAAGAGAAAGCGCCAAGCACATGTGCAGCGTAATGGTGTGAGGGCTAGCGGGCTCCAAGCACAGGTGGGCGGAGCCAAGGCGCGGGACAGAACACACGCCAAGTACACGTGGGTGGAGTAGATGAGAGGAATTGGTCAATCGACGAGCGCTTCTGCCCTCCTCCGTCTGCGTGCAGCCGACCAGCCAGCCAGCTCTAGTGCAGGGGTGTCCACTGCGACTTCAGTGGCTGCCATCGCACGTGAACATCACGGGCAACTAGGTTGCAGACGCCTTGCTCAAAGGTGCTGCTCGCCAGGCAGGGGTCCCAGCCTCCGGGGATGTGGTGTCATTTGACGCTGCGAATACTATCCTGGCACGAGTGGTGTAGGCCATGCATCCCGATGCCCGAGTAGTCAGTGGCCAGGCCCCACGTGTCTTGCCCGGACGCATTACAGGGACGCCCGGTCGCTCCTGCTTCCCCTGCGGCCCAATTGCTGCAAAGTGGGAGCGAGCTTGCACCACCAAGGCCGCTAAGCTTCCCCCACCTGCGCCGACAGCCCAGAGCCCGAGACACTAGAGCACTTACTGTGCTCCTGCAGCTAGCAGGACACCGCGAAGGCAGGACTCCGTGCCACAATCCAGCGACTTGGTGCCCCAAGCCACAAGATAGAATACTTCCTCTTCCCCACGGGACCGGACGCCATTCGATGGGAGGTCTTCCAGCCCCTACTCAACTTCCTGGTTGCGGCAGGACTAGCGCTGCGTTTGTAGCCATCGAGTCTTGGACGAAACGAACGCGATATAGACAATCCCCCACTGTCCTACCGCTCTTCTCTTCCCCTTCTCTCTTCCTATCCTTTCAAACCCCAATCCCCATCCCAAGACTGGATTGTGTGAGGGTGAACTCCCTTTTTCACTTCCCTCCTTTGTTAATACATCACCACCACCACCACCTCAAAACAAGGGGTTCAGAGGAACGCCCTTGTGTTGACACGTGCACTCGGCAGTCGTTTCTGGAATACAAGGAAAACAGGTACAGCAGCGCGCTATCCGGAGTGAACCAAGCCGCTAGTCGGGAGCGCCAGTGACAATGCGGGAGAATCCAGTGCGAGGATAAACGAAAGGCGCAATGAGATAGATAGCTGCTCAGGCAGTCTAAGTGTGTGCAAATCAATGTGCTGGCTAGGATAACTTCTACGAAGCTTCGCCTTCCGATTAGGGAATACCAGGCAGCTTCGCTATAACATCAGCGCTCGTGACGTCATACCAGTGAAGCTGGGCTAACTTTTCTGTCGTGTCAATTGTTCCCACACTCCGGTATTTCTACTTTTGCATTCTCTGCGAAATAATAAGAACATAAAGCTATTTTCACCAGTCGAGTTGAGCAGCATGAAAAGTCTACGTTTCTTTAGGGCACGATAAAAATGCATCGTTATATTGTTACGGAGAGGTATACGTGAAGCACATATGCACTTGCAGGGCGTGTTTAAGAACGGAAGGGATCCGCGCAAGCTGTAAACTCAAGATATTCGTTTAACACTTTTTCTATCTGCCAATAAATGGCTGAGAGTGCCCACTGTCATTTCCTTTTGTCTGCGATGCTGCACATCTTCAAAGGCTTTAAGCGGACCAAGTACCATAACATAACTCCCCGAAGTTGAGTGGGGGCCGTGGTACAGTTCGGGGCGAGCAACGTGAATAACAAAGCCCGTTAAAAAACTGTGAATTCAGCGATGAAACCACGGACGATATCTATGACGGGCACAAGGAAGGATCCAGAGTATAGTAACCGGATTTATTCATGCAGCCCCACTTGGCGGGGTGGGCACCATTGGAGTACAACAGACCCCGATGAGAATTGGAGACCTTAGTGCCGGGAATCCTAACGTGCATTCTCCGATAGCTGGAAGGAGCACGGCTTGGAGATTGCAACTTGACGTGCGTTATTTCCGCGGGAAATGGCGGGCATATCCAGTTGTAGGTGCTAAGAGTGGTAAACGCGTGTCAAGGGTGGCTGCCGGCCATAGAGCAGTTAGAATGGGGAGTAGCCACCGGTGTCGCCTCAGGACCAATTTACCCGGGTCGTCGTTAGCACAGTACCAGAGATCATTGGGAGAGGGGTGCATGTAAAAAGGGAAGTTGTAGCGGTAAACCGAGACATACGGGAGCTCGGCAAGAAGCTGGGTTTCGCTGTGGTAGACATCAACAGGAATGTCCGATGGGTTGGCCGGAAAAGGGCGTTCCAGCGTGACGCAGTGCATTTCAGCGGGCAGGTGGGAGCAGCCATCGGAAGACGACACGCGGCACGAACTCTGGCTTTTTTAGGGGGGCCACAGGCCTTTGCGAAGATGGTGTAGACAAATTCAAGGAGCAATGTGAGATAGCGGGGTCGGTGCAGATTAGTGCAGGCAAACGAAAGGGACGATGACGGCGTGTAAAGAAGAGATGGAGAAAACTGAAGATCGCATACATAAACATGCAGGGCGGCAGGAAAAGAGAGAAATGGATGGAGATTAGTGAGTAGCTAGAACAGGAAGATATCCAGGTATACGCTGTGACCGAGACGCACTTAAGAGACTTGGAAGAACCTCCGGTAATCGGACAGTATGTATGGGAAGGTTGTAATAAGACGGCTGGATTGAGAAAAGGCGGAGGAGTAGGTTTGCCTTCACGGCAGGGGGCTAATAGGAAGAGAGTGAAAGAAGACTGTAAAGAACATGTGTGGGTGAAAGGGATAGTGGAGGGTAGGGAGATGGCTTTAGGGGTGGCGTATCTATGGACGGGTAAGGATAGCAAAGAACAAAACGAAAAACTGGTGGCGTGTTAAACAAAGACATCGAGGATTTGAAACGTTCCGGGGAGGTACTATTGGTATGGGACATGAACGCCCATATTGAAGATCTAGACAGGTACACAGACTTCAACGAAACTTTAATGCTAGATATGTGTGAGTGCCAAAAGCTGATCATAGTATATAGGGAACAAAAATTCGAGGATCAAATAACATGGGAGTGTGGTAGGAGACAGTCAAGTATTGACTACTGCCTTATTTCAGAGGGACTCTAATTATGGTTGGATGGCATGACCATAGATGACGAAATGGCCACAGTCTGGGCAGTGACCACAAGCGCATAAACCTGGGTTTTGGGAAACTGGGGGGCGACAAAACGGGTCGACCGGGCGAGCGCACAAAGTTAAACAGCAAACAAATTGCGGTTATAGCCAAAAGAATAGAGGCTGACATAGAAAGAAATCCTGGAGGAGAGTGGGAATATGACAGGCTCATCAAAACTATGCAGGAAAAAATAGTCAAGGCAGAGGGGGCCAATCGATGGAGAGGAAAGAAAACACCTGGTGGAACAAAGCTGGTGGAACAAAGAAATCAAGGAAGTGATAGAGAGGCGTAAACAGGCGTCTAGAGATCACAGACAGGCCAAGAGGGCAGGGAGACAGCAGGAAGAGGCGGACCTAAAATGGGAGCAATATAAGCAAATGAAACAGGAAGTGCAGCAATTAGTGCATGCAAAAATAAAGGGGGAGAGCGAGCGATGGGTAGCGCAAATACGAGGGAGGGGTAGAGACGCCCCGAAAAGGTTTTGGAATCATGTGCAGGCATTAGGGAAACGCACGAGTCCCACAGAAGGTGGTACTATAGAAAACGAGCAGGGACAGATGCTCAAGGGAGAGGAAGCATTGTCATACCTACGCAAAATCATCACGGAGAAGTTCGGTAAGATGGATGAAGAGGCCACGCAGCGACACAGAGATGTCGCGACGGGTAGGCAGGAATGTCTGGAGATAGATGGGGACAAGCTGAAATGGAAAAGAGCTGAGGAAAAGGCCCCCAAAAATACCGCGGTACGCACAGATGGGATACCGATGGAGTTGATTAACCAATTAGGACCAAAGAGCAAGGGAAAGTTACTACAAGCCATCAGAACAAAGATAGAAGAAAAGGCAATACCGGCCGCGTGGCAAATGAGCAGGATGAACTTGGTGTACAAGGGCAAAAGAGTCAAGACAAGCCCGAGTTCGTATAGGCCAGTAACCGTCACGTCAGTGCTGTACAGGTTAGCAATGCAGGCAGTAAAGTTCGAACTAGAACAGTGGGTGGAAGAAAATAGGATATTAGAAGAACTTCAAAATGGGCTTCGAAAGGACAGAAGACTCGACAACTTATTTGTGGTGAGCCAATGCATAGAGCTGGCGAAGATGCAAAACCGACCTTTGTGGTTAGCCTTTCTGAACATTAAAGCGTCGTATGATAATGTAGACAGGGAGAGGCTATGGAGTATCCTGGAGAACGAGAGAATTGGGGCAGAATTCATTAGCTTACTCAGGGAGCTATACCGGGAGAACCAAGTTCAAATAGTGTTGGAGGGGATAACATACCATAGGCCTGTATACACCTACAAGGGTTTGAAACAAGGATGTCCTCTCTCTCCGCTGCTGTTCATGATCTACATGGTGGGGTTAGAAAGGAAGCTAGAAGTCAGTATGCGGGGGTTCGACTTATCATACATGAAAAACGGGCAGGAGGTGGAACAACAGGTTCCGGGACTAATGTATGCAGACGACATATTTTTGATGGCGGATAACCGGATAGGTATGCAGGGCTTGATGGATATATGCGGTGAAGGAGCGACACACCTAGGGCTATCCTTTAGCAGAGAAAAATCGGGGGTCATGGTCTTTAACGACGGCGCGGAGCACAAAACAGTATCAGTGCAGCAAGTAGAAATACCATTGGGGAAAGACTATGAATATTTATGAGTATGGCTTAACGACAGCGAAGATTACACGCAGGCATATGAGGCTCACCTTAAGAAGAAAGTAAGACGGAACGCGACCATAATGAAGCATAGAGCCCTCTGGGGATACAGCAAATACGAGGTGGTAAGGGGAGTTTGGAAAGGGGTCATGGTACAGGACTAACTTTCGCAAATTCGGTTCTGTGTATGGAGCCAGAGAACCAAGCCGGCCTGGAGGTAAATCAGAGGGCGGTAGGTAGATTGGCCCTAGGGGCTCACAGCAAAACTACAAATGAAGTGGTACAAGGGGATATGGGCTGGTCGTCTTTCGAGGCGAGGGAGGCGCAGAGCAAGATAAAGTTTGAGGAGCGACTTTGTGACATGGAGGACGATAAATGGGCCCCGAGGGTGTTTAAGTACCTGTATATCAGGAGCGTGGACACGCGGTGGAGACGGAGGACCAGACAACTGAGCAAGCGATACGCAAATTCGGTAGGGGAAAGTGGTGTGCACACAACAGTTCAAAAGCAGGTAAAGGCAGCAGAGATGACGAAGTGGGCACAGAGCATGGAAGCGGAAAAACCCCTAGAGACTTATAGGGCAGAAAACGGGAAATTAGGAAGGAGGGATTCTATGACAATACGAGAGGCAGTACTTTGCTCTTCGAGGCATGGGCAGGATGCCTGAGAGCCCGGGCATACACGGGTAGCTACAGGCAGCAGGATGAAACAAGTGCGTACTGCGGCAGTGATCGAGAAACTATAGACCATATTGTCAGGAACTGCACAGAGATACGACCACCGCGGGGTGAGGGGGAAATGACGCTGGTGAGGCTTTGGAATTTGGGGTGAGGGTGAACGTCAACTTCAAGGTTATAAACGTGACGAAGAGGCGACTGGAGTGGTGGTGGAGAAAAACTAGGGAAGGGATGAGTATGCAGGCGGAGTAATCATACGGATGAGAATTTAGAACAGGGAGGGGAGAAAAAAACAGGGTTGGGGGCGGTGAGTTTTTAAACAGGGAAAAGAGGGAGATGGGAGGGAGGATGCAAATCTATTAGGTTAGCTGGGAGTAGGTTGTTGCTGACAACCCACGCCCTGAGTCAAAGGGAAAGCCACTAATCATCATCACCCAAACGTGACGTAAGGTAGCGCCACGTCTCAATAGCGATGGGCGCTGGAGATATACATAGCATTTCTGTAAGGCTTCTGTTGAGGTGAAGCCCTTGGTCTGAGGATAATACGTTTTCGTGTCCTCATTTTGTGACGCACACCCACGCAGAATGGCACGTGTAAATGAAACACGGTATAATGATAGGGTCGTCTTTATGGCTAATTCAAGTTTTTATGATTCAGACATAGATTGAGAGCTGCACGGCGTTCTGAAGTGCAGCAAAGCGTCTTGCTATAAGGACTCAGGACGGAAATAAGCCATGGAAGTAGCCTATATTGTCAACCACACTGGACAAAATATTGCGGCCGCGAAATATAAGGAGCTGGCGGGGGCCACCATGAACGAGGATGACGCCCCGCAGCCGGAAGTCGGCAACGTCAGATGCGAAGCTGTTGGGAAGAGCACTGGTAATAGCGTAGCGGACGCTGTAATCAATGGGGACTGCTATGCATTTCTTATCTAAAGTCGACTCGGGGAAGCTCCAAGCAGATAGACACCAATGCGATAACACGGACCGGGGGGAATTCCCAACGGTTGTAGGAGAGCTGCCGGGGGGAGTAGGGTTCTTACGGCGTTAACAGAGGTCACACGCGACCACTGGACGTCGGACAGACCAGTAATGGCCGGGCAAGAAAAACCGACGAGGCGCCCAGTCGTAAGTGCACAAAACCCCAAGATGGCCAGCCGTAGGCAGGCCGAGAAATTCATTCTGGGCGTCTAAGCGGAGGCGCTCAGGAACGACAAGCGGAAACTCGGCACCATCAGGGCGGATATTTTGATGGTAAAGGACGGCATCCTACAGCTTAAATATGCGAGTGGAGTTGCTGGAGGAGCCAGGGTTGCGTCAGTCGATGGTGGATTCTAGTAAGGGATCACAGCGCTTTTCGACGCCGATATGGAGCACACAAGAAATGGCTGGCCACCAGCGGGAGTGTCGACCCGGTAACGGTGGAGACTACCAGCGCCATTATAACGGTGCAGGTTTGTAGACGGCCATCTAGGATTAGTCTCGACGGAGTGAAGCCCACCGACTAGGCATCCGGTTGGATCTTTCAATGAAGAAACCAACATAAGCAAGATTATCAGTGACGAAAACGAAAGGGCGTTCATACAGATAGCAGCGGAATTTTGTCATGGCTCAAATGAGTTGTAGGCACTCACTGTAGGTTATGGAGTAGATCTGGACTACAGGAAAGGGAATACGATTAGTCCAACATATGACACTATTGTGTTCATCTTGGCGTTGGGCGAGAACGGCACCAATACCATTGCAGATAGCATCACTGCGGATCGTTATTGGAGCCTCCAGATTGATTTGAGCCAAGAGTGGTGAGAAGGTCCGCAAGGATGTTATTGTAGCAAAGGCCTTGCTTGGTCCGGACCTTCCCTTCCGCCTCCTCCTCTCCTCCTCCTCATCATCATCATCACCACCACCAGCCTATCTACGCCTACTGCAGGACCAAGGCCTATCCCTTTGATCTCCAATTACCCCGGTCCTGCCATAACTGCGACCAATGTATCCCCGAACACTTCTTGATCTTATCGGCCCATCTAACTTTCTGCCGCCCCCAGCCACGCTTCCCTTCTCTAGGGATCCACTCCGTTACACTTAAGGACCAACAGTTATCTTGCCTTCGCAATACGTGCCCTGCCCACGTCCAATTCTTCCTAATTTCTACTAATACGTCCTTAAAACGCGTTTGTTGCCTGACACACTCCGCTATTTTCTTGTCCCTTAATGTCGCACCTATCTTCTTCCGCTCCATTGCAAGCTGAGTCGTCCTCAATTTAAGGTGAACCCTCTTAGTGAGCCTCTAAGTTTCATCCCCGTAGGTGAGTACCGGTAAGATGCAGCTGTCATACACTTTCTTCTTCAGGGACAATGGTAGGCTGCCATTCCTTATCTGAGCATGTCTGCCGAATGCACTCCACCCCATTCTTGTCCTTCGAATTATCTCTGCCTCATGGTTGGGATCCAGGGTCACAACTTGGCCTAAGTAGATATATTCGCTTACACTTCCACTGCTTCGCCACAAATCTCAAACTACTGTGCCGTCCCGAGGATATTGATCATTACTTTAGTTTTCCCCATATTAATTTCCAGACCCATGGTTCTACTCTTTTTGTCCAGTAGGGTGAGCATGCTTTGAAATTCCTCCCCCGAGTTACTTAACAAGGCAACATGATCAGCAAATCTGAGGTTACTAGGGTATTCTCCATTAACCCTTATTCCCACCTGTTCCCAATGCAATGTTCTGAATACTTCTTTTAAACATGCTGTGAATAACATCGGAGAGATCGTGTCTCATTCCCTGACGCCCTTCCTTATAGGTATTTTACTGCTCTCCTTGTGGAGGATGGTGGTAACTGTGGGCCCATTGTAGATATCCTCTAGTATTCTTACATAATGCTCATCTTCACCCTGGTTCTATAACGCCTAAATGACTGCTGAGGTTTCGACCGAGTCAAATGCTTTCTTATAGTCTATGAAGGCTGTACACAGGGGTTCTGTATAATCCGCGCACTTCTCTATCACCTGATTGATCGTCTGAATATGGTCCATTGTTGAATAGCATTTATGAAACCCTGCTTGCTCTTTAGGTTGACTGAAATCTAAGGTGGCAGAAATTCTGTTAGGGATTACCTTTGTAATTCCTTGTAGACGACTGACAGTAAGCTGATCGGCCTGTTTTTGCAAGTCTTCATGTCCCCTTTCTTATGAATTAGTGTGATGTTCGCTTACTTACAAAGATCCGGTACACTTGCGGTCACTAGGCATTGCGTGTACAGGTTTGACAGTTTCACTAGTACAATGTGCCCCCCATCCTTCAAGAGGTCTGCTGTTATCTGATCATCACCAGGTGCTTTGCCCTCTTTCATTCCTTTCAAAGCGTTCCTTACTTCTTCTGTCGTTACTGGTGGGATGTCCATCCTTTCTGAAACAGTCTCTCTTTCGGCATTATCCTGGATGTTCCGGCTACTGTACAGATCTCCATTGAACTCCTCGGCTACTTTGACTATTTTATCCCTATTTATGCTGACATTGCTTTGGTTGTCTTTAAGTACATACAACTGATTTTTCCTCACACCTAGACGCCCCTTCACTGATTTCAGACTGCCACCTTTCATTATAGCATGTTCGATCCTCTCCATATTATACTAGGGTCCGGACTTACCTAGGGTTTACCAAGGGTCTGGAACCTAGTGAGTGTACAAGCGATATCAGGTAATCTCTTGATAAAATATCGGCAACAGGGACAAATGCGGACAAAGCTGCGTACAGAATCCGTTGAATAAATAACCACGAAAGTGTTCAGGGCATTAACTTTGTCAAGGTCAGGCCTAACTCGTTTAGTGGCAACAATGCCGACAACCGTAATGTGGCGACGTCCACGGTGGCATTTAGTCTAGCCGAACTGCAGGTCAGCCGGGAGAAACGAGGGAAGAACGTTCAAATTGGGCGTCGAGTGCGGTCGGAATGATAGCGAGCAAGAGAATCACAACATCCAAGTAACACAAAGGGGTGGGCGATTTCAACCCACGGGGGGAGAGATTTTATCATCACTTCGAAAATTGCGGTGCTATAGCACAACTCCAATTACATTACTTTGAATAGGTAAATATCCGCGGGCGTGGCAGAGGCGGTGTTTTCTCTGTCCATATTTTCTACTAAAATCTGCCAATACCCAGACCGAAGGTGTAACGGTGAAAAGTACTTCGCAGCAAGAAGACAGTTGAGAGCGTTGTCTATCGATGAATGTGGATATTGCTTTCCTGGACACTTTATCAGGCTGGGGGAATGGACGTAAAAGAGCAATGTTCAATCATTCCTTTTTCCAAAATCACTGCGTATGCCCACAGAGTGCAAGGAGGCTCGATGATGATTTAACCCAACATTTTGTCCACCTCCTTAGAATTACTCCTCGTTCTACATGGCACACTTGCTATGATCGGCGCATATTTGTCTAAAATATGTGTCAACGCAGCGCTTCACTACGCGTATTTCACATACCATGCTCTTATTCAAAGTCCAAATAAGAAAAGATGAGCTGAAAAAATTATTGGGTTTGTTTGGGAAGTTCGGAGCTGATGTGTTCACTTTCTCCGTTAATGTCAGGGCCGGTTCGCGGTCACAATTACAGTCAGGTGGAGAAGCGTCGACGGGTCGTGCTGGTATTTCTGCGTCGTGCAGTGGTCAAAATGAGGAAACAGAAATTCTTTCAGGGAGCACTTTGGAACGGAAGCGAAAATTTAGAAAATTCAGAATGATCCGGGTGTTCTCTGAAGATACGACAGAGTTTTGGATGGCCACAATTTGCTTTCAGCGATCATCTGGAATGGCTGATAGACATACACACCTGACGGGTAATGGGTCGTGAGTGGGCAAGTAAAGACTTGGCATGGCTTGTGGGTGGTGGTAGACGGATTCTGCTGAACGTAAGTGTGGAAGAGAAACGTCGGAGTCATAGGGAGAAAGCAGTACCTCGAGACGAAGGGAACCCGTCTCGCTAGCTATTACCGCAGAGTAGTCAGACACAATCGAGCCCAAGAATGACATTATGGGTACACCGTGCCAGAAGCAAAAAAAAGGACTCTCGTCGTGTGGCCACAAATACATGCACGTGCAATTAAATTCCAGTGACGGGCGGCGTTTCTACATCAGAGACTCTGACGTGCACCATAGCAGACCTAGGTAGGCTTTGCTGAAGCGGGTAATGCTGCCCAATGTATTTTTTTTGTATGGGCGAAGCGAGAACATGGAATTTTTAAAAGCTTTATAATGACTTTTCGGGGTCGAACACAAAGACTGGCTCACTTATTCCATATATGCTCCCCAGTATCTACGAGAACGGTGAAAGGAACGCAGCGGACTTATGCGTCAATTAAATTGTCTCTAATGGGAAACGTCAAAATAGAATTTTCGAATAGTGTTTTGAATGTAGCGTCGCCTCTTCGCGCTACAACCATTAGTTCACCGAACGGGAGCGTCCAGCGGCTGCTGAGAATTGAATGGTGTCCGCAATGCAGCACACGTGACTGTCGGCGAGGCGGAAAAGGTGAGCAACACGACTAATTCAATATAGAGGACAGGTTCTGCTAGTGGCAGGTTCTATCCAGAGACGTGGTGAAAAACCTCGGGGTGTCGGTCGGGTAACGCTCCGTAGGGCAACTGTTGTGCCTTGAAGCCCGCAGCCAATGGTTCCGACAGTAGCGAGCGACATGGCCTACAATACTGCTTGTGAAACAGATAGGCTTGCGGTACGCTGTTCTCAGTTAGGCCGGGATGCGGAAGCGAGGTAGACTGTAAGTGTTGCGAAAGACACTGGTGCCGTCAAAACCATGAAAGAAAAGGCCGAGCGACAGGGCATAGCGGCTCGAGACGCCTATTTCTTAGTTCCTCCAAAAGACAGCTTCAATCAGGGATATAGCTACGAAGTTGAGGTCGGGTGTGCCGCGAGTAAAAGACGAAGTGGACAATTGCGCGTGGCGGCATGCTTGCCCACCTCCAAAGAGGATGAAGCACATAGTCATGCTCGCCATGCTGGCGGCAAGCCATGCGATGAAGCCATGCTCGCGGCAAGATGGATAATGTCCTTTAAATCATCGTCGCATCCATCATGATTCCTCTTGTCGTTATTCCGCCACGTAACATTTTGGTTAATGTGCGGCTTCATCCCAATCCTGGCGTGAGCTTCACACCTTCTCAGCGTGAACTTTGTGGTAGACAGTACAAGGGCCATGTTGGGCAGCCCCAGCCCCGCTGCGAGCATCGCTCGATTGACCACATACCCTACTCCGTGTCCCCAGATCGTGACCAGGCATCAACACCAGCCGTAACGCGTTAAGTCAAGACAAGACAAGCTGCTGACGCCGTGACCTCAGCTCTCTTGTCCGATATGGTTCCGAGTACACAGGACGCTGCGTTGCTGCCTTACTGACATTGTTATATCTGGGCTAGGCATCATTGATGCAATCGTGAACCCCTGTGGCTGCAAGCACCTTACTCTTTACTGGCATCGCATCATTCGTCGTTACGGCATTTGTCACTTCACCGTAGGACTGATAGGGACGGTGGCCTTTGACCGTGGGATACGTGACGGGGAAATAACGAAGGGAACAATTAGGCATACGTCATGGTTGCCCGCCTTTGAAGACGATGAAGCATATAAGAACGTGAAGGCCGTGTTCACGCCCATATGGCTAACACCCTTTAAATGGTCGCCTCATCCATCATGAATCGTCTCATTCTTCTAGCATCACATAACAATATGATCTGGAATTGGGGTCATGAATTCCCGCTCGTACCACACTATTGATATAAGTGTCTCCGGCGTCACATTCGTCTCAGTAGCGGTCAGCGCACTGGGTTGTGTTGTTGCCCGCACCTTCCGTGTAAGGACGGCGCGTAAATGTGTGCGCAATGCGGCGGCTCTTCGCTTTTTCAAAACGCCGGCACTCCTCAAATGTGGAGTCCAGAGCGGCGCAGTTTTTGTAGATCAAAAGGCTCAAAACGTCATCGGCCACGCTTTCAAGGACATGACCTACTTTTTCTTCTTACATCATGGTGCTATCGACTCGATGGCAAAGGGGTAAAATATTTTAATTGTAAACATCACAGGATTAACTGAATGTTTGAGCATGGAGGCCAAGCTCAGCTTTTCCGGCGAGTTGAAAACGTACACGCTTCGCAAACGACTCAATGCGGTTTGCCTTACAGATGGCCTGAGTGGTAATATAGGCCTCAAATGTATCAAGCGAAACGCGCGACGTATCGCGTTGGTTAAAAACTCACGTTGGGGAGCATAAGTGTAGGGTCACCTCTGATGTGAGAATTTACGCGCTGATATAGGTCGATCTAGTGCCCAACACTGACGTTGCCCGTTCCGCAAAATTGGCGTGGTTCACGCTGGTTTGTCAAGATGACAAAATGATTCGGGGACTCGCGGTTGGGGGAAGGGGGCGTCACAGTAGCGTGATGAATGGTGGGGACCACTTCGATTATCTGTGATGAAATGTCCCGCATTCTGCGGAAATAAGAAGTCGATGCGGGAGGTCACGGATGGTCAACCACCTTCACCAAGATGTTACGGCGAGTAAGACGTGAAGCAAGGCGTATTTACCAACCGCAAGGCATCACGCAGCCCATTTACGCAAATGTTTTTCCTACATCCTTGTCAATGCGCCAATCAGAGGCTCAGCGTTCCCAGAGTAATCTTGTTATGGCTACGACATAGCATATGTCCACAAGGCAATAAGCAGGCTGTGTACCATCACAATATTTTTTATGTGTGAGACGCCTTTCTAGGTTATTCGCATTGTCCATCTGGTGGCTTTTAAAGAATTTTCGAGAGATCAATGCTGTTAATTTTTCTGGCTGATGACATATATGTTTTTATAGAGTAGAAACGAGGACGGGTAGGTGCGGTTTAGCTCAGCAAATAAATTTTGAGGGCTATCGTTCCTTGCCGTAATATTTAGCAATCACACATAGGCTTTGTTACAACTTTTAATTAGTTCTTGAATAAACCACGACAAAAAGCCAACTTTTAACTCACCTTTCACTGAAGCTATTTCACATTCGGTAGCATCATTTTTCATAAAAAAACTTCGCGAGCAACGTTTTGTCTAACACATATAACAAGAGTTAAATTTAAAAGAGACAAACAAATGCGTAAAATATTTACCCACGTGTCATTGCAGAAAAAAGTTTCGTTTGCATACAAACTTCCGGTAATTTGCCTCAAACTTTTTTTTGAGGCAAATTAATGGCGCCGACACGAATGGCGCCGACACGATTTACAAACACATTGGTTTCACAACATTGAGTGCTGGGTCAGGGTACCTTTACATTAGGACTGCTAGTTGCGCCCTATGTGAAGCAAGTTCTCTTGTGAAGCAACTAAAGATATTAGATATAGCTTTCCGTATGCCTGTATAGATTTTTTGCTTATATATTGTCACGGGCTCTTGCACATTGGCAATCCAGGTGTTGAGTTATGGCCAACCTCTCCTCCAGGGATATGCGCCACTGCCAAGCTGGTACACAGCCTTGAGAGAGAGACGACGACGACGCTGAGAGTCTGGCGGACGTGCGCGCTGTACCTGGAACACTGTTGCTGCTTTAGCTACCAGCTCGTATTTGCCTGTCAACACATATTACGAGCAGTGCCTTCATTGCCACGTCACATCTTGTGGTGGAGGTGCAAGTTCCCTACCTCTGTCCCGCCAGTCTTGGCACAACACGGAGCTTCGGCGAGGGCGTATCATTCATCGCGGGACGATGCCACCAACCCGTGAGCCGGCATCCACCAACCCGATAGTCATTGTCTCCCCACCTCGGGACCCCGGCTTTATCTCTGGCGCTGACAATGAGGACATTGATCAATGGCTCAGCATGTACGAGCGCGTCAGCACCCACAACCGGTGGGATGACACCTTCATGTTGGCCAATCTACCCCTAAATCTGAAAAAACCCGCTCTGGTGTGGTTCCAAACCAACGAAGCCAGTTGGGATCAATGCAAGCAGGAACTGCGCGATTTGTTCGGTAACTCCGTGGCGCGCCAGCTTGCCGCAAAGAAAGACCTTTTTTCTCGCGTCCAGTCATCTACCGAGTCGTACGTGGCTTATATTCTGGACGTGTTGGCGCTCTGCTCAAAAGTAGACCCCAGCATGTCTGAATCCGACAAGGTTGGGCACATCCTTAAGGGCGTTGCGGACGATGCTTTTAATTTGCTGATTTGCAAAGACTGCAACACCGTTGAGTGCGTCTTGAAGGAATGCCGCCGGTTTGAAGAAGCAAAGTGTCGTCGCGTAGCGCAATCGTTCACCCGCCTCCCTCACACCGCGGCAACATCGTCGTGTGCGGATGCGGCAACGCCACCCCGCCCACCGCCGACCGATGACCTGGCTACTCGTACCGACCCTCTGACGACGATAGTGCGCCGCGAAATAGAGGCCATGGCTCCGGCTATCGCACCTCAATACGACCATGCCCGAAATGCCCCGACTGTAGCACTCATCCAGGCAGTCGTACGTGAAGAAGTTGCCAACCTGGGCATTCATCCTGTGTGTGCTCTGACGTGCTCGCACACACCCGCTAGCTCCTCCACTCCCTTTCCACGGAGCGGAATGCCCAGCCGCTACGACGCCCCACCCCGTTACCGCCGCCGCAACCCTACAGAATGGCGCACCGCTGACAACCGGTCAATCTGCTTTACTTGTTCTCGCATTGGGCACGTGTCTCGCTACTGCCGTTACCGCTGGTCGTCGCCGCCGCCGCCAAGGTTTCCTGGTACAAGCTACTCCAGCGACAGGAACCACCAATTCATGCCTGGTTACCAGCAGCGTGACGTTTCCGGCAGTCCACAAGGCACCCGTTTTGGCCGCTCCCCGTCCCCACAACGTCGCCAGTCTCGTTCGCCCCAACCCCGCCGCCCTTCTCCGTCTGCTTCTTACGCCGCTACCTCTCCGGGAAACTAGCTCATGCAGCTCCCGGAGGTGATGCTGCATTTCCGACCTGGCCCGAAAATCCTCTCTTAACTAATACGACGAAACACAATCTTTTGGAAATTGATATTGACGGTATTCGTGTGGACGCCCTAATCGACACCGGTGCAAACATTTCGGTCATGAGCTCGCACCTTCGCCGCCGCCTGCACAAAGTTATGACGCCTGCTCCTTCCAACGTTGTACGAGTCGCCGACGGTCGGACGCCCACCGTAGCAGGTCTCTGCACAGCTAGAGTTGGCATCGCAGGACACAAAATTCCGGTCCTATTCACCGTCCTGGACGCATGCCCTCATGACATTATTCTTGGTCTTGATTTTCTTACTGACCACGCCGCCCTTATAGACTGCGCTTCCGGTATCCTTCGTCTGGATCTGCCGATCGGTCCTGTTACCGGCACTGACCCTCATCACCGTCTATGCTCTGCCCAACACCTCCGATTAGCTCCAAAAGCCATAACGTACGTCCCTTTGTCCCCGTGCCCACCTGTACCGGACGGCGAGTACATTGTTTCCCCTCTGACTGATGTTCTCCTACGACACGACGTGGCGCTTCCTCATACAGTCGTCACGGTCACACAAAATCAAATAAGCTTGCCGTTCTTAAATATTGGTTCTTCCTGCCAAGTGCTTCCACAGGGAATGTCACTGGCCACTGTTTGTCCCCTCGATGGATGCCAGCTCTCTTCTGTGTCCACTGGTGTCTCATCAAGTGCGCCCGACGGTTCAAAAGGTCATCCGCCGACCTCCGATGACTTAACAAAGATGATGTCGTCAGACCTTTCCGCCTCACAATCTCGCCAACTGCACGAGCTACTGGCATCCTACCGGGACATCTTTGACTTGGACGACCGCCCGTTAGGCCAGACTTCAAAGGTCACGCATCGCATCAACTCCGGCGATGCGGGCCCTATACACCGGCGACCATATCGGGTGTCTCATACGGAACGAGCAATCATCCAAAACGAGGTAGAGAAAATGTTGAACAAGGACGTCATTGAACCATCTTCAAGTCCGTGGGCATCACCAGTCGTCTTAGTGCAAAAGAAAGATGGTTCGTGGCGCTTCTGCGTTGACTACCGGCATTTGAATAAAATCACTAAGAAGGACGTTTACCCGCTCCCTCGTATAGATGATGCCCTCGATTGCCTTCACCGTGCGTCATATTTCTCATCTATCGACCTACGATCTGGGTATTGGCAGATTGCTGTTGACGCCATGGACCGCGAAAAGACCGCTTTCGTGACGCCGGACGGCTTGTACCAATTTAAGGTCATGCCGTTCGGTCTTTGTAATGCGCCTGCGACATTCGAAAGGATGATCGACTCGCTGTTGCGTGGTTTCAAGTGGTCGACGTGCATCTGCTACTTGGATGACGTCATCGTGTTTGCCCCAACATTCGAGACACACCTCCGACGTCTTTCGGACATCCTTGCGGTCTTCCGCCGAGCCGGCCTCCAGCTCAACGCGTCCAAATGCCATTTCGGCGGCCAACAACTTAAGATCCTGGGACATGTAGTAGACGCTGATGGTGTGCGACCTGACCCTGACAAGGTGCGCGCCGTCAAAGAGTTTCCTGTCCCTCGACCTGCGAAGGACGTTCGCAGCTTAGTTGGGCTATGTTCTTACTTCCGCCGCTTCATCGAGCACTTCGCTGACATAGCCCGCCCGCTCACGGATCTTCTAAAGACCGATACTTCGTTCTCGTGGGGCTCCGCGCAAGCTACGGCTTTTTCCACTCTCATTGACCGTCTGACCCGTTGTCCGATTTTGGCCCATTTCGATGCTACGGCTCCGACAGAAGTTCGTACTGATGCGAGTGGGCATGGCATAGGAGCTGTATTGGTCCAGCAACAGGCCGGTCGCACCAGAGTGATAGCGTATGCCAATCGCCTTTTGAGCCCGGCCGAACGCAACTATTCTATCACTGAGCGTGAATGCCTCGCACTTGTATGGGCTGTAAGCAAGTTCCGTCCGTACTTGTACGGTAAATCATTCGCCGTAGTTACGGATCACCATGCGTTATGCTGGCTTTCCATTCTAAAGGACCCCACCGGACGACTTAGTCGTTTGGCATTACGGCTACAGGAATACGACTACTCGGTCGTCTACAAGTCTGGTCGCATGCACAGGGACGCGGACTGCCTGTCTCGTCACCCTGTTGACCCCCCTGACCCTCGAGACAATGACGACTACCCCGGCGTATTCGCTCTGTCGGACTTGCTCAACATTGCAGACCATCAGCGCCGTGATCCGACTCTTAGCAAGATCATCGAACGTCTCAGCTCCGAGCCGGCCGACCCTTCTACGCGTGCATTTATGCTTCGCGATGGCGTCTTGTTCCGCCGAAACTTTCGCGAGGACGGGCCTGACGAGCTACTTGCTCTGCCTCAGCATCTCCGCTCTGACGTCCTCCGCGAGCTTCACGACGCGCCCACAGCTGGTCACCTTGGCGTGGCTCGGACTTACGACCGCGTGCGTCGGCGCTTTTACTGGCCGGGCCTTTACCGGTCCGTGAGGCGATACGTTCCGGCTTGTGACCTCTGCCAACGCCGCAAAACGCCTCGTTTACTTCCAGCGGGCACCCTTCAACCAATCGCTGTCCCCGCAGAACCATTCTTTCGTGTAGGATTGGACCTGCTTGGCCCTTTCCCCTTGTCCCGGTCGGGAAACAAGTGGATTGCTGTCGCCACCGATTATGCAACGCGTTACGCTATCACACGTGCCCTCCCCACCAGCTGTGCCACAGACGTAGCCGACTTCCTCCTGCATGATGTAATCTTGCACCACGGCGCTCCTCGTCAACTGCTTACGGACCGTGGGCGCTACTTCTTGTCTCAAGCTATTGATGACCTCCTTCGTTCCTGCCGTACCAAGCACAACCCTACCACCGCCTATCACCCCCAGACAAACGGACTTACTGAACGCTTCAACAAGACGCTCACGGATATGCTGGCCATGTACGTGTCCGCCGACCACAGTGACTGGGACGTACCACTACCCTACGTTACTTTTGCTTACAATTCTTCTCGCCTCGACACTGCTGGCTACTCTCCTTTCTTTCTTCTTTTTGGGCGTGACCCTGCCTTGCCATTGGACACCGTATTGCCTAATTCGGGGACCATGAGAAGCGAATATGCACGAGACGCGATAGCGCACGCTGACTTGGCCCGACAGGTTGCCCGCGCCAGGATATCGACAGAACAAGCAGCCCAGAAAGGGCGCTATGACCAGCACCACCGCGATGTGTACTTCGCCCCTGGCACTTTAGTCCTCCTGTGGACCCCATCGCGCCACGTCGGCCTCTCTGAAAATCTGCTGTGTTGTTTCACGGGCCCTTACCGCATCCTACGTATGGTAACTCCCGTGACCTACGAAATTGGACCCCTCAAGCCTTCGTCGTCATCCCATTCAACGTCGCAACTTGTGCACGTCTCCCGTCTGAAGCTGTACCATTCCCGCGATTCAAGCTGCCTCTAACCTTGTTCCGTCGTTTGCACCGGGTCGGTGCTCTCGCCGCCGGTGGTTATGTCACGGGCTCTTGCACATTGGCAATCCAGGTGTTGAGTTATGGCCAACCTCTCCTCCAGGGATATGCGCCACTGCCAAGCTGGTACACAGCCTTGAGAGAGAGACGACGACGACGCTGAGAGTCTGGCGGACGTGCGCGCTGTACCTGGAACACTGTTGCTGCTTTAGCTACCAGCTCGTATTTGCCTGTCAACACATATTACGAGCAGTGCCTTCATTGCCACGTCACAATAGTAGCAACGCACGTAACACTCATTCATTACAAACATCAAGTAAAACTAAGAAATGTTTTCATTTTTAAGAATTTAAAACGTCTGCGATATAACCTAGCGCATTTTCCTTCGAACTTCTTTTGTTGGAGGTAAATTTAGGGTGGGGGTGTACGCATAAAACACATACGTGCTGTATTGCTATACATAATGCGCCAGAATCAGGTGTTCGTCAACGTGTGCCAATCTCTCGCAACCTCGTGAGTGTTTTAACAGCAAAGCTGTTCTTGGTCGAGGCTTTAATGCTACGAAATATAGTAGCACGGTAGCCGTAATATGGAATGGGCATAGCATAGCGAGGACTAGAGCGAACGCCAAGCCCACATGTAGCAAGCTAAAGAAATGCTTGAAAAAGACGCTTACATCGGCAAAAAATTTCTAAAATATTCGATCTGATGGCATTTTTTATTTTTGTTAACCTTTTGGAACAAGAAGAAAACATTAACCTTATTTGGAGCAAGACAAGAACGCATAAATCATATTTGCACGATTATTCTGGTTAAATATACTTAGCTACTTGATTATTGCGATAGCAAAAAAAATACGCCGACAGAAAACATAAAGCGCTTGGGCGACCACCTCGTGTCGGGGCTCCAAACTCAAAAGCAACAAAAGATTACAGTATATGCAGGGAGCATGGAGCACGGAACAAATGAATTGGCGCGGACAGGAATCTACCTGCTGCTTTGAGAAATTCTAGGGCACTGAGACTTCGGGATAGGGAACGCCAGACAGCTGCGCTGTTTACAACAGCGTTCGCACGTTGAGTCATTAAAGCTGGGCCAATTTTTATTTTTTTATTCGTACAATAAATCACCCCGTGTACTCATCAAAGAGCTGGCTCAATCCTCGGGAAGGGTTCGCAATTGCAGGGAATGAGACATTAATTCTCACAACCGCAACTGCTTTGGTCGAAGGAAACGTAAGCGTAATAGTAGGACTTTTATAGCGCTTTCTAGCGCTTTCCTAAACCGCAGTCTAAATATGTTGAAAAAACAACATTTCTCAACAGTTAGAGGTCCACAATGACGTGATTGGGAGTATAACACCAGAGTGCACGGGGAACGCCAAAATCTGTTTTCCATCAAACTAAATTACTTTGCTTATGTGTGTCACAATTTGGGCCGCATTCGGTAATGTGGGAGGGGCTGGGTACCCTCCAGCCAAGTGACGACCTGCATCGTGCTTGTGGTGACGGTGACTGACCGAGAGTGGCTGTGCTCGTGGGTGTTTATTCTCCAGCCACCCACAATATTGCTCACCGAGCCTGGTGGCACCACTGAACATAGCGGCCAAGGACGATTAGGGTCGGGGGCGCCACACACTTGTCAGACCCCTCCCCTCCAAGTTTGTTCATCCAACGGAAACACAAATCTACACCTATTACCTGGGCGAGTAGTGGTTCGGCGGTCTCCGCACTCTCTCACTCCGCCTGGGCACAGGTGTCCATGCATGTGCGGCATCATCGGGCGCTGCCTGTGCCATTCTCCCACCGTCCGTCTGACTTGCAGGCGGCAAAAGGTTTGCACGTGGCACCACATTGGTGCCAGCGGAGCACCAGCCCCTGTCAGCGGAGCACCAGCCCCTGGTGCTCCGCTGACAACGCCGTCGTAACTGTTTACTCCCCTACGTGCTGCCTTCCTCAAGGGGCGGCTGAGGTTGCCAGGCGATGCGTCAGATGGTCACCATGCCGGTGCCACGTGGCCCCATCCTACATGCGGACGAGCAGTGACGACGCACTAGCAGGAGAGACCACATGCGCGGCAGACCACGGTGGACCAGGCCGGAAGTTCCTTGCGAAGACCGGAGCCCCAGACTCCAGCAAAGGCCCAGGACAGCAACCTCGATCAGCTGCCAGCTTCTGCTTAGCTGCTTCAGGAGCGCTGTGAACCGGAGATCTTGGTGCAACACGTCCAACGGTGTCTTCACCATCCGGCCCAACCGGAGCTCGCAGGGGCACGGGCCTTGACGTCGTGGGATGTGGTCCGGTACTGGAACAGAACTCGGGCAACGTACGTGCGCAAATCCCCAGCCTTGCTCCTCTTGAGCTTGTCTTTGACAGTTTGCACCACCAGCTCGGTAGCACCATTCGACGCAGAGTGGTACGGTGGAGCCATCATCCGGCGAGGTTCCGTTCTTCCTCAGTCAGGCCAGGTACTCCTCGTTGGTGAAAGCGGGTTCGCTGTCGCACACGATGACGTCCGGCAACTCCTGGGCTGGGAAGACTTGCCGCAGCGCCGCAATGGTTGCTCCTGCCGAGGGAGTGGTAACTGGCACTACCTCCACCCACTTGGAGAAGGCGTCCACCACAACAAGTAGTGGCCCATGAAGAGGTCCCCGAAATCACGTGTAGGCGGGACCAGGGTCTCCTTGGGAAGAGCCAGGGGGTGATCTCCACATGACGCGAGGTTCGCTGGTTCTCCTGGCAGATTTGGGAGCTCTGCACCATGCCAGCAATGTCCTGGTCCAGGGCAGGCCACGAAGCGTGGGACCGGGCCACCATCTTGATCTTCTCCACACCTGGATGACCCGCGTGCAGCCACTGCAGGACCCTGGACAACAGGCTCTGTGGAATCCCCACCATTGAGCCCCACAGCAGGCAGCCCTGCTGCAGGCTGAGCTCGTCGGCCTTGTGGTTATATGTCCGCTCCGCCAACTCCTCCCCTCGCGACACCGGCCTTGACCACCTGTGGCAGGACTGGGTCCCGGCTGGTTGCCTGCGACACTGCCGTTCTGGAGAGCACCTCCGCGTAAGCGTGCTTCAGCATAAACACTTGGGCAGGTTCAGGAACATCGGCAGGCACATCCAGCAGGCGCAGTCGGCTCGGAGCATCAGCAGGTGCCAGGTCCTTTACCGGACGCTTGACCAGCCGGTAGCTGTAGGCCGTGAGCCTCAAGGCCCAGCGAACCACTCGAGGCGATGCCTGCACTGGGACCGCCTTTGTCAGGCCCCAGCAGTCCCAGCAGCGGCTTGTGGTCCGGGACCGCCTCGAACTTTCGCCCCACAGGTACTGGTGAAAACGCTCGACCCCGAAAATGAGGGCCAGGTATTCCTTGTCCAGCTGGCTGTACCGCTGTTCAACAGCTGAAGCCGATGGGACGCAAACGACACAGGGCGTTCCTGGCCATTCTTCTCCCGGTGGGCCAGGACGACTCCCATGCCATACGGCGACGCATCTATAGTCAGGACAACAGGCTTGGCCGTATCGATGTGCACCAGCACCGTAGTCTTGGTGATGAGCTCCTTGCTGCGCTGGAAGCCCTAGTCCTGTTCCTTTTTCCAGGCGCACTGCTGTACATGTAGAAGCTGAAGATGGAGCGGCTGTATATGCGACAACATGTTCGGCAGGAAGCTTCTGTAGACGTTTGTGAGGCAGAGGTAGCTCTGCACCTCCTTCTTGTTCTGGGGCTTTGGCGCATTGAGCACAGCCTCACCCTTACAAGGTGCCGGGGCTAGGCCTGCCTGTGAAATGGCGTGGCCCAGGTACTCAAAACTTGGGGCCAAGAAAAGGCATTTTTCCACCTTGAGCTGCAGCCCAGCTTCTTGCAATCGTGCCAGGATGCTGTGCAGGCTCTTCAGGTGGTCCTCGTAATCAGTACCCGTCACCAGAATGTCGTCCAAGTACACCGCCACGTGCCTCATGCCCCTGAACAGGTTGTCTATCTCCCTCTCGAAAATGGCACGTGCTGAGTTCACGCCGAACGGTAGGCGCGTGTACTGAAGAGTCCCAGCGTTGTCGATATTCTGACATACTTCTCGGGAAAATCCTGGAGCACCAGCTGCTGGTACGCATCTCTGCGGTCGAGCTTGGTGAACTTCTGTCCCCCGGACAAAGCTGACCAGAGATCTTCAATACGGGGCAGCGGTTACTTCTCGACCGTAGCGACGGGGTTGATGGTGACCATGAAATCCCCGCAGATCCTAACACTGCTGTCTTCCTTGAGGACTGCCACCAGGATGTCGTCTCGCTGCAATCGTTGCAGCTCCTGGATTACCCCATCTTTCATGGCGAACGGCAGCGGGTGGGACTTGAAAAACCGGGGCCGGGCTCCTTCTGGGACATGAATGCTCACCGCCTTGCCGGTGAATGCGCCCACCGCGGGCTGTAACAGGGCATTGAACTTCTTCAGGAGGCCTCGGACGTCTTCCGCTGCATGTACCGCTTCCTGGTACTACGGTACCCGCACGCCCAACGCCTGGATCCAGTCCCGGCGCTGCAGCGTCAGCAACGACCCCTTGGTCAGGTCAGGTACAGGCACAATGACAGGGTTGCCTCCCTGTCGCCAAGGCGAACGCTGACCTTGGCTTGACCCTGGACCTGGGCGAGCTGTCCGGCGTAGCTGCGCAGCATGACGCCCGAAGCCTCGACGGATAGGCCAGAGAAGGTGCGTTTGAAGAATTTCACGGCCATGATCGACTCGCTGGCGCAGTTCCACTGTCCGTGTGCCAAATCCATGTGCCACATGTCAAAAATGTGCGGGTATTCGGCCACGACGTCAAGCCTAGCCGTTACCCCCAAAGCTGCTGCCGCACGCCCCTGCCGCCTACCCTTGCGCCGACTCCCTTGGCCGTGGACTGGTGCAAAACATGTGCTCACCGCCGGCTGCTGCTTCCGTGCGTTCACCGTCCCCCCTCGGCACGCCCGAGCAACGTGCCCAGTTCTACCGTTTGCAAATCACTCCACTGTATGCAAACCACGCAAACAGTATGCAAACCGTATGCAAACCACGCGAACTGCCACTGTGACAGGGGTGTCACCACCGCAACGGCTGCACCTGTCATGCCGTGTCGCCATCTTGTTCACAGCCGCTTCCGTCGACGGTGAGCCGGCCACACGCGCTATCTCGGCTGTGTCCTTGGCCACAGCATCTATCGCCAGCGCTGCCTTCACGGCGTCGTTCTGCTAGGGGTCGGGAAGCTCCAGGAGTCGCGCCTGCATGGTGGGGTCGCTTAAGCCGCAGACGAAACAGTCCCGGAGCAGCGCATCGAGCTGGTCCCCTAGGGCGCAGCCGCTCGCCAACCCTCGTAGCGCTGCGACGAACTGGCCGAGCGTCTCTCCGTCTCGGCGGCTCCGGTTGTTGAAGCGGAAGCGCTCCAATAACGTCGACGGAGCCGGGGTGAAATGCGAGCGTAGCGTCGCGAGCAGCTCACCTCGCGGCTTGTCATGGGGTGCGGCCGGTTTGAGGAGGGCGAGCAGGAGAGCGAAGACGCGGGTCCCACAGCTGGCCAGGAAAATGTCGCGCTGTTTTCCTCGGGTGTGTTTTCCTCGGGTTGTAGACCGGCCAGGTGGACCCTTCCCCCTCGAACGGCTCGAGCCTCCCGTACAACGGCATGGCGTAGTGGCGGCCGGCGTGAGGGGGCGGCGTCTCGCTGCTCTCGGTGGCTTCGGCCGGTCCGAGGGCTTCTTCCTTCGTTGCCAGTGTCACGATTTCGCCCGCATTCGTGAACGTGGGAGGGTCTGGGTACCCTCCAGCCGAGTGACGACCTGAAGCGTGCTGGTGGTGACGGTGACTGACCGAGAGGTGCTGTGCTCGCCGGTGTTTTCTTTTTCCAGCCGCCCACAATGTTTCCCACCGAGCCTGGCGGGTGCACAGAACTTAGTGGCCAACGAAGATTGGGGTCGGGGGTGCCACACTTGCCACAATTCCTACTAACTTTAGTTCTCTGAATAACAGTTCATTTGCATTGGGGTGTTCTCGGAAGTAATTTAGAGATTTAGCTTCTTTGAGCTGCTTGCCCAAGTAGTGTATTTAAGAAGCACACTATCACGGCACAATCCTTTCAAAGTGGTTTTTCTCACGGCTGTCCGGGACCTCAGAAAAACAATAATGTTGCCTACGAATTATCATACAACTGAATTTTTCCGACAGAACGCTCCTATTTCGGACGTGATGTTCCGCTGTACTCCTGGGAGCCAAATAATTTTAGACACTGTTAACTGGCATAGTGAATGGCGGCCGTGACGTCTTGTTCCAGCCCATACCAGACAGCTGGGGCGCTCTTCCAGAAGGCCCGAGTTTTGCCTACTCCCTAGTTTCCAGCTGCTTGGGTTATGAAATTAAAGATACTGAAGCATACTATACACCTCGAGCGAAACGGCTGGGATCGTGCTCAGCACGCCTGGCGTAGCGCGCTGCGTTGGGGCCGCTTACGTTGATAAAGTACGGCGCCTGCTATCTTCCGCATGCAGCACCCCCTGAAATCGCTCTGCAATACTCATTACCGAGCATAAACAAGACAACCCCACTGCTACTTTTAAATCCCCAGTGTGGCTGTTGGCCACGCCCGGTAAGGGCGGTCCGTTTTTCTCGGTGTTCTGTTCTTCCACTAAATTATGTTTGCAACGCGGCCTCAGGGCAGTCCCAGTGGAGCTCTGAGCAAGCGCAAACCAAGTAATCAAGCGGGTCCACTGTAGCGAGTGGGATTCGCCCTATTCCCGACCATCAAATATGACTTTTGTTTTCGGCTTGCTTGAGTGTGCACGGCGGGCGCTTATCAGAAATCGTGCCGGTCAATTGAAGAGCGCTGCGGGCAGCTTTTACAGAAGCCTTGGTGACGACCGCACCATCGACATTCACCAGTCGACTGTCAGAGGGTGTGTGCGGAATATAATCATTGGAGACGTGTTTTGCAGACCTCGCCTTTCTTTTAGGTGGTTTGGCGGACATGGCTTCCGCAGGTTCCTACCGCACGTCTATCCGTCTGCAGCCGGAGCGTGCGGTTCAGTTATCGTCTTCTCGCAAAGCTGTTTCGAACGAAGTGTTGCATGACCGTGTGTTCTGTTTATCATCAGCGCGGCCGGCAGTCTACCTCGTGGGGTTGCGTAGCGCGCATTTCTTGTGAAAACGTTATTGACAGGATAGCTTATACGTATAACATATGCTGTCAAGGAGACAGTCGGCGCACCGATAGTCGGTTGACGTGATGTATTCGCAGGGGTGAAGCCGATAGGAACGCAGGTACGAGCGTCGAGATGACCCAGCTTGTTTCTCGTGCCTGCACCTTATGGGGTACATCTTCCCCTCACACATCTTTGGAGCATATCCCCGTGTCGGGATTGGACATAATCCTGCCTTCCTCTTCCACATGGTCGAGGCTGTGATGGCGAATACCCCGATAACTTGATGGCTTGTCGCATCTTTTCATTATCCTCTCTCCAATACAATGAACGGCGTGCCTATTGTGAGAGGCGATCTTCACACCTTACAACGGGTTCTGTTCAGCGTCACCGTCGTGTGGTAAGAAGCAGAACATGGAAAGCGAGTAAAAGGGAGAGCTATGAATTGAAGCAACCGCTTGAAGCCAGAGGGAGGGTAAGAGGGAGTGGGAAGGGCGCGAAGGAAGAGAGGGTTGTGAGGGATTCAACTCTACGAAAAAAAAAACGACTGTGGAGACCTTCTTCGAACAAGAGCGGTGAACAGCAAAATGAAATAAAACAAACAACCCTGAAAAGTTTTTTCCTTGTTGATATTCATTCCTTCATAACACATGGCCACTTGGAGGATGGGCCCGGAATTTTGGCCTTTGAGGAACTGACGTGTCCGGTTCGCAAAATTAGTAACACTGTGGATTATAACAGTAACACTTGTAGGATAGTGCGTGCAGCGTGCACCTGAAGATGATGTCATGGGACTAGGACAGGTGCTCACCACCCTCGCAGAACCCCGATTTTACGGAGGCTGTGGCGTGTTCCAATCTGCTTGCACACGAAGACGAACAAATGAAAGAGAAGAAACTGAAGCGAAAACGCCACAGCAGAAAGAAAGGCACTTTAAAGTAATCAATGGCAAAAGAAAAAGAAACGAAAGCGAAGAAAAAGGCGCAAGTACAATAAATTAGAAAACAATTTGCTAATACATCTCACCAGGGGTTCGCCTTAAAAGCACGTAAGGAGACCGGACCACGCCGAGGAAATTTTGTGCCGAGAATCAGAGGGTTTCGATAACGTAATACGAGCAGCAACTGTTTTGAATCTGGCGCGCTTTCATCACCCGCTTTCTTTTCTTGCCAGTCAGCCATAGTCACGTTATTGCACTGTGTGCCACCAACGGCCGAAACTACGTTCTTAGGACGACAAAATTCCAAACAAAAAGCTCATATGAACCCATGAAATAAAAAATAAAGTGGACTTTGCAGTGAAATACAGATTAATAAACTAAAGGTACAATAAAATGAAGTACTTGGAATTGCGTGCCCCCAGTAGCCTCCAGTGTAGCAGGGGAGCGAGAGAAACCACTGAAAGATGCGCCACGCCCTAGTCGCGCATCCTTGGTGCGCGCTGCCCTGGACCGATTACGTCACCTCAAAAATCAGCAAATAGCAAGAATCGCATTTTTAAAGCGCTTTAAGCCTGCCTAGAAATATGCCCATAACGTGAGGGGGCGGGAACCGAGCTCGTTTATTCCCGAGTTTCGGTCAATCTCAGGCCTTCTGGAATAGCGCTCCTGACCTTAATTTAAGGAGTAAACAACTTCTTGACTCTTCAAGTGGGGAATGCCTTCATCGTGTGTGTTTTCCCTTTCCAGCGTTTATTAGCTAATGATGTTAGTCGTAGCGTTCATTACATAGAAAGGTCATCCTCGGAATTCCCTTTCACTCCTCATATTTTATTCGTGTAGATCTGCTTTCCATCAACTGCAGTCTCTATCAAACAGACACCGTGTGTAACCTAAATGATGTCTGTTAAACTCACATTTGGACAAGGATGTGTAATTAGTTGCAGTAAAGCATAGCCTAACATGTCATACAGCTTGAATACATTTTTTTGGGCGACGTATGTATAGCAAAGGCAAACTCTGCACTACAGTTACATTGTATATGCATGTTTTCACAGAAGCGATGAAGCGAAAATTGCGCGCTGGTGATGCGCAACATTAGAAAACTTCAAACAGTCCTACCTCGTACGAAGATGTTTTGGCACGCATTACAGGCCTGAAATCCCTGCCCTCTAGCTGAAAAGTATTTTTGGTGTCGCTTAATTAGCGTCAGAACTTAAGGCGCCGCTTGCTTGGCTGGTATTTCTGACGCTGAATTTAAGGGCGCAAATACATAATCATCGAAACACAACTTCAAAAACAGCCTCTATGAAGGAGAAATAAATATTGGCGAAAAAATTTCACCATTTTTTCATAGGGATAGTCTGAGTAGCATGCGAGGCATCCATGGGGTAGACTGAAGTTCCCATTAGTTTTCAGTTCGATCGCGGCGTTGCTGGAGGAGAATGAGGGCAGCGGAGCGGGAGCGCGCGTCATTAATACCGCGGAGCTACAGTGGCGCCTCCAGCGGAGTATGCAGCGGCTACCTTCGTGTCTCTTATCATAAGCGGCTTCGCATTAACGCGCGCGGAGCTGCAGGTGTTGCCATTCGTTGCGCAATCCCGGAAAGGAGAGGAGGAATGCCGGCGAGGGGAAGAGTGTCGGAGAGAAGAAAGGAATGCCTCGCATACTTTTCAGGGTTCCCCTAAGGGAAGATGACGACGGTGGTAGAACGCGAAGCTATCTCGTGATGTATTCTTTGTTTGGCCAATCCCTAGGGGCATCGATTCACAATCATCATCAGCGGTGCCTGGCCAGGCATGCGCAGTGGGGGTGTAGTACTCAGGGTTTCCCCTACACGAAGATGACGATGGTGGTTGATTGCGAAGCTACCTCGTGATGGATTATTTGGTTGGCAAATCCCTAGGGGCATCATGCCACAATCATCATCAGCGGTGCCTGTTCAGGCATGCGCAGTGGGGGGGTGGACGCAGCGCAATGGCGCCCACACAACGGCGGAGAGAACAGGCTCGATTTCAAGCTGCTTCACATCTAAAACTTTCTAGTTTCCATGAAGGGTACCAAGGTGCGCACTGGTACGAACTCTTATGTAAAAAAACGAGCGCATTTAAGCTAAAACAGCAATACATAACAGGTGTTCATAATCTCCAAAATACATATGCGACGATGTCTGATTTGGTTATGCAGACCACCTGTGCCATGCCCTGGGGTGTGGAGATAATTAATTGGAGCGTAAATATTGCTGCGATGAGGTGTCGCCGCCCTGAAGTGAAGGGGACGCCAATCCACCAAATTTTACGGGTGCACCCTACGAAAAAGGCAAGTTTGAGGAAGAAGAGGGCGAAGCTGTCCGGTCTCGGAGGCAGCAATATATTCTCAGTCTCTAGATTGGTCCTTCTCAATCAGGCTGCCAGACTATACCCTGATTTTTAAGGCCGAATTATTGGCGATAATCGTAGCCCTTAATAAACTACAGCATAGATTTTCGGGAATGGTTATCCTTTCGGATTCTCTCTCCGTGTGCACCGCTCTAACAAATGATAAAGATTCTTCCCTTCTCCGGTCATTCCGTTCATTCGTTCCTTACCAGCTTCGTGAGATCCGGTTAGTGTGGGTCCCTGGTCACACAGGGATAATCTTCAATGAACTGGCAGACCAATTAGCCAATTTGGCTCTTGGGGGTCCTGCCGCCGTGAATTGCCCAATGGACAGTTTTCAGTTTTCTTTTGGGGGCGAGGTTCAGGCGCCTTCAAGTTTTGCAAATAATTTGGCAGGATGCCCTTCGTTCATGCTCCGTTTATATTCACCTCTCTCACTTATGGAAGCCTAAATTCTGCAAATCTCGTAAATGTGAGGTGGCAATCACAAAATTTCGCTGCAGAATCCCCCCTTTAACTTTTTATTTACGCAAAGCTGGTCAAGCTTTCTCTCCCCAATGCCCTTCCTGCAAGGCCCCCGAAACTATAGAAGACTTTCTCTTAACTTGCCGCAGCTTTTCCTCGATGCGACGCACGCACCTTGAATACACGTTTAATCGGCTGAATCTCCCTTTATCTTTAACCGTTATTCTTTCTCTGGGTGCTTCCGTCCTGGGCTATTGCCACAGAGATGTTGTGATCGCCTTTCACTCCTTTGTTGCGGCGACAGGCCGGATGCTCTGCTAGACAGCTATATCTTCATTCGCAATTTTTTTCCTGACCATCCTGTTCAATTCAAAAATTTGCTTTTCCTTCTCTCAATATTTTTTCGCACTCCACTTTTTTCTCTCTCTCTCTAAAGTAAACCGGGTCACAGCCTAATCATTGCAGGCAGCTTCTTGGCCAATCCCCCGCGTGGGTACGCGCCATGACTTAAGGATCCAACCAACCAACCAACCAAAGGCGGCCGCCCTCGCGGTGTAGGCCCGAGGACGGTCACCGGCTCTCCCGTCCTAGCCACCCTCGGGCTGACAACGAGGTGACGGCCGACAACGAAACTACAAGAGGCTGTTGTGCCCGTCGGAGTGAGTGGTTTTCCTGTGGCGTGGAGCGCGGGCAGCGAGGCCTCGCTGCGGAACAGGCCTAAGCTCCTCCCTCCCGCCGCCAGGCATCGGCCACCATCACGTTCCCGGCCAGTGGTGCAGCGCTTCTTCAAGTAACAACGGTAACCTTCTGCGTTGCCCATCCTTACTCACCGTTCACTACTCATAAGTAGATCTGCGATTCATCACTGCACGACGGCCTCGCCTCTACGATTGTCGCAAGTGTATTACCCGTGCTTTTTAACTGTTGCTCTTGTTTCTGTCGGCATTTCGCCTTACACCAAACTGTACATAGCCGGACTGGAAAAAATAATGAAAGCCGGACAGGGGCTCGGCTTGACCGGCGGAGAGCTTCGGAAGTATTTTGACACTGAGCGCAAGAAGCTTAAAACGGGGTTGTGCGGACGCAGAAATGATCCTGCGACAAACTCAGCGTGAGGAAAATAAAGAGGAATAGAAAGCCCTCAGGGAATATGAGCTGCCAAAGAACATGCAGGAAAAACCAATAGCTGCACTCAAAAAACGAATTGCTGCGTTAAAGGCAAGCACACATCATTCGATACACAATGGCGTATTTGAAGACCACGAGAAATGGGAATCCCTAAAAACGTGGGACGTGGCTGAGGTGACAGATTCCGGTGAAAGGGAACCTCAGGACAAAAGGTCGGTGTTCCACGTGGAAGTTGTATGCCGCGAAGCGGAAAGCCACCAGTGACCCAAAGACTCAGTAGGAGATGAATACAGGCTACGGCCTCAAGAGGCGCGTCGGCTACCTCTTACCACGGCTTTAATTGCTGGAAACATCCATTTGGCTGAAACCCTTTGCCAGTGTAAGACTGGTAGCTTTAAAGATTTTGATGCCAAAGCACACCGGTGTTCACTTCAAAGGAGGCATTGCACGCAATGCGAGACTCGTCACGAATGCACGCGAGGCTCTCTGGGAGGAAAGAGGTGGCATTCCCTTACAGCTGTTAATTATAACAGAAAAGAAGCCACATCTATACGTGCAGAACTCTGTCCTACCTCTACTGGTAATGGTCGTGAGCATAAGAAATTTCCCCAAAAAAGGAGAAGATATAAAAGGGGAAAGGGACAGATGTCAGTACATGGGCAAAATAACAGCTTGCTCCCGCCGACAATGCGTAGTAGGCTTTGTAGCCATTCCAACTCAGAGTACTTTAAGAAGCTTATTCAGGAAACCGGTACACAAAGCTGTGAACGGAGCACCCAAAACTAGGCGGGCTATATGCCTCGAATGCAGTGTTTGCCTTTGCAACCAAAACAGGAGGCTAACTGATGTTGTCCGCGGCAGCCCGCGACATGCGGCTGTACTCAAAGGCTCCAGTGAGGAATCGATGTAAGCGAAAGAAATGCAAACAAGACCGGTGGGAAAACCATCAAGACCGGAAGAAAACGTCTTTTTCAACTTCAGGGAGAGGCGCAGTATTTTGATTTGCTCGAGACCTTAATCAAAACGCTCTTCTAGAAGGTGCAGGTACCGATACCGCAGTGTCTTCCAAAACGAAGGTGCATCCTGCCTAGGCGAAAGAGGCACCAAAATGCTTGTAGAAGAATCTTTGGGTCTTCACTAGAAGACTCGCGCGCGAACTTGACAATTTTTTCTAATCATTTTCTACCCAAAGACCGGTAGTGGTGCTGCGTCATCCAGCTTTGCTTTGTTGTGGTAGTGCACGTAGACTTTTCCTGTTCTTTACAACCAACCTGCAAAAATGATATATTTCAGATACTGTTTTGCTGAAGCTTGGCGAACTTACAGGACTGGCTGGGCTCTGAACTTTGTAGACTTTTCTTGTTGGACTCATCTCTGAACTCTGCACCCATATCCTCTCAAAACACAGACTGGCTCGGCGACAACAAAATTTAGAACAGTTCTGTGAACTTTCTTAACACGGGGGTAGTGTCATGGGGTGTCACTGCCCCAATTTAAGGACAGGAATTTCCACCGAATTTTACGGGTGTACCCTACGAAAGAAGCAGTTCTGATGAAGAACAGGGCGAAACTGTGCGATCTTGGAGGCACCAAGGCGGCCACCCTCGCGGTGTAGGCCCATGGACCATCGCCGGCTCTCCCGTCCGAACCACCACCCAGGCTTTCGACGAGATGACGAACAACAACGAGACGACAAAAAGCTGTTGCCCCCGTCGCAGTGAGCGGTGTTCCGGTGGCGTGGACTGCGGGCAGCGAGGCCTCGCTGCGGACCAGGCCTAGGCTCTTCTCTCCCGCCGCTAGCCACCGGCCACCATCACGTTCCCGGCCAGTGGTGCAACGCTTTTTCAAGTAACAACGGTAATCTGCTCCGTTGCCCGTCCCAACTGATCGTACACTACCGAAAAGTAGCTGTCCAATTTACCACTGGATGACGGTCTCGCCTGTACGGTCGCCGCAAGTGTATGACTCGTGCTTTTTAACTCTATCCACTCTCGTCCGCCCCTAAATGCGTGTTTCCGCGTCTACTCTGTGCGTGCGCTTAATTGTCCATTCCGCTGTGTATGTAGCTCACATTAATATAATTGGTGTGTGTGCTTGTTTTGCGAGAACGTAGTCGCTGTTCATGACTCTCTACGCGCTCCGGCCCAACATTCATTACAATGTCACTACCCGCCTTCATGAAATTCGCTGTTTCATCTAATGCTTTTTCTTCCATAGCAATGAACTACGCAAGACCGGGTGGAATATTTTGTAATAAGTGGTATGCTACTAGTAAACGGCACAGAAAGCAAGTGAGACAACAAACTGATAGCTACAACGCGATGTCGCTGAGAGCCACAACATGGCTGCCTGATGGTGCCCATTTAGTCTCTTTACAAATTATACGTCACTGCTTTTACTCGTACTGAAATGATGATGCGTTCTCATAACTATAATCCAGCTCTGCAGAACGCATACCATATTTTGATCCTGCTGGGAGTGTTATACACGTTTCTGTTTGGCTGCTGAGAATTCATTCAAGGTTATTTAGCACTCCAATCGTTCGCAGAAGACAAAAAAAACTCGCGGTAAGGCGGACACGGAGGTTGCCACTTATGTTTGAACCATGCACGAACCGTGACCAGCTGTCCGATGGATAGCTATAATCATAACATTTTTGCGTTAATAAAGAACCGTAAAGAAGGAAACACATGGCTGCCGTCTCTTCTGGAAAGCCTTCTAGGGCATAAATCAGAATAGATGTTGGGTACTGTGGGAGGCATTGCTTTAACACACATGTAAATCAGGGTGATCGGGTAATCGTTTGAAGAGAGAAAGCAAGATGACAAACGTAAATTTAATGCACACAAATGTAATCCTAGTTTGATGTGATATGCGTGCGACATTATTTAGGCATGGTGAGGAAACTGCAGTGTTAGTAACTAACAGTATATGTAGAGGTATGCGCTAATTCCAGGAAGCACACACATATATATAGAGCGCTGTGAATTCTTTTTGGGATTTGGAGAGAGAGAGAGAAAGCTCTTTATTAGAGGAAAGCAGAGAGGTTTGCCGGCATGTTAACGCCGACATGCTACTCTGCGGGGAACGGGCGGATGGAATAAAGTTTCAACAGGAAGAAAGGCGGAAGGGAGAGAAGAAAGAAGAAAATAAAAGAAGTAAAAAAAGGAGGTAGCTTGTGCGTTGGGGACCGTCAGTCCAGTACGACACGTGAAAATTATATGGACGGTTGTACAGTGCAAGGATGGTCTGGTCCTATATCAGCTCAGCGACGCCGATGTCATTGAGGTATTCAAATAATGCGGTTAGCACTTTACGCTGAGAGGAGGGAGATGGCCATGGTCCCGGAAGTGCTTTTAAAGTCAAGGAACTGTGCTTGAGACACTCGAGCGTCTGTGCGAGGTTGTTCCTTGCTTGACAGTATGTAGGGCACTCCAGTAAAATATGCTCGACGGTTTTTGGTGACCCGAAGTTGTCACAATAGGGGTTCGAGGTCAGGCCAAGGCGATAGTGGTAGGTATGTGTTAGCGCCACGTTGAGACGTAAGCGATGGAGCAAAGTCTCTAGCCGACGTGGAAGTCGCTCCGGTAACTTTAGGGCCAACGCTGGGTCGATATGATGCATAAATGGGTGCTGGTTTTCCAGGGGATACCAGAACATGTTAGACTGGCTATTGGGCAGACCCAGACTTGCCAAGCAAAGGCTGAAACGTATTGCGAGAACGAAAAAAACTTAACAGTGGTTCTGCGAACCTTTGCGATATTGACTCTCCAGGGTATGTGCGCACGATATCCAGGAAGGTTTCTTAGACACATAGCCATGCAGAGGGCAGCAGTGGGTACTCATCGCGTGCTTGCACACACCTGTAAGAGCCTTCTTGATCGGGTGACGGAACCACCATCGCCAGACGTCTTGAAAATTATTACGGAGCAAAATCAGTTAGTGATACTTTATTGTCTAATTGCATTGAATATCACACCGATTGCGAACGATGTGAGCGGCTACATTCGTAACATCGTATTATTAGCGCCAAAAGAACCTTCATGAAGAAGCAGGCATCAGTGCAGTAAAATTTAATTTTCTTTGTATGTGTTACACGATAATAGAAGGAGGCAGGCAGGCACATAGGCGGTCGAGCTAGTTTGAGGAGGGTAATAAATACAGAAAGCAGGACTGCACAAGCACAAGGGCACGGGCCTAGCTCCCTGCAGAAGCTCGCAGCAGTTCCCTCACGATTAGCGCAGCACTCTGGCGATGGCATCTCTGGCTCCCGATCCATACGTGTCTTCCGCATCTGGCTTATTCAGATGGCCATGTTGTCAAAGACTGCCTGCGGCCTGGGTTCTTGCCAAAGCCAACCAACCGCCTGCTTTCGCTGTCACCTCCCCGATAGCGAAGTTACGTCGCAACCATAGATCGTACAGATAAGATATCGCAGGTGTGTAGCTACCCCATATTCACTATTAACTATCCTGGTACGCCAGGGTGAAGTTTCGTTGGCCCCTGTGTGTCGCCATCAGCCAATACCAGAAAGTGAAGCCTTTCATGAACACATCAAGAAGAACATTGACTAGCACATACTTGAAGTCGACTGGATTCCCAACTATGAATACTGTAAGCTTTGTTTGAGGCTACAGCCTGTCTGCCACCGTAGGTAGCAATTGCTCACTATCATTACCACCAGCTGGAGGTGATCACATCTTCATTCCTTGTACATACTCTTCATTATCGACAATCCCGCTTCATTGGAGATGATCATTAGTGCTTGGGCTTGATCGCCATCTTGGGTTCTCTTCCACTCGCCTCCGAATAAAGAAGCTACAAAGCCACGGTCTGGTCGCCTCCTATCTACGGCCTCACAATACGTGGTCATCCATACTCGCACACTTGTCGACTTTGCCGTACCCACCGTGGTTCTTTGCAATGTCTCCGCTTATTGAAACAAAGCCCCAACCTTGACTTCCCCGTGCTTACAAAAGGCGTTCCCTCTGCATTTGTGTGATAATAATGACAGCGGAAGCTAATGAGGGGGCCGACCTGCATGCTGCGTGTACTATGCGTCTGCGATTTACATATTCTCACAGAAGGCGGCAAGTCTGATAGCCTGGACGAAGGAACGATGGCTGCTACGGATACCCTCGAGAAACGACTGGAAGCGGGAAGCCTGATAGCCTGGACGAAGTAAGGACGGGTGCTACGGATTCCGCAGAAAAACTACTGGGTGTGCCCACCTGCACTTCAAGCGATGACAGTGTCATCCTAGTGGACGACGGCTTCCACCCCTTTCTCGAAAATACGCATCGCCATTACGTGCCACGATTCGATATACCCGGAACAGAGCAGTTTCATCTGCAGCAGCAGTCAAGACGCAGTTGTTCCGCATTGGCGTTTCTCACTGAGAGACCGTGTGGACCGGCCTCGCGAGCTCCCACCGTTGCCAATAGCATGATGGTGGCCATGCTGCTCCCGCTGCAGGCGTCTCCGCCTGTATTTCCGCTGTCGTTGGCAATGCGATCAGTTCGACATCCGTTGGACGCACTTAAGCCGACCCTCGGGTCACGGGACCCTTCAAACGAGCCCAGTGGTGGTGGTCTCGTAAATTTCAAGCGGTCACCTTCGTCAGCATCCACTATCGGTACCCCGTTATCTATCAGAAGTTCCCGATCAGGCGCTACGATCATCATTCCTAAGCGCGGGGCTGCAGCTCAACCTCAAAATTATCGCAGCTGTCCAGAATTATTGGTAATCGCAAGCGGTCATATATGTGCCGTTTCTCTGCAACGCGTTGGGATCCGTGGAAACCCGATTTATTTGATTGTAGGTTTTAGGGCGCCGACGCAACGCATGCGATGAGGCGCACCGTAGTGGAGGGCTCGGGATTAATTTAGACCACCTGCGAATCTTTAACGTGGGCCGAAATCTGGTACACACGAGCCTTTTTGCTCTTCACCTCCATCACAAAAGCGGCCGCCGCGGCGGGAATTGAACCAGCGTGCTCGTGCTCAGCAGCACAAAGCCCTAGCCACTGAGCCACCGCGCTGGGTTCCGTGGAAAGCAGATTGAGCTGATAAATTAAAAGTAGCACCGGCAAGGCAAATTACCCGTGATCTGTGTGATTATGGCTGCCCAGGAGGCGACCATGCCGTCAATTTAGGCACCAGATATCGCGCTATACCAACTAAGGCTAGGAGCGGCACGACCAGGCAGGCGTAGCAGGCAGGCACGTGGGCAGGCCAACGCGTGGGCGGGCAGACGAATGGGCGGTCCGCGCACGATATGGCAGGGCAGGCAAGAAGAATGGACAGGAGGAGGCTCACGTACAAATCGGGTACTGATTCAAAAATCATCACAGATCACTTTCAACAAATTCGACAATAGAAAAGTAAGGGTGTAAACTCTGGGAATAAAAATAACAAAATATAGAGATGAAATATTCGAAACATAAAATACCAATATACAACCGAATAGATCAAGAAGAATAAGTCCACGGCAAACAGCGTGTCAGAGAGTGCATCTTCAAAATTCACGTGGAACAGCGCGCGGACCGCTTTTTCGCCTTCAAAAACAATGCTGCTTTCCTTATGCACAATCCATTATCTTAAACGGGTGGAGCTAGAACTCTCCACGAACTTTCTACGTAGCCAACGTAGTCAAACTGGGCAGGTGGAGAATTAACCTGTGGAGGTATCGGCACCGCTGACAGGCACGTTCAATGTATTTTTGGGCCGTCTGCCAACATATGTGACAACCTTTTACTACGCTTGTCTCTGGAAGTATAAATTGAGAGTACTTAATTAATCCTGCTTGATAGGCATGCCAGCAAGTGAGCATTGTAAAATCTTTGGCATGCCGGAGAAAAAACACCAGCGTTCTGTGAATAACAAGTTGTTAAGAAAAGATTTCTGTTTTCACCGCCGCTCGGTGGATACTCTTTGCACCCGCTACTCCTAGCGGCTCTTTTCTGCGGAGGCGTTACATCAGGCGCATGTCGGCCATTGTCGCACCAAGCGACGCAGGAGGTGAAGCGCTCATTACAAACGAGGAACTTAAACAAAAGAATACTGTAAGAAAAACTGAAGTTACAATGACTGCACTTACCCTGTCTGGTGAAGCTTCAATGGGAGCCAGCCGTTAGAAAAGATCATGATTGCGCTTGAGCAAGACTAGCAGGCACACAGGAAGAAACACACGGTGCCCTTTTGTTCCTTATTGTGTACCCGTTTGTCTTGCGCAAATGTAATCATGAGCGTAATTTGTGTCATGATGAGTGCCATGATTGTCATGAGCGGTCAGGAGTGTGATCCTTACACCAAGCCTACGCTTCGTTCTTACCTTTCACCTTCCTCGTATCTGCTTCGTCCTCCATTTTTCTTTCCACTTCGTTAAGAATAACAAACTATAATACAAACAAGTTAACATTCAATCTGGGGATTAGCCTCCTTCATTCACTTCTTTCTTCACTCATTTTTGGCCCCTTACTCTTTTCCTCCTTTCTTTTTTGCTTCCTTCAATGCACAAAGCTCGACATCTACTGGTGCTTAGCAAAGTATACAATCGGCCAATATCAGTGCGGACGGCTCGACAAAAATTCTTATGCCCTTAGCAAAGTCCTCAACGTAGTCAACGTGAGCAGCAGTGCATCCTGAAGCATAGCGTTAAACGTTAGAGTTATCGCAGGAATTTCGAACTTACTTGGGGTTTCCACAGTGGTATAGCGCTTTAGTGATGAATAATTGAAGGTCATTCAAGACGACAAAGAAGCACGGGTCAAATGGCTACTGGCGACTGACAGGGGTGCACCTGGAAGTAAAATAACCACACAATACGTCAAGTTTCCAAGTACAGCGCCCCCACTGCCTCCGCATGCTCGCTTCGGACTACCCTCGGAAGTGCTTTGAACTCTTAACTCCACCCGGTACTGGGCTTGTTTGAGGTTCTCCGTGAATTGTAGCAGAGCCTATTCTAATTACATTTTCATCAATTCATTGCTAGAGCAAAAACTCCAAATTCTTTTAAAGACGTCAATGGTTTACTGCGTTATTGTTTTATTTCGGCTGTTATTTCAGTTATAAAATAACTTCGTATCATCGATGTCTCTAATTTCTTAGATAATGGTAAAATTTTAAGGCTATGTTTGAGTTGAGTTGTGGAAGAAAGAGGTAGCCGCAATTCATTTCGAGGAAACATTTCTGGGTCTTTACTAACATTCCCTTATTGTTGGAATTGACAAAAATATATTTACATATCTTAAATTGTGTCACATATGCGCATGCGTCGCTTGGCTGTGCTGACTAGGAAACGCCTATACGTCATATGTATCGTGTACGAGACGCAACACCGTTTCTAAGGGTTGACCGCCGTTTATGCTTGAGAGAAAGGAAATTTGCATATACCTTTCGCATAAATTCTGACTCACCTCTACTTCGTGGGCTATAGAGTTTCGATGGTCATTCCTCGGCACTGAGAAAAATGGCTCTATTTTTTTTTAATTCACTGTGGCTTACATAATTTATGGAATAACTGACCGCTACATTCGTATTAGTTAAAGCAAAGCTTTCTACCTCTGCGAGCCAAAGGTTCTTTCGCGGCCTGCGGGGCAATAAACTCCGAACGCGGTGAAGGCGGCTGACGGCGGGGGGGGGGGGGGGGTAGGAAGTGGAGGGTCTCACTCACGGAGTACACTGTAGATGGCGCGGCGAATTTACCTAGCGTTCCACGCGCAGAGATGCCTGCTCGCCGGCGGGCGCTGCGGCTTTGTCTTCTGCTTTAGCGACGATTGTTTAGGGCCTGTTTTGGGGCAGCCTCGCGTCCATTGCAGCCTTCCTTCGTACGGCTTGATTAACTTGCTTCACAGCACCTCAAGTAAGCCGGACCAGGCGGATGTAAGTGGCCGTGCAGCAAAGATACGTTAAGGGTTGGTTTGAAAGAGGGAAAAGAAAATGTAGAGACCAGATACAGACATCTGGCCGGTAGAGAAACGATACCGTTTGCGCACTGCTTGCCAGAAATGGGACTCCGTATTCCTAATTGTGGAATACCAATGCAGATGCGTTTTATAAGGTGTTACAAAAGGCGCAAGGAGCAACTGGTCGCGATGAATACCGATTATAAATGTTCAGTAAGCTTTTTCGCAATTCTCAAACTTACTAAACTAGCTAGTTTAAATCGGTATATATTGGGATCGCTAAGCTCACATGCCTATTGTTTCGGTGTCTATGCTCGGGTCACGGGGTCACGGGTCTACCGGGTCACGGGGTGGTGTATCCCGAGCTAGCACATCAGGATGGCTAGGTTCCGCTGTCTCACCCTTAGAAAGGCGCTCCTCTCGGTTTACTTTCTGCCGACGCACGGCTAGGCTACAGCGGCGGTGTCAACCGCTCCAGCCCTGCCGTAGCCGACGCTGCTTTTGGGACACCACCCCCGCGCATTCCAAGTAACGGCTGGAAAAATGTCTCGTTTCACTCTTTGCAGACCCACGTGTGTGAATTCAAGTGACGCCGCATAGGCAATTCTTGTGGGTGCCATTTAAAGCTTTCAATACAACCACCTTCACAGCGTGAATCGGAGCCAATTTTTTATTCAGGCATCTATTGGCCGCATTTGCATGTCTCTCAAGTGGTACATTTCGTCGCATTTGGTACACTTTGTCGCATTCGCATATCTCTCAAAAGCTTGCAACGAATGCTGCAGAGAACTGAATAGGGATACGAGCCCCACGCAGATATTGTGCTTCACCATCAAGCTGTCTTGAACACGACGACGGGCAGATCATAACAGCACATTCTTCAGTGCATAGGTTGCCGCACCTCGCTATAGAACCTTTGATAGGCGCACCTTAATGCCGTCGAACCCTCCTCATACCGCGGGCCACAGCTTCCATGAAGGAGCATTCCCTTAGGCAGAATATGAAATTATAGAACGCAGGCTCGTCGTTTATGTGAACCTCATTTGTTACTACCGAGTCTCCCAACTTATTCGCGGAGGCGAACAAATGATCGTCAGTGTCTTGCGACGGCCCTTATCAGGTACTGTTGTATATTTCGGAAGTTTTCGATGAATTTTAACGTCACTACCGCCGCGACGTCTTTCAGAGCTGCATCAAGGCTTCTGTTATGTCGGAAAACCACAATTGTGTTCGCGAAGGCGCGATGTAGAACCGGATGCAGACATATTTATTTTATTCCTAAAGGAATTCTTTGACTAGAATGTGGAGCGGAGGTAAAATGACAACTGAAAGAAACTTCATACGCAAATTCCACACTCATTTGGCCTCCTCCCATATTCTGGCGTTTCAGGCGCTGTTGTGGCACAGACAGGTACGAACATTTTCTCCTAAAATCAATGTTTCGTTAAATATTCATTGCGAAGTAGTAGCTGATATATATACGAAAACCACGAAAGGGCGACTTGTTAGCACGGTACTTTAAACATAGCCACTCAATTGAAAGGCCTTTACTTTAAATGCTCTGTTCGGTGTGAATTTTGAGTGTATTTTTGCTTCATGACGGGGATTACAGTCGGCAAAAATATAATCACACGTTCGAATGTGTTTTGAGATTTTGACGTTGATGATCGTTGAAGTTTCTTTAAGGCAGTTGAAGTACATACATGAAAAACAGGGAGAATCTGCTGTAAATGATCTTTTTTTTTTGTAATTAGCCCAAAAGAGTTCTCACAAGTTTGTTGGGGCATATTGTAGTTCTATTTGTAGAGGTTAATTATATTTAGAAAAAAATAGGTGTACCAGCGTTTTAATTTGAAATATTTTTACATATATACTTACGTAAGCATGTATGAAGAGGTTACCGAGCTACGTACCGAAATTTTGACGGCTATTTTAGTACGAGACAGCGAAGTAAACTTTAAGCAGAGTACCGAACAAGCACAGAAAGAAAAACATTGATTTGGACACTGAAGGCTACAGGGGGAATTCTGATAATTATCAGTGTTTTTAATTGCAGTCAAGTTTACGCGCTCAATCCCAGATTATCCAAAAATATTGGGTCAAACACATTGAACACACGTATGAAAAATTGTGGAGGCGCTTTGTGGATTGTGACCCTATAACCTAATCTTAAAATTTGGTTCTTTTGTATCAGACTGTGGCTCTCATTTCAAAGGAAGGCCAACACTTCAAACGTCTATCTAGCTTGCCGGTAGAATGGCTGAGCTCGAAAAAGTTCACCTTATTCGCATAAATACCTTGCAAGTACCTACAACACAAGAAAATGGGGCTCGACTGTGATAAAAACGAACATATTAGTGTTCTTCGCCTTCCTTTCTGTTCCACTTCAAAACGCACAAAAAATATAATGCTCGCTAACGAGATACTTGAAATTCTACATAAATGCTTTGTTTCTGTAGGCCAATATATGAACTTTCAGGCTCTGTAAAGCGCCCGATTCGGCGGAAGGAGCTTACGTCGTAGTTTTCCTTCTCACAAACTTTTTATGACAACCGGGTGAGGTTTATATGCCACTGCAGGAGCAACTAGTCAGAAATCATATTCTTTTTCTGTACAGTAAAAGTGAAACGCTGCTTCTTTCCGGCCTTTGTGCCTGCCGCTTTAGAGAGGGAGACAAACTTTCTTGCACACTCTGGTTAGTATATTGATCAACTTCTCATTCTTCATCATATGCCATTGCAGCTTCCGCACCTTTTTGTAAGTTATTCATGAGCTCTTAAATAACATTCTACAGCCCCTAATTTGTTTTCAGCCAGTTACTTCCTAATGTAATTGTGGAAAGTCGTAGCCGCGGCCTAATTCAAGCGCTTTGGTTAGTAAGGCCTCAGCACTCCAACGAAATATACGTTGGAGATCAAGTTATTGCTATTGTTTACAAATATTATTTCTGACAGCAGACTAGTTTTTGCCGATTTTGTACCGACAGAAAACGTAAGGACTAATAGAATTTTCCCCCCGGGTAAAATTATGCCTATGAAATTCCGCGCCATTCGATTCGCTGGCTTCGCTAATCACGTAAAGTTTTAGACTATTTTTTGTTTATGCATCTTTTCTATCATAAATAGCAGGAAACAATGCTTCTACGCACAAATTAGTTTCTTGAAAAGCCTTGAGGAACTCTTGCGCCTGGTAGAAATGTTTGGAACCATTGATACTCTGCCAGCCGGCACAAGCCGGTGGAGCCACAGAAGACGAGGGCTGTGGGGTCTTCGAACAAAATTACGTGTCCTTCAGGTCAGTGAACAAAGTGAAGACCCCTACCTTATCAGTGCTTCAGGGCCTTAACCTGCAGACCTACAGCAACGGTGGTATCCACGCCCGTTTCACAAGTAGCCTTCTGGAGATCCAGAAGAAGAGAGAAATAGAGCGATAGAGAGCGAGAAATAACTTCTTTACATAATGGATTCGGAGGCCGTTAGCGCAACCCTGACGGTTGCGACGACTTCAGCCGCTCGAGTTACGAGCTTCTTCTGAAGATGGAAGTGCAAGCAGCGTCACGCCTCGATCCGCTTGTCAGGGGCATTAATGTTAGAGAATGGGTCCTCTGCACAAGCCTCCATTTGGCGTTGGACTGTGGCCCGTTTCCCGCAGCTGCCGTATTGTAGGGATTGGTAGGGGAGGGGGGGTGGATATCATGCAGGACGGCTCGGAAGGGTAGGGATACCGTTTGTAGTTGACCCCTTATAGTAGGGAATGAGTAAGCGAGGGCAAGCTCGCGGCGGGAGAGGCGATAATGCCACGTGACCTCTCTGAAGGTCAGGAGACTATGCCTGGTTGATCTGGCTCCAGGAGGGTAGATTCCACATCGTACGCCCGGGTGACAAGTGCTCGGGCTGCCGTGTGGGCCGTCTGTATCCTTCCGATTCCCGTGTGACGCGGGAACTATTGCAGTTCGACCGTGTAGAATGGAAAAATTAGACCGATAAGTTTATTTGTCTTGCCAGAAATGAGACCTTCGGCGGTGTTTTGTACGACCGTTTTGGAATCGCAAAATATGATTTCCGGGGTGGGCCTTTGAGTCAATGTCAGCGCAATAGCGGCATCTTTAGCTACATATGGACGTCGGGTACGAAAGATGAGGGTAGCAAGAGGAGGAGATGATGAAGCAGGATTAACAGCGATTGCGAATGCCTCTATGTCGATTTTCTTGCCGCGTCATCATAAAGGACAGCTCTGGAAGGGGGAAATTTTCGAGCTTGGGACATGGCTTGATACGTCTGCCTTTCCGTATGGGATGATAGGTGCATATTTTTTGGAGTCAGTCGAACGTGGATATGATTTGTGACTGATGATTTAATTTTCCACACTAACCCGTGCTTTTGAGATGGGCTGATCTCAAATTTTTCTATGAGGATTCTGTCCGCAGAGGAGCGCACCAGGTGCTTAACTTGGCCAGTCAGTGCCCTTCTAGCAGTTTTGCTGGCGTATTGTATAATCCTGTTACCCCCAGTCTGGCAGTGTAAGCGTTCGGCGGTCACGGCAGAGTGGCCCGGAATGTTTTGTGGATCAGGCCATCTACATTCGTCATCTCTGTCGATGAGGGAAATTTAGGGAAGTGGGTATGTTATCCGACTGTTTAGGAACACAGAGGCGGGTCTCAGGCGCTGTGGTCTTGCTCTTTCAGGCCGTATCCTCCGGCAAAAATCTTTTGAAGCTGGCCGATTTCGTTTCTAACATGCGGCGAAGGCGTTCTGACCCCGTCCGTGTGGCACCGCTTACTCGCCTGTAGCAGTCCTAGAATTTTTAGTCCGGTGGCCTGAAGTACAGGCTTTTTGTTCACTGAAACGTGGATGGAAGCTTTTCGCGAAGATCGCGATTTTTAGCAGGCAAAACTAAAAGTTATGATTTAGTCGGAGCGCACTACAGACCCGCCACTCAGGATCCTTGTACGACGGTTGTAGCGCCAGCTTGAAGGGTTTCTTCTATGTGCGCATCAGTTCCTCCAGTGTAACATATGGTTAGGTCATTCCAGGATGTTTGAAAATACTTCAGAGCAGGTTTGTATTTTAGCTGGTGGCAATAGGTAACCGCCGTAAATGGTTTTTTTTTTCAACAATAACTGGCGTCACCTCTCGTGGGCCGCAAGGCGACGTTCTTGGTCCATTTCGCTCAATTTTTTGTTAGACTTGCCAAATAAATTTCTTTATGAGTGCTGCTTTTCGCGGGCTTAATACACTGAAGAAGTATCATTATATTCCACAAGCACCTTTATCTAATTGCCTCCTGGTGCATGAACTTGCAAATGGCTCTAAAGTGAACAACGTCTCTCTCTCTAGCGGTCTTTCTTGCTCGAGAACGTGCTTATTGTTTTAGTTTGTTTAAGTTTCAGCTTAGTGTCTTACTGCAATTACAGTGTGCAAAAAGGCATATACAGGAAGGCCGCCTCCCAGAGTTACAAACTGTAATGGGAAACCTTTTTTATTTAGTGTACACAACTAAGCAATAAGTAGCAGTCATGAACACGATAATATGTACTGCATAAACCAACAGATACATAATAATAATAAACTATGGGATCGGAAGAAACTCTATACATATCACAAACATGTAGGAATATCAAATATCAGAAAATGAAGTACAAGTACATAAAATTGGAAAGGAATATCTTACTAAGCACATATATCAGCATAAATCGTCAGAGAAAAAAAATCTCCCCAGAGCATGCCTGGTTGATGACAAGGCTGATGCAGAATAAATATTAATAGGGAAATTGTTGGAAGCTTTTACAACAGCAAAGGCGAGGATTTTTTTGCCTAGTACGCACTGAAAGCAGTAAGAAGTTTTTGACCCTCCAACCCTGGTTTTATTGTTGTTGGTGAGAGTATGGCGGTCAATTATGTGAAGAATACCAGGATCATGAACCAGGCGGTAGGCAATGAAGCATACATTGTGGCGGATTAGCTGTGTGATTGAGCGCAGATTAAGTTGACACAAAAGATTTCGGACATGCGTGTTGTAAGTGCTGCGTGTAATTATACGAATAGCTTATTTTTGATTGCGGTGTTATACAGTGATGTGGGAGTGGTATGTTAGTCGCCAAGATGCTATGCAGTAATTAATATGCTATCTATAACACGGTACAAAGCGTAGTATGTGTGAGGGCTGTTGAAATAGAGAAATATCGCCGTGATTTAATTAGCATTTTAATTTAAAATGCCGTTTTATTTCTGGAGGGAAGTAATATGAACATTGAATTTCAATAATGGGTCAAGTTGAATACACAGAAATGAACACTCACCTGTCGAAATTTGCATGCATGAGAATTAATGCACAAAGGTGTAATATTACTCCGTTCCTTCCTTCGCTAGGTAAAAACCATGAATGGTGGTTTGTTTTACTCAGTAAATAACGCAGCGCTATCACGAGCCACATCCTACAAATATTTATATAATAATTTTACCCCCACCCTTTTCTTGCTCCGCTAACATTTTTCAATTTGCGCAAAAGCATCTAAAACGATGGAATGCCTGCGCCGTAACCTACGAAACGCGCCGGCAGCCATGCGTAACTGCTTCTATCTAACATTCGTCCACCCGCAGCATAATACGCCTCATCAATATGGTCATGTCAACAAGTTACTTAGTTATTTTGGTCGAGTCCACCCAAAACAGCGCAGCTCGGTGCATTTCACGCAAAGAAAATCATAGCTCAAGCACAAAAGAAATAAAACGTGACATACCCATACAACCATTACAAATTCATCGCGTAGTCACTCTTTGCCTGTTTCATAAATACGTCTGTAATGACATTAGAGCCCGTAACGTCAGGAAAAATGCCTATTTTTTTAGTCCGTATCACGCCTTTTGACACACATATTTACATATAACATGAAGTAAGCAATGGGGACCTTTCAACCATCATTTGTTGCGCCTAGGACTAGCTGTTTTGAAGTGCCTACCTATACTGCATTTTTATCACGTAAAAAGTCTTTTTCCGTTATGTACGCTTCTTTTCGGTTTTTGTGCATTTTTAGGTTTTTCGAGCCCGTGCTCCGCTAGGACTGTTCTCTCTTCAGAAGGCCAGAATTCGGCATTTGTACAACGCCATTTGCGAGAAGAATCCGTGCGCATGCCAAGCCCGCTCACGCGAGGAAACCGTGCTAGAGACTCCACCACCTCGACCTGACATTACCCCGGGCAACTATGCCGCCAAATGCCCGCACGCAGGGATACCGTCACCAACCCCGCCGCTGATGCCCAATCTTTTTCGTTTTATGTTCTTGAAGGTGCAATTGAAGGCGCAAACCTTTTCCTCCGTGCCATAGCCATTGCTAGTGTAAAACAAGTCCAACGCAACACATCCGCGCGCATGCCCCAAAAGGTCAATGAAGCCTGCCTGGAGGAACCCACGTGGACACCTGGAGCTGAAAGTAGGTCTAGCCGGTTTTTACTTTAATGCTTATCACCACCGAAAAAAATGCGGACCAAGAAAAAAGCAGACAGGATAATCGCTACTGGCAATCGTGTTGTGTGCTTCTTTTTTTGTCTGTACATTTTTCGCTGATAACATGTATTCACAGAATATCGCACCCGAACGTTTCAAGGTGACACCGCCAACAACCGCATAGTCATTCTCCGGTCACGGGTATACTGGCAGCCGGCAAGATACAATGCGTGTTGCACGCAAGAGACGGAGTAAAATGAGAAGCTTGGAACATTTCAAGTAGTCCGGTTGCGACAGCCGTCCTCTTACGTGCCGCGTCATCTTCAAGGCATTTGCATTTTAGCTCTGATGGTTCAGTTGCAAATAATTATGCGTACTTTTGAATGTTTTAATGGATTTATAGTGCATTGTATGGAATGATGTAATTCTTAGCAGCTGGGCGAGTCATCCGCTTCTGCCGTACAGGGTGAATCAGAAATGCCAATGCAGATAGTGCATTTCATCATACTATTCATGGGATAAATCGTCGTTCTGGACAAATGAGGAGGTCGTTCTGTTCTGTTAACGAATAACAATAGCTGCAGTCAAGCTGGCATTCTTCGAGGTGCGATCGTGTTTCAAGGAGAGGGAACTAATTGTGCCTCTTCCACCAGAACCCGTTGTTACTTCTTGGGGAACCCTGCTTAAAGCCAAAAACTACAATAAGCACTTCGGTAGTAATAACAGCTGTCCTCTCAGCAAAATCGCCGCAAAAAATATTGTACAGCACGTAACATCTTAACGCGACTTCGCCCAATCGTGTGCTTACTTCACATTCTTAACAGAAAGTATTCAGAAGCTGAGAACTTGGGCGCCACTCTGACTCATAATGCTGAGCTCATTTGTAGGATCCCTGGCATGTCCCCAGCCATACCCGGAGGACCGGTTCGTTACGCAGCCATTACGAAGCTTAAATCTGTTCCGGACATAAAATTCTTCGATTCCCTGTGCTGGAAGAATTACCAAGCGTTGTGAGCAGCCAACATTAACCTTGCTCATGAAGATAGATCTCGAAGCGTTAGAAATTACAAGCACGCCTCCCAACTTCAGTGGACGTAGCGGGTTATTTTTCACACGCACATATCCACGTAAAAGAGGTACTACTCGAAGCCATAAAACATCAAGTTTGGAATGGTTGGCTGTGGCTTTCCTTAAGGTTTGAATCATCATTCATTTCATTTAAATGTGTTGAAATGGGGACACTTGTGTGGCCTATTTTCACGAAACAAATGAACTTGCTGTCCTACAGCGCAACGTTTGTCCGTTGTTTTCTTAGCAGGTCAAAATTTTCCCTAAAAAACGCAGCTGAACTAAATACGCATTGAACCTATGTATGTCTACACGAAAGCATTTGATGTTTATTTATGCTGAAATGACACTTTCCACTTCCAGCTATAGGTGCCTAATTTTTTTATTTTTCATGAGGAAGTCCTGGCTTAATCGGCGCGAGATCGGCCTATAGGTAGCGACACATTCGCACTGCTAGTGTGGATGCCAAGTTGAGCGGTAGCGGGCGAATGCAAGCTGTGAGGGTGCTTTGTGTTTTTTCGTGCTGTATGTGCTCATAGAACGTGAATATAGCCGTGGTATGCTGTAGTTCGGTTCCTCAAAGTTCAATGTTTCCCAGGGAAGCGGGGTGGCCCGTCGGAAATTACTTAAACGAACCTAAGAAAGGCAGGGAACGTTTATGCCATGGTTTCTGCCGAGGTCTTTCCCGAGTATGACTTTGAATGCTGCATAAAAATACAAGCAGCGATAGATTAGGGAGCCCCATTAACGGGAGTACGGTTCACGAATGCAGTTTGTGAAGCTTTCTTTTGTAACATGACGCATATTACAGTTCTGGGCGGATCTGAAAACGTAACAACGCTTCATAAACACCGATTATAAACAGTGCCTCATAAACATCTCTGTAAAAGCTTACGATATTATTTTCTTGCATTTTTCCTCATTAATCTTGCCCGTTCCCTGTAGCATTTTCCGCACGAGACTGACATCGTGAGCCTGACTTATTCTTACTCTGTCCTTCCCTGCCCCTTATTCCTAAAGGCCTCTGTGGCAGCCCCTTTGTATTAAAGCTGCACCTATATATCCACCTTGTTCCATTGGGATGATATTAGGGTTTCTGAATATTACGATGCCTATACGATGCCTTATTATGTATCATTCCCAAATCAAGCGGCTGCAATTTCCAAGTGGTATTGGGTGCTGGAAAAGCAGGTCACTGCCGTCAGGAAATGCACGTGGTGCGAAGAGCAGTTATCCATCTCGAGCAGCACGTGCCTGCCTTGCCTCTGCTTGTCACGGTCTAACTCGCTCAGCCGATCGGCAAACGAATCGCGCGTCATCCAAGCATTACCGTTGTGCCTATAGCGCACGGGCACATAGCTCCTAAGGTAACGCGGCTTTTTCAGCTTTCCGTTGACGAAGGGCCTGCGGCGGTCACTGCCATCTATGTTAGTGCACAGAAGAGGTGTGTGCGCACTTTGCTATGCTTCCCGCCAGTGCATGTGTTGCCCTTCATAGCGTGCGTTTTATCCGGCAACATCGGGCGAAACAACGCAGTTTCATTTGCGTTGTAGACGCCGCGCTCCGCATAGCTTGAGATAACTTTTCCTTTTTTTTTCGAGCCAGGGTGCAACATCTTGGTAACTTGCGGACGCCGCCTCGCCGACAATCAACTTAAAACCAATGCCGTGCCGCACCTTGAAGCCATGTAGCCAGCCGTTGGCTGGGCAGGTGGGTAAAATCCCAATTTGCCCGTTTTGCCTGCAAGAAGGTTCAGGAAAGCGACCTGCGCCGGCAGAGATGGGCAGAGGCTGTCATTTCAACGCACATCGCGGCGCCGGCCGTTCGCTGTAAGTGATCGACAGAGCTCAAAGACGTTCGCTGTGCGTGGGATTTTACGCCATTCAAATAATGTATAATTTGACGGTCACGCGCGTTTTGTTCGTTATAAGCAAAAGTTAGTTTTAAGTGGGACCGTTATATGTGGGCTCGACTGCACTTCAATATGTATTTTTCGAAAGAAAATATTAGTTGGAAGTCAGTGCTTCAGCATGTCGCCCCTTTCTTCGTTCATCGTCTTGTTCGCTCTGCAATAATTATTGCAATCTAGTACCAACTTGCCCAAGCTTTCATACAAATGGACGAGGATGTTCCTGTCTCAGTCTGCCGAGCTGTCTCAGTCTGTCTTCCCTCCCAGACACAGTGACAGCCTGGGTCGCCTAGCTTCCGCAGCACGGCCAACTTTTACCGTGGAATGCCATCAACTTGTGCGGGTCGCACTGCAAGCGGCAACTTCTGGAGCTCAAATTGTGTCACGTCGACCAACCACAAAAATGAAACGACAACATCCAAACACAATACCCACGAAGCAGCTAAACACCAAGCCGTCAAGTCTAGCCTAATCACAGCGAAAGCGCGCAAAGAGGTACACCGGTTGCCACCAAGCCCACCAAGAACGACACGGCGAGGCGCGGCAAACGACCAGCGGTATGAACCAGCCATGATAGGACGCCACGGCACCCGACGTGAGGGCTACCACGTCCTGCTCCTACAATCTTTCAGCCTACTACATTTCTAGCGGATCAACTACCCAGTAGTAGCACCGATATCTTGTTTCTGATCCATTCATGTCACTGAAGCTGTTTCTAATACCGAGACAAGCACACATAGGGACCAGTAGGCTTGCAGTGATGCTTGCGGCCTTTTGGGGCTTGCTTCAAAGGCAATCCGCTGCCCAACCAATAAAATGACAATGAATGAAATTGTGACGCATGTATTGTTTACATTTTAAGCGCCCATCTTCACAGACTTCGGGCATATCTCATACGCTGCCAATCGAACTGTGCTGCGCTCTTCGCACGCCGCAGAAGGTGCCCCCGGGTGCCAGATTCGAGAAAAAGGACGCGCTGCGACCGGAATTGTAGTTACGAGCGAAGGCTACGGAAGCACTCTAAGCTAATTGATCGCAAGTGCAAGGCCGGAAGATTTAGCGGTAGTAGTTTTTGTGCAGCGCTCGCTTGCTCACTGCCATTTTTCTGTCACCTGAACCTATCTGAATATTCCGAGTGACGATTGTTCGTCCGTGGGAATATCGAAAAAAAGGGGAACCGGCCGGGGGAACATGACACAAGTTATAATCACTATTAGCAGTGGCTCCACACAGAAGCATGGTTTCTCCGTCTATGTCTCTGGGGCCTTGAATCACGGCTACCACGGCGACAGAGCGTAGGCCTGAAAAAATTTTGACGTAACCTTGCCTTGAAATGCGGAACGAAACACACCCGTCTACCTCCCAGAGCACACACCGGTGTGGCGCCGTAAAGGAATTCGATGAAGATAGCGCATTTTTCATTGTCTTGGCAGAGTGCGACTTAGACGCCGATCTTCGTGCCACCATCGCGCTTTGCAACTTCATTGTGCACTAACAACATTCCGGGCTAAAGGCTTTCAAGGGCTACTTACTTGCTTCCTGCCTCAAAAACCTCCTCTTTTTTAAAGGAAGCTTAAGCTGCCTAGTGAAAACGAAGTATCTTCTGGTTATTTCCGCAGATCCCTATCACTAAATTTTGGAAGCATGCCGTTGCGACCACTTTTCTGGATGCCTCGACACCGCACGTGCCCTTGGAAAAATTAAGCAAAAGTACCACAAGCCATGCTCCTTATCCGGCTCCACCGCCTACGTGCGAATGTGGGAAGCGAATCGAGGCGTCCTTACTGGGAGTAAAGCACGAATCTTACCATGCCGGTTAAAATTCATGACTGTGGATTACTGGAGATTTATCTGCCGCGTACATTGTAGACTTGATTTATAGAATAATCGACAATGGCTACCTGCAGCTCGACTCACATCAGTAGACTAGGCTAACACATGTGAAGGCTGCATACCGGAATAACATTCTCGCTCAGGTGGATTTCGCAGTAACAATAACTGCTCTGCTTTAGAAGCAACAGGTGTTCTACAAATTATCATTCGGTCTACTAACAACGTGTTAATATACAGTTCTCGCATGCGCACTTAAGGTGCATATCCGGGAACAGAGGTCATGACTTGTTCTGGGGGAATATGCGGATTCCTGGAGGATGTCCTGGCTAACGATGCGTGATATGAAGACTAACATATAGGGTGGTAGGTGGTCCCGATGAACTAAGGGGCGCTGCAGGTGAGAAGGCGATGCGCTCCATGAGTTTCCGGCGCAGGAGGTTAGCAATAAGTCGGACCTCAATGTCAATGGAGGGGGTACGTACGGTTCGGGAAAGAGGTAAACGTTGGCGGGCTTATATATTTAAGGGAACTTGCTTTTTCACCACCCACAATCTATTGTCACGACGCCAAAGATGATGCAGTTGTCTTGAAAGAGAAACTAGTACATTTTAGCGAACATGTGGTCCCATAAAAACTAAAAAATACACCGTTGGGGAAGCAGCAGTCAACAAAGTTGCGTACGCAGGAGGGTGTCGGCGTTTCGAATGCCGTGGCGACTGCTCTCCGGGCATTTATCTTTCGCCGCGGGTATTTCTCGAACCGTCGAATTACATCGAGAACACTGTAGATCAAACAAGACTATTCTTCATTCCAATGACGTTACGGTGACACATTCTCCCTATCAAATGAGATAACCCGTGCGGCATAAGAAAGAAACAAGGAAACGCGCGCTTCATTTCGGATACAGATAACACACCCTGGCGCAGCCGGGCAGTAAAAGCAAACGGTAAAAGCACTGTAAAAACGGTTCGACGAGAGAGAGAGAGAGAGAGAGAGAGAGAAAATTTTATTGGGTCCATGTCATTCACGTGGCGCTTGTAGCAGGTGGCATCCACCACTCACCGGCGACTGCCACAGCCCTATTGATTAACCGGACCTGAAGGTCCAGATCGGAGCTGCGGAGCGCGAGCTCCCAGTGCTCCTCGGAGGTGATATGTAGGAATGTATTTTGTGGGCATGCCCATATGATTTGGGAAAAAGTGGCGTGATGTCTGCACAGGCGACAGCCCGCGGTTGGATAGAGACTTGGGTGTATGTGTGTCAGCCGAGCTGGGATGGGGAAGGTATTTGTTTGTAGTAAACGCCAAATGTGCGCTTTGTTGTTATCTAATTGCTGGTCCGCCGATGGGTAGATCCGGCTGGAGAGGCGGTAGTGTGTTTGTGATGTCATGAAATGTGACCAGGCGATCTCTCGCAGACCGCTCCCCGTGATAGGGATAGCGATTAGGCCCTAGCTGCCCGGATCGTGAGCCCTCGGGCGAGTTCACGGGCCATCTCATTCCTCTCGAGGCCGGAGTGCGCGGGTGCCCAGGTCAGGCATATTTTCTTGTCTGGGGATTTCGATCAAAATTTTTCCGGAATTTTGAGTGGCAGTCGTGATAATCTGCCTGTGGCAAAGTCTTGGATTGCAGTCTGTAATGGTGCCGCCAATCCCCGAAGGGGTATGCTTGCAATTAGAGGACAATAATCCCTCGGTGCGGGAGCGCGTGAGCGGATGGAACGCGACGGGGACCACCATCGGTCGGCATAAGCTCGGTGTGTGCTTGGACAGCACCGAACGTGATCTACACCCACCCGACGGCGCCCGTGCTACCGCGCCGGGACGTCGCCAGTGAACGCCGCATTACGGGGGCCGTGCCGTAGCGCCGGTCGCTCGTACCCGCTACCACACCGGGCACCCGTGCCTTGCGCCGGGGAGTCTGGTCGTCAATCAGGCGGGGCCGCCATCGGTTCGAGAGGACCACCCGTCGGAGCCGCCGCCCCTGCCTGCCTCTCTTGGGCCTCCGGGCGAGAGGTCCGTGCTACCGCGCCGGGCCGCCTCATGTTCCTGCTGGGCTGCGCCACCGGATCGGGCCACGTGTGGTTCGAGTGACGTGGGGCCAGCCAAACGGGACCAGCACGTCTGCGACCCTCGGCTAGTGTGACTGCGACAATCCATGTGAGCCCAGTCCAGATTGCACGCGTATGTTGGGCGTTCGCTACCCTCGCTGAACTGGGACTTGTGCGGGACTGTTAGGAGGTGCAGGACTGAATCCCGCTTGTTGTTTTTCTCCTTTCTCATTTGCGTTTGCCGCGTTTGTAACGTTTTGGTTTCTTCCCGTTTTGCCCATGACCCATTTGAGCTGTTTTTGCCGCATAATACATCGCTCCTACGTTTCCCCTTCGTGTTGTGGCCTCTGTCGTCATTGACTCCGTGTGCTCGTCTCGTGGTTCCCACCACCGAACCCTGAGTTCATCACACAGTCTTTAAATTTGAAATAATTGTGTTGGGAGTTGGATTTTGTATGATGGCTAAGGCTATGGCCGCCTCTTCCGCCGTTTCTGGACAGGTAAATCGTGTGGTCGCCGAGTTTAGTAGTTTTTTGGAGAAGTCTGTTATAGCAACCGCGTATGCGTCGTGGTGTGTGTATTCTGCTGCGTCCACATAGATGGTGTTTGGGTTGTTCCTGTGTCATTTATTTAGTGCGTTTGCCCGTTCCTTTTCCTGGTTATGTGGTGTTCAGGGTGCATGTCGCGTGGCAGAGGTTTGATAGTCAGCCCTGCGTGGATGTGTGTTGGCATAGGGTGGAGGTGTGTATAGTTCGTGTGGTGTCCAAAACATAGCTCTTGGAGTACGTGTCTCCCTGTGGCTGATCGAGCGAGACTTTTATTCTGGCTAATTAGGTGGGCCTCTATGAGCTCGCGGACTGTATTATGGAGGCATAAACAGTCGAAGCGGGCAGTGGATGTGCCGGGGATAAGGGAAAGTGGAAAGTTGTATGTTCATCCGATGAGTGCATCGACCCGCTCTAATTCTTGCCCGGTTAAGCGAAGGTAAGGCAACGAGTACAGCACACGAGTGGGAACGAAGGCCTGAAGAATGCGGACCTTTTCATTTTCTCTCAAGCCTTTATGACGGTTCGTTATTCTGCTTGTTAAATTGGCGGTTTGTGTCACGCTTTTTTCCATGTGATCTAGAAATTCGCCATTTTTTCTATCATTCTGAATAAGTAACCCAAGTACTCGGATGCACGAGACCTCTGGGATAGGGCGTTCTTGAATGTGACACTTCATGTTTGGCTTGTCTGGCGTACGGGTTTGTGGTGGTAGCAGACGTAACTCCGATTTAGTGGGTGAGCTGCGAGTCCTGCTTTGGCGGATTCTTCTACCACTATCTGGATGCCTTTCTGGAGGCTTTCTTCTATATGCGCGTCACTGCCTTGGTCTGCCCAGAGCGTAATATCATCTGCGTATAGGCTGTGGCACAGTCCTGGGATTTGGTTTAGTTTTTGTGGTATTGTAAGGATGGACAGATTAAACAGAAGTGGAGATATGACTGCTCCCTGGGGCGTGCCGCGGCCACGTACGTTGGTCGAGGGGGTGTGAAGGCCACCTACGTGAAGGGTGGCCGTTCTGTCGGCTAGGAAGTCGTTAACATAGTTATACATGCGTTCTCCTGGATTCACTGATTGTAAGCCTGCGAGAACTGCGCCATGGGTGACATTGTCGAATGCTTTTCTTAAGTCCAGAGTAAGAATTGCCGCGTAGTCATGACTGTTTTTTCGTGGTTCTATAACAGTTCGACAAAAACACAGCTGTAACGATACAGCTAAACCAATAATTTGTTTTATTTTTCTTTCCTTAGAGCGGGTTCACATAGAAAAGATCGCAAGATTGAAGTAATCTTTGCGCGCTTTCAAAGTTGGCGACCGCGATCCCGTCACTTGCTTCGTGCATTTGTTCGAGGAATGCAATTGCATCTACCATGTTTAAATGCAGGTACTCCTCGGCGAAATAAGTGACCAAAATTATGGGATTTCTTTTGCGCAGAGTGCGCAATGCATCTTGCGACGGAGCCACCACGGTTGTCAAGCAAACTTTGGTCCCTGTCTACGATAGTTTCGAAGGCAGAGACAGCATCTTCACAGTAGACGGTGATCTATCAAGCTTCCGCGGGGTAGCAGGGTGACATGTTCTTCGGCGATCCTTACAGCAGCATGGTGTTCGAGGTTCAGTTCCGTCTTCATGGAGGGATCAGAGAAAACAGTTACCTACTTGGTCTGCAGATTTATTACTGCACCGTTGTCCGTCAAAAAGTGTATTCCGGGAATTCTGTAGCGGGACCATTTAGGCCAAATGGCGAAGGCATCAGGATACGTTGTGCGGTATGTGGTGACAGGCGATGTGGACGTTCCACATGTCTTTATGAAATGGCCTCTTGCTGTGGGTATGTGCGGACCGTCCTATCTGGTCGTAACTTCCTTCAGCTTAGACGTGAATGATCCGCTCATTACGGAGTAGTCGGCCCTTGTCTATAAGGGCGACTACATCGAAGCCGTCGATGTGCAACTGGACGTCGGACGCCGCTTCCCTCTAGTTTCGGGTGCGTCGGGGCGTCGACTCTCAGTTTGCGCGTGTTGACAGTGGAGCCACGACAGGGTTATATCGGGTCATCGGGCTGAGGGCATGCAGTGAATCGTTGTGAATCGTCTTCTGTGAATCGTTGCGTCATTGAAGGGTTTTTGTTTTTTCACCGTTGTGGAACTTCACCTCCAGAAGTTGCTGCTTTTAGTTTGCCCTACATGGGCCAGGGAACCTTCCACGTGCGAAGTCAGGATGGCTACGGTAGCTTGGCGATTGGTAGGGGTTGGGCGACGCCAAGCGGTTGCAACGGGCTGTACCATGGCTGGTTTGAGATAGATTGAGGGACAGAGCGAGATGCGTCGAGGGAGAAACCACGCCGTCCGAGTCTCTTGTAGAGGCAACGGACATAGCTGTGGTCGGCCTCTGCGTAGTGGTAGCACAGAGGACAGTTATTGTGGGTTCACCATACGTGCGTCTTCCTCGGCGTCTGGTTTTGGACGAAGAGGGTTTCGGGTGTGCGAAAGCGGGCGGCGGTACGGCGTGGCCTGTACGGCGGGTTGGAGCTGGGTGGCCTGGACGAAAAGCTTCGGCGTAAGGCATAGCTGGTTGCTCACGAGGTGCTTTTGACGGCGTAGAAGTTCCCAGGGCGTGCTGAACTTCTCAGATCACTTCGGTCAAGGAGGCGACTTGGTGGTGGGGCGTTCTTGGGCAATGTTTCCTAAGTTCTTCACGAACGTTGGGGCGGATCGCTGCCCGTGAGCGTTCCATCGCGAATTCAGGGGCCTTGCCGGATTCGCCAAAGAAATTACCCCATCTTCCCGCGAGGGGAACCCTGTGGAGATGCGACGCATCTTGGGGGTTCACTTGGTGTTTCCGTTGGGTTGATTCTCTAATTGCGTGAAACGTGTGAGGAACGCGTATGATGTATTTTTTATTTGTTTGGCCGGTGCTGGAACGACCGCGGCTATGATGCAACGTGGTGCGGCTATGACGTAACACAATCCAACACAATTCACTTTATTCCAATCCAATCCAAATCCCATCCAATCCAAGCCAAGCCAAGCCAAGCCAATCGAATCCAATCCAATGCCCCTCGCGAGAGTGTTCGCTATCGGAGAGGAGAGGGGGTGAGAGACGGAGCGCAGGTTGCGCGGCGAGGAGAATGGGGGAGGGCTGTGGACGGACAACAACAACGCCGTATGGAGGGACAAGGCGAGTGAATGAGATGCAGTCGCATCAAAACGCGTTGAGTGGTCGAACGTACTGCCTAGACCAGAAGGCCAGGGTCCTCTATATAGTGGAGGCATCCGTCACGAACTAAGCGACGGCCTTTGGCGGGTCATGAATAAGCCCAGCGAAAAGGTCTCGTTTAACGCCCTACGTTAGAAAGCGCAGCTTCTTGCTCTCGGCACTTTCTGTATCATCTCGTCAAAACACCAACTTCATGCGCTCAGCGAACACTACTACACATTCGATTTCGCGTATGCAACAATAGCCCAGCTGGTTATTTCCGCACGACAGTTGTGAACGCTTTAGAAAATTCCCCTTTGAAGATGCTCCGTGATGATAGCGAGCTCATGATTTTCAAACAAGACTTGAGCCAAATCTACGAGATAGAAAAACAGCTGCTTCGGGATTTCTTCCTCATCCCACCGGTTGCGACTTCGGCCGCGCACCAGCTTCTCCAGCCACTCTTCCGGGTCTTCATCAGGGGATCCTGGGTATATTGGGGCTCTCGAGGCTGCAGCACGACATCGGGAGGTTTGGTTTCGTTGACCATGGTGCTGAAAGCGATGTCTTCCGCCTGCCTTTCTCCGGTAGTCAGCCAAGCTCATGTGGGAGGCATTGATGTCGATGTCGATGTCTCATAATGAGCATTTTGTGCCGTTTGCATGGTCTTATTGGGTTCCTCAGTAATTGTTTGTTGCGAGGCGGTCATCTGCGGTAGGATGGAACATATTCCTACCACCTCCTCTGGAGTAATAAATGGTGCTGGTTTTGCTGGCATTGCTTCATTGGACATGGCGGGAGGGTTGTTTGTAGACGTGGGTTTCACCGTTACCTGTTTGGAGAAAAGAGTAGCGGGGAAAGTTGTAGCGGCTGTTGTTTTTGTTAGGAGCCCACGCAGATCTTCGTGCTCCCGTCAATGAGCCCTGTTTCACATTGTAGTTGTGTTACAACTGCGTTCCTCGCCCTATGAAAGCACATGTACATCCTGCTTGTTGCCGTTGAAATAACATTACCTAAAGAACAATGAACATATGGCAAGCACGTACGGAACTGTTGTAGCAGAGCCTTTGCAAGCCTACTAGTTTATAACAATATGCACCACGACTGAGCTGCAAGCCCGAAACGGTTGTGTTGCTGCCGAATATGGCTATTGCATTGAAATCACGAAACAAAAGTGTGCCATTTTTATAAAAAAGTGTTCCATAAATCCAGGGAGAAAATACCTCAGGGCCTCAAGTCCTGCTACGTGCTTTCAAGGGGAAACCGTGGCGATGCTTATTAACTCTATAACTGAGGGTGCGGTAGTCCGCAGGCTAAGCTGGAGCATCAGATTCGACTTTAGCGTGGAATATCTGAAAACTTTCATGGCACAACTATTGAGCCAAATGCGAGGATTTAGGTACCCCCTTAAAACGACTGGAATGAAGCAGTTGTGACTAATTACCTCCCACCAACCAGGAGCAGACGATAAGTGGGTAAAGCGTTGCTGTGAATGACTGTGCGTAAGTGACGGTAGAATTTACACGTGGCAGGGTACTTACTGCGTTATATGCAATGTAGCCAAGTTGTATGGGAATAGGAGTTATCCTGAAATTTCTGGAGCTCGGTGTCTGATTTGTTAAGCTTCGGGTGAGGCAGTGGAAAGTGTTGTCTTGAGGAGCGGTAAAGTTTCGTAATATCCTGGACTGTAATAAAGGAACGAGAATCGGCATTTCCTCTGACGCATGGGAGGAAAGCTCGCAGGCTTGCCCATGCCCAGAGTTGCAGAATAGTATCAAGGCATTGGGCTGCTACTCTGCAGACCCGGTTCAAATTTGTTCTGATTACAAATATGTTTCTTGTTTTATCCTTGCAGCGGCAGTCATTTCCTTGAACCAACAAAAGCAAGAACAGTTTCTCTTTGCTGCATGAGCACTCATTTCTTCCGCCTTTTTAATGAAAATATTCCTGCCTTCCTTGCAGATTTTGCCCAACATGACTCTTGCATTGAAGGTTATGGCCACCGCAAGTGCAATACTTGCCCTAGGTAAGCGATTTCTGGAGTTGAAACTCAATCGAAGGCAAGCGATGAAGTTAGGTGCCAAGAATATTCCTTTGAGCTACAAGTTTAAGGCTGCTCTAACACTTTCCTGATGACAATGGAAGCTCGTCAGTACTTATATGACATGACTATTTTGCCCCAAGTGTACCAAAAGGCTCACTGAGCAGCGTATTACTTTTTGCGGTGCTTCGTAGGTTCTTCAGCCAGTTAAGACCTGCTGCAATTGTACTGGTAACCACAATATACAAATTCTACCAGACTGGAAAGCGATGCCGTATTAGCATTTTGTTTTTGTTTGGTCAACCAAAACTTTCTGATGATTTAAATGCCCAGATTCGTGCGTTTGTAACCGCTGCAATCTTATGTCGTGTAGCCGTAATGTGAAAAATCGTCGTTCTAATCAATTGCTTGTAAAATACCGCTTGTAATATTTTTGTGCTTTTGTAACTCCCATACAGCAAGCTAGTTTCATCGTTGTAAAATTTATACTAAAGATTTTCCGGTGTAATACTAATATTGAATGACTCTTCCACAGCTGGGTTAGATTTATTTTCACAGTTAGTGACAGAAAAAATATTTATAGAATTGTCATTCTTTTTCTGCATACGAAGGTTACCAATCTGGTTTTATGCGTAAACATCAACTGCGCTATTGAGCAAAAGCATCGAGGATTGTCCGCCATCCGCTTCCAGTAGCAAAATGCGGAATCGGCTTATAGTGCGCTGCATCAGGCTTAATAGTGTGTGCATGAAACTGCTGAACACGCAGTGTAAGGAAGGTGCTCGTCTTGCGTACCATAATGACAGTACTGGCATTTTAATTTGAAGAGAAACTTCGTAAAAGTATTCCCACCGTTCTACCTAGTATCAATTTCAAATTGCTGTGGACATTGTAATATTTAGGTATTTCAGTAATACTTCAAAATATATCTTGTACACAGCAAATCGCACCAAGTATGTTCTTCCTATTCATTTAATTTGAAGATAAGGGGGTGAAACACATAAGGCTTCCTGTGGTAATCACGTGATACACCTAAGGCTTCCGGTATTTGGTAAACGTTGCCTTAATATTGCAGTTAGCCATTTTAAAAAACCTTTGTATTATATAATTTTGCGGTATAATTAAGTGTATAGTTCTACATTTATAACGTTTAAAATTGAGGGTTCCTGTTATTCCCGCAACTTCTTCATTTTTTTTATTCATGCCTGCCCGAGAATAATTTTAATACATTAGGACAGATTATATTATACATTTTTTTTCCGGAACATCTGCACGTCCTTTATTGTGTGTAATTTCTGGATGAATTGCATTTAAAGATCTCAGCCATATATCGCTTGAGTTCTAAATAACTACAAAGAAGGTTACTTTCTGTATCTTTATAGAATTGCTTAGTTTTACAGTTCGCTCGCTGCAATATTTCAGAACAAGCTTGAGGTGTCTTCTCCTTAGATATTGTTACGTAGTTGCTCATAGACGTTCAGAAAATTTCTATAGACGCTGCGATAAATTTTTTTTGGGGGGGGGGGTGAATTTGAATACGATGTGCTGGTACCTATTATGTGCTTCCTTTAACGATTTTTATGTGCGACTCAAAACATTCTTTTTTTTAAATTTTGCATGCGAAGGTTGCTCATTAGTGGCCCTTTTAGCAACTGCAAATGGCTTATCAAAACTTCTTTCAAGATAGTTTATACATGAGGAGCACGTTACCTGAAAATATATGAGTGTTGTGAGGTGCTTTTGTGGAAAAGTACTGTGATTGAACAACCAGAAGTTTTGTATTTTTTAGAACCATTGGTTTAGCGTTTGGTAATCTGTTTCGTTACAAACATTCATGTAGTATTTTACATACAGCCAAACAGTACACTTGTTTCGTGAGGTATTTATGGTATTTCACTTTTGCTTTTTACACATTTCCCCAAGGCAAGGTATTTGCATGATAGATTTAAATTGTTTTCAGAAGACGTCCCCTCAGCTTCGGAAGTCCTATTTCCTTTATACGGGTTTGGAATTCTTTATAAAGATAGTAAGGAATCAATATAAA